>NC_137461.1:259626845-260225139 GCF_964235325.1 Thermobia domestica
GGGTTATTTTCGTAGTGATGATAAGATGATTGCTAGTGATGATATGAAATTACACATTGAAAGTGAAGTAACTTGTGAAACGTGTTATTTGAAAGAATAATATAATAAATGTACTTTCCTCTAACACAGAGAGAGCGTGAATGGCGAGGAGTGTTATTTGATTTGCTTTTTAGTAACACATTGCATTGCAAATAAAGGTAGGCAACATTAGTGGTAAGTAAAACAATAATAATAATAATAATAATAATAATAATAATAATAATAATAATAATAATAATAATAATAATAATAATAGGTGTTGTTTGTGGCAAGGCAATATCTTCCTCAATTCTTCTTCAAACGTAATGATTGTAACGCCATATCTCCCTTACAAACAAAATATTAGCAATTTATATCGAAAGAACGGGAAACTGTTGAGTGATGGGAGCAACGTTGGACAGTATGCACTCATAGTACTCAGAAAAATAAGCGATTTCAATTAAAAATGAACGAAGAGTCATTGTCATGGGTAGTCATGGAGCCACGGCAGAGCCCTCTTTAGGCAAAATGTCGATAACTTATATCGAGAGAACAGGAGGTGATAGTGAGATGGGACCAACGTTGGACACCGTGGACCCATAAGGCGCATCGAAAAAATTAGGGGGACGGGCGCCAGCCAGCCTTACTTATTTCCACATAATAATATAAAATTATATTGTAAATACACACACGAGTTAGCTAGTAATATTTCATATTATTATTATTATTATTATTATTATTATTATTATTATTATTATTATTATTATTATCGACAGCGTCTTTTCATTACGTGTGTATGTTTGACATGAAGCCAAAGAGAAGATCCATTATTCGTAGAAAGAATAAGAATAGCCAGTTACTTTAATTGTGAACGACGGCGAAAAATACGAAAAGAGTGACAACCTTAGCGAAAAGAAACAATACTTTCTCTCAATGGATAAAAAATCAAGCCGAGATAGATTCGAACTCGCATGGACGGCGCGAAAAGCCAGTTCATTGTCCAATTTTTTTTAAACTGACTCACTGAACGTGTTTTAGTAACTTGCTTATTGCTAATTTTACTTGCTTCACTCGTTTAACTTGCTTTTTCTAATAACTTATAACGACAGGGACACGAACACAGAAACATCGAGGACAGTTAAAAATCATAGATGCTCTCCCACCGAGAATCGAACCCGGGACACCATGCACCAAAGGCGCACGTGCTAGCAACTAGACCAGCCGGCGGGACACTGCTCACTCTCTGTGTCGTTAGGGATTACGACCACTGTATTGCCAGCTATCACTTCTGTGGGTTGTATACTATGATCACATGTTTCTTCTTTGCTGGAAGAGTTAAACCTACATTCTATGTAATACATGAGGTATTTAGACCTACATGCTCTTCATATAATGTAATAAAAGGGTCATGCTGGGAATAAGAAAAAGAACATTCCTTGGACAAAACGGAAACTATTGGCATCAGAAATATTTATCTACGAGGTATGCGCAGTAGTATATTTCAGAATAGTTACTGTTTAGTTCAGTAAACGAAGAAAGGGGTATTAAAAAAGCAAATATGTCGAATCAACGAGATCGACCAGAGTTGACAGAGGCGGAGTAGTAATACAACAACTTGGTTAAATTGATAATTGGTTCTTTATTCTGTAGTAGATCGTATCACTCTTTACGGGAGAGTAGAGAAAGACTGTACGCTGTTATATAGTAAGCATTAGTAACACGATCATACAGACACAAATGGATGTAACTGTGAGTACTACAACTTGGATTTAACGAAAGCCGTTTAGATATTCAGTGGTTTGCAGGGTTGTATAAGACACAAAAAGTTAAGACACAATACAATTCTTCATACCTCAGCTTCCAGTAACTAGATACATGCAATTTCAGGATAGATACTGAAACTGCTGTCGGATTTTAATACATGACGTATTGCAGGATACAAAATGATTTGCATTACTTGTTTGTTTGTAGACAGCTACTAGCTTAGTGTTCTGAAAGGTTGTGTATAAACTAGAGATAGCCAATTCCGGAATTATTACTTTCCGGACTCCCGAACGTAAAACCGGACAAATTCCGGAATTCGGAAAATTCCGATTTTGGAATAATTCCGGAATTCGGAAAATTCCGATCTTGGAATAATTCCGGAATTCGGAAAAATACGGAATTTAGAAATTTCTGATTTCGTTTACATTCCGGAAATCGGAACAATCCGGATTTTTTTCGAAACCCGGAATTTTTCTCAATTCCGGAATTATCTAAATTCCGGATTCTTCCCGAGTTCCGGAATTCTTCTGAATTATGGAGTTTAACTGAATTCCATAATTTTCCGAAATCCGGAAAGTGAAAGTTCTGCTTGCAAAAAATGAATTTATTTTGGTTAATATGAATCATGGTGGAAATAAGTCTTTGACCAGGTAATGGCGACTACTTTGAAAGAAATAGAGAGTATGAGAATTCAATCTGTCATATTTGTAGTTTCGTGTGGAGAAAATACAAACTTGTGAACCAACGGTTTAAGGAAAACTCAAGTTATTAATGTAAACTTTTCGGACATCATAAAAGAAATACGAAAGACATTTTGAATCGAAGAAATATAACATACAAGTTTGCAAGCGGAGACAAAGAAACCTAACGTAACCAGACTAAAGACGAATCGTCTACCGCGTAGCGATCAAGGTCGAGCTGTTTTCCAGAGCGAGTTTCGAGTTGAGTCGAGTTTGATAATGGCTCGCTCGCTCGTTCAGCTCGTTTTAACTCTTTTTTAAATAATGACCTGATTAGACTGGAAAGCGAAAGCCATGAGAAATGTAAGCACTAATATGGAATACTTTTTAGTGCTGCTCACGACAGGGGTGCGTCTCGTCTCGTAATTTTAGTGCATCTCGTGGGGCAATTTTTGTGTATCTCGTCTCGTCTAGATAACGAGAAGACAATGTTTTTTTTATTATTACGAGACAGCCTCAAATGTCGTAATCACCAATATAAGTATATACTGTTGCTCTTAAAATCAAGGCTGAGACCTTCACTGTCGAATTTTTGAGCCCAAGCAGAAGACCAACTCGGGTAGCGATATCAACCAGCTCTGCTCGTATCAACTGAGCGAACAGCTCGAGTCGGCTTGGTTGGGATGAGCCGATGACCCGAGCCGGCTCAGTTGGAACGAGCCATCGACTCAGCTCAATTGAGCCGATGGCTCGAGCTTTCTCGGTTGGGATGGTTCCCCTACTCGGCTCATGTGAACCGGTTCAAGCCAGCTAAGTTGAAATTAGTCCATCGGCACGTTTCGATTCAGCTCAACTAAGCCGATGGCTGAAATCGGCTCGGTTGGGTGAGCTGTTGGCTCACTTCTTGGTTCGGTTCGATAGTGAATGAGCTGTAAGCCGAGCCGCTCGAGCCGTTGAGAAGCCTAAACCCGGTCCCAGCTGTTTTGAACATGTTTGGCTGAAGCCTATAACTCTTAACAATTTTTGGCTCGAGCCCGAAAACTTGCCCTTTCGGAACTCAAACCCAGAACGTGACCGATGTCCTTCCCTCCTGAAGACTTCTCGACGACCGAGATCGACAGTCAATTAGCTTTTAATATTCAGATACAAACCGTATATCTTTTAAAGATTATACACGGTGTTGATATAATAATAATAATAATAATAATAATAATAATAATAATAATAATAATAATAATAATAATAATAATAATAAATAATGATAATGATAATAATAATGATAATAATAATAAAAGTTTTAAACTTGCCGTTGAAATTTGGCAAAACTTACTTAAAAGTAGAGATTTCGGGGAAAGGGTTCCATACCTTCAAGACAGTGGCGTAGGGAAGGGGGCCCGGAAGGGCCGGCCCCCCCAAAGAGGTCCGAAAATGTACTTTGGTACTTTGATGTTTGTAATTTTTTATATATTTTTATGTTTATATATTTTTTGTTTGTAATTTTTCTATATGTGCCTACAACAGCACTTGCCCCCCCCCCAAACACACATCCTGGCTACGCTACTGCTTCAAGACACACCTCTGCAACTACCAACATTTTAAACTACAACGTTACATTGAAGTTTCATGTAGAAAGTATTCTACTGTATGTTTTAAGGAAAATAACTGTAATAAATATAACTGAATATCACGCAACAGTAAGGCATATAATAAACTAATTTTTAGGATATGCAGAGGTAAATATAAAAGCTTTGCTACAAAATACCTACACAGAGCATAATTCAGTGAGCTCTGAAATATAATGTAACGAAATAGCCTATGAGATTCAGTCTACAGAGCAATTCTTACTTAAAGAATGGACATACACTATTTCGAGAATAGAGACAAGACGGGAAATGTTTACGATACTTTTCGTCTCGTCTCGATTCTCATCTCCAAAGAGAGACAAAAATTTTGAGTTGGTCTTGACCCGTCTCGAATGTAAAATGTTAATTTTCATGTTATTTTATTTGTTTTAGAAACGAGATGAGAAAGTCCTCTTCTCGTGAGCAATATTAAACCAAACCGAAATATTCTTTCCAAATGTCACGCTTCTGCTTGTAATGGTATGACCTGAGCGATAATTAGCTCCTAGCTTTTAATCTTCTACGAGATAATAATAATTATTATTAGTTTATTATTATTATTATTATTATTATTATTATTATTATTATTATTATTATTATTATTCCTGAAGATTTGGTAGTTCAAATATTGAAACATCCGAGTATTCAAATATCTGAATATAATAAAACATATGTTATCGCTGATCAATCGCCATCAAAATCCTAAAGTAAAAAAAAAAAAAAAAAAAATTACAATGTGCATGCGCACAAGCACCTTGACCACTCAACCGTGACCGCTATGCGGTAAAAGATTCGTTTTTAGTTTGATTACGTAAGGTTTCTTTGTCTCCGCTTGCAAACTTGTATGTTATATTTTTTCGATTCAAAATGTCTTTCGTATTTCTTTTATGAAGTCGGAAAAGTTTACATTAATAACTTGAGTTGTTCTTAAACCGCTGGTTCACAAGTTTGTTTTTTCTCCACACGAAACTACAAATATGACAGATTGAATTCTCATACACCCCATTTCTTTCAAAGAAGTCGCCATTACCTGGTCAAAGACTTATTTCCGCCACGATTCATATTAACCAAAATAAATTCATTTTTCGGAAGCAGAACTTTCACTTTCCGGATTTCGGAAAATTATGAAATTCAGTTAAACTCCGGAATTCAGAATAATTTCGGAACTCGGAAACAATCCGGAATTTAGAAAATTCCGGAATTGAGAAAAACTCCGGGTTTCGAAAAGAATCCGGATTGTTCCGAATTCCGGAATGTAAACGAAATCAGAAATTTCTAAATTCCGGATTTTTCCGAATTCCGGAATTATTCCAAGATCGGAATTTTCCGAATTCCGGAATTATTCAGGAATCAGAATTTTCCGAATTCCGGAATTTGTCCGGTATTACTTTCGGGAGTCCGGAAAGTAATAATTCCGGAATTGGCTATCTCTAGTTTATACACAACCTTTCAGAACACTAAGCTAGTAGCTGTCTACAAACAAACATGTAATGCAAATCATTTTGTATCCTGCAATACGTCATGTATTAAAATCCGACAGCAGTTTCAGTATCTATCCTGAAATTGCATGTATCTAGTTACTGGAAGCTGAGGTATGAAGAATTGTATTGTGTCTTAACTTTTTGTGTCTTATACAACCCTGCAAACCACTGAATATCTAAACGGCTTTCGTTAAATCCAAGTTGTAGTACTCACAGTTACATCCATTTGTGTCTGTATGATCGTGTTACTAATGCTTACTATATAACAGCGTACAGTCTTTCTCTACTCTCCCGTAAAGAGTGATACGATCTACTACAGAATAAAGAACCAATTATCAATTTAACCAAGTTGTTGTATTACTACTCCGCCTCTGTCAACTCTGGTCGATCTCGTTGACTCGACATATTTGCTTTTTTATACCCCTTTCTTCGTTTACTGAACTAAACAGTAACTATTCTGAAATATACTACTGCGCATACCTCGTAGATAAATATTTCTGATGCCAATAGTTTCCGTTTTGTCCAAGGAATGTTCTTTTTCTTATTCCCAGCATGACCCTTTTATTACATTATATGAAGAGCATGTAGGTCTAAATACCTCATGTATTACATAGAATGTAGGTTTAACTCTTCCAGCAAAGAAGAAACATGTGATCATAGTATACAACCCACAGAAGTGATAGCTGGCAATACAGTGGTCGTAATCCCTAACGACACAGAGAGCGAAGAGTGCTCTGCCCGCTGGTCTAGTTGCTAGCACGTGTGCTTTTGGTGCATGGTGTCCCGGGTTCGATTCCCGGTGGGAGAGCATCTATGATTTTTAACTGTCCTCGATGTTTCTGTGTTCGTGTCCCTGTCATTATAAGTTATTAGAAAAAGCAAGTTAAACGAGTGAAGCAAGTAAAATTAGCAATAAGTAAGTTACTAAAACACATTCGGCGAGTCAGTTAAAAAAAAAAAAAAAAAAAAAAAAGTGGACAATGAACTGGCTGTTCGTGCCGTCCATGCGAGTTCGAATCTATCTCGGCTTTATTTTTTTATCCATTAGAGAGAAAGTATTGTTTCTTTTCGCTAAGGTTGTCTCTTTTCGTATTTTTCGCCGTCGTTCACAATTAAAGTAACTGGCTATTCTTATTCTTTCCACGAATGATGGATCTTCTCTTTGGCTTCATGTCAAACATGCACACGTAATGAAAAGACGCTGTCGATGATAATAATAATAATAATAATAATAATAATAATAATAATAATAATAATAATAATATGAAATATTACTAGCTAACTCGTGTGTGTATTTCGACAATATAATTTTATATTATTATGTGGAAATAAGTAAGGCTGGCTGGCGCCCGTCCCCCTAATTTTTTCGATGCGCCTTATGGGTCCACGGTGTCCAACGTTGGTCCCATCTCATTATCACCTCCTGTTCTCTCGATATAAGTTATCGACATTTTGCCTAAAGAGGGCTCTGCTTGGCTCCATGACTACCCACGGCAATGACTCTTCGTTCATCTTTCATTGAAATCGCTTATTTTTCTGAGTACTATGAGTGCATACTGTCCAACGTTGCTCCCATCACTCAACAGTTTCCCGTTCTTTCGATATAAATTGTTAATATTTTGTTTGTAAGGGAGATATGGCGTTACAATCATTACGTTTGAAGAAGAATTGAGGAAGATATTGCCTTGCCACAAACAACACCTATTATTATTATTATTATTATTATTATTATTATTATTATTATTATTATTATTATTATTATTATTGTTTTACTTACCACTAATGTTGCCTACCTTTATTTGCAATGCAATGTGTTACTAAAAAGCAAATCAAATAACACTCCTCGCCATTCACGCTCTCTCTGTGTTAGAGGAAAGTACATTTATTATATTATTCTTTCAAATAACACGTTTCACAAGTTACTTCACTTTCAATGTGTAATTTCATATCATCACTAACAATCATCTTGTTCCGATACGAAAATAACCCCCTCCTGCAAAAAAAAAAAAAAAAAAAAAAAAAAAAAAGCCTGACCGTAGCGAAAAGGGCGTGAACATTCTTTATGCGATTAATCGGGTCCAATAAGTCTCTGCACACAAATATTTCAGTAAAAGAGGAAAAGTTATTCAAAATTTCTGAATACCCATTTATGGGCGAAATTTGGTTCCCTTGGAAGTTTTTAAGAGTTTAAAGGGCCGCCATTTTGAACATTTTCGTCTGATTATTCTGGTTAACGAACTGAAGATATTTCAACAATTAATGTTTGTGCCAAGTTTCATCTCAATCCGCTGAAAATTAGGGTGGTTACGGCATTCACAAATAGCGTTATATATATACAGATAGATAGATAAACAGACACACAGAGGGAGAGAGAAAAAGTGTTTTGCTCCCTTCTCGCACCTGTGGTGCGTCAGAGCTAAACCGGGCCCCTTTGCAAAACGTATTGACCAGCCTAATGTAAACACAAACCTCTTACTTGCTAACGTAGAAACGTGGTCGGGAGGTGTAAGGCATGTAGAAATTGTATTTTTAATAACCATGAGTATGGTCTACTTCCATGTTTTTTCTTTTTACTTTTTGCAGCTACATCGGAACGTTCAATTTTTATTCTTTACTAATTGAAAATGGCGTTTACATTCAAAATATGAGGAATTTTGGTGGCATTTGTTCGGATATTTTTCTCTTTTGAAATGAAGAAAAGAATAAAACCAATACGCAAAGACAAAAAGTATTATCAGTACTAAACCTTACCAATAATAATTGCTACGAAAGACTAAATACGATCTCTTTTACCATCTCTCATGAGCTGCATGTATTATAAACAAAAAATTTTAAAAATGTCCTCACCGAAGATTCGAACTGGCGACCTTTGCATTTGTAAGCCAGCATCTTAACCACTACACCAAGATCATGGCGTGTTGAATGTTTAGTTTTCGGCGTATTTGTTGTATTTGTGTTTTATGTTCCCACTTCAACAATTTTTACTCTTTTTTTCTAAGTTCAACAGCTGTGTCTGGCTTTCTCTTTCGGTGTCGTCCTTTATTTACATTATGCACTATTCGTATTCACAGCTTGTGTCCCTCTGCAATGTCTTATTCAGATTAAACTTTTCTTTTTGCCCCTCAGTAAACATTTGATTGATTTAATTCTCATACTCTCCACGGATGGAGAGCAGGAATGCCAGACTCGAAAAACAGGTGTACATTTACTTTCCTGACAGATAATACTTATTGAAGGAAGTTTTAGTACCTGCAAAGACATTGTATCCCAAAATAGAAACAAGTGTTTAATAACTTAGGTGTTCAATGTTGTTTAGTGCAACAACTTTATTGTTGTTTCCTCGCCGTTATGACGGTGGCCCCGCGTAGTGCGAGCGGTCCTGCGTTCGATTCCCGGTGGGGGCACTCGATCGAAAAATTGTGAATGAGGTATTCCTGGGTTTTCCTCATTCACACCAGACAAATGCTGGGGTTGCACCTAACATATAGGCCCTAGACCGCTTTCTTCCTTCCCTTCCCTCATACGTGACGAGCTAACATGGCTATAGGTGCCGAAAGTCCAGAAATCTAAATCCTAAATCCTTTCTATGACGTCTAATACAGGGTAGACGAAGTAAGAGATTAAAGAAATGTACGTAGTTTCTATTAACTTGTTTTTAATTAGAAAAAAATAGTAATTGTCAAAGTTTGTACTTTTATGTTCCTTTCTCACCTTATTTTAGCACTTTTTCCCACACTCTTTTGCTATGGAAACTGACCCTAAAATCGTAACCCTGGTAATTATAACAAATAATAATAATAATAATAATAATAATAATAATAATAATAATAATAATAATAATAATAATAATAATAATAATAATAATACCAAAAGTATTGAAGCTCTAGATAAAGACCATTAACTTTAAACCAAAGAATATTGTCAGATAATGTTATCGTTATTTTGGCTTGAAATTTTCTTTCTGGAAAATTTTGAAAATTATTTACTGGATTTCCGATACAATACTGGTATGACGCCGGCCTTTGACGAAAACTTTGTATCAATTGTCCCCCGGCATCCTTCCCCGATCGCCAACCATGATGTTAATTCATTACAATTTGCATATCATGATTTCGCTGCTAGAAGTCATGGCTCAATTGGGAAAAAAATTCTCATTTCCTCTTTAATTTGTGATGAAGCGGGTTTTCTTACAGTTAAATCTTCAAAGAATAATTCTTTGTCATTGTGACGTAATGAATTTGGGCAAAGATTTCGTTTGATAATCACTTTCTTCAAAACTGTTGTTGTCACGCTTTTATTAGAGATAAAAACGAAATGTTATACCTCTCTGTCTACGGCAGATAAGACCTTCCTCTATAGCAGTGGTTCCCAACCTGGGACAGGAGCCCCGTGGAAGGGAGCATAAGGAGTAAGCAAGGGAGGCCCAAGCTACTAACAGAAATAAGCTACATTCTCAGCTACAAATATAATATTAGGAATGTTTTAACAAGGAGGATTAAATACCGTACAAACACAAAGTAACTATTGAGTAAGAACTGCTCTTTCACTAAGAACAAAGCTGGTAAAATATAATACTGCAATACAATGATATGCAAAATTATTATTATTATTATTATTATTATTATTATTATTATTATTATTATTATTATTATTATTATTATTATTATTATTATTATTTATTACAATTCAAAATTATTCGACATTCAACTAAAATAACAACAGGCATAAATGAGGAATGGAACAATAATTGCTAACAGAATAACAGAAAAATATAATAATTTGAATAAAATTATTATTATTATTATTATTATTGAAACGAAATTTCCAGTTTATTACCTCAGAATTATACACCGAGCTAAGGAAGACGGTGACGCTAATACTGAATAAAATGGTGAAATGAAGAAAGTGGAAGGAAACGATAGAACTCAGAGAAAACCTACATACACGGCGTTTGTCCATCATCAAGCCAACTTAGCATGAGCTGGGGTCGAACCAGGGACTCCATACACCAGAGATAAGCGCACTACCACTAACAACTTTCCCATTGATTATTATTATTATTATTATTATTATTATTATTATTATTATTATTATTATTATTATTATTATTATTATTATTATTCAATAATTAAGACTTCAATACAAGTTTGCACCTAAAATCGCAGATCGACGAGTGCGAAGGAGGAGGAAGGGCATTAAGTATGAAGAGTTTAAGAAGGTGAGCGCCAGGTAAACTAGGTTTGGAACTAAAGCCTGTGACAAACATCTTGGCATTTCAGCTAAACGAATAAAACGCAAGCTCTGACGCGACGTTGCCGAATGTTAAGGGGTGTGGCTATGACTAAGCAGACGAACTACAGCGCGATCAGATGACAGAGGATAGGCGTGGATGTGTACAAAATAAACATGGCAATACCGCTGGCCTATCATTTGCTAGCAGCATTTAAAGGGAACTTCGAGCGCCGCCTTCAAATACCAAGATGTTTGTCACGCCGTTTAATACCTAGGTAATGTGTAGAATAAACAAGAAGTTATACGTATAGTTTTTTTTATGTGCATATTATTTTTAGTGTCTGTGACAGTAGACCATATTGAATCCTCAATCTTCTAGAGTTATTTAATTTATTGATATGGGATAGAAAGTTATGTAGAAGTAGATGGAAGAAGAAACGAAAAAAAGAATAATGTTTCACTATATGCCGATCACTTTGGGCGTTCATATGGGGGCAAGACAGAGTGATCGCTTCCTTAAAACCCAGCCACGAAATTTTTACTTACAAATAAATAAGTAAATAAATAAATAAATAATAAATTAAATAAAAATACATGAGAACGCGGTTATTTCCATCCCTTCCTTATTTTCATCTACGGTATTCTAACCCAGGACATGTGGGTTTTCGATGGCTAATTTTGTGTTCGAAAATTTTCTCGGTGGTAGGCCTACTCTTTGTTCCCTTTCTTATATTTGTTCCATCATCAATCATTAACGAATTTAGTTTATCAAAACTCTATAGCCATACGTATATTCATTCTGTCCATCAGTGAAACAAACAGTCTCAAGAACTATCTGATGGATTACCATCAATTTTGGCCATGATGTACAGAGTCAATAGTTAAGAATCGAGTTCCCTGATGAATGTAATATTCAAACCGGAAGCGGTACGAATCAACCATTTCCGCTTTAACGTTAATCATTATATAGTAAATATGGTAATAGATAGCGAGAAGTGGTTTCCAGTAATCGACATATATAACATTCATGTAGATAGAATGTTACCCAATTTGTGCATCTGCTGAAAATAAAGAGCTTAGGTATTTAGAGAGCATTTTCCGCTTTAGAAAATGTGTGCTTGGTAAAGAATGTAGAGAATTAGCTGAGTCAGGCACGTAGCTAGAATATGGTAATAGGAAGGGGGGGCCTGTCACGAAATACTGTGGTTATTTACCAAGGGCTCAATCATTTTAAACTATTTTATTGGCAACATATATTGGTTCGTTTAGCCAAGATTTCTAATGGGGGGATGATATGAAATACTGTGGTTACACATCAGAGGCTCGATTAATCTAAATATTTTACTGACAACATACCCATATTGATTGGTTAAGCCAATAAAATGAGGATATATTAGTATTTTAATAAGAAGCTATGAAGAAATCTCGAGTAAAAGAATATAAAAAAGTATTGAAAAAGATATAGCCTTCCGAGGTCATTCGAACGGTGTCGAGAATTTTGCGTCTGGGAAATTTGCGCCCTACCTCAAGAACAGGGAAAATTACGCCTGCGATGTACCTCCACCGGGAAGTTTGAGCCCTGCGAAATAAAAGAACCTATTGGAGCTTACGCATTTGCTCGGAGGGGCTGTCATAACAGCATAAACAATCCTTCCCCCACAACCATGCCATTTGTGATTTATTTTCATTGTGGCTATATAAGGGAGAATAAACTTCAATATAAGCCAAAAGAACGCAACGGATCAACGCAATCACTGCTTCTTCCAGAGATGATTTTGGGGGAACACTGGTCTCCCCAGAGCTCTCAGAGTGCCCCCTCGGAGGAGACCAAAATAATACGTCTATAATATAATAATAAATAGAATAGTACCAGCAGTGACCCCCCTCCGGAATACTAAGTGTGCCCCCCGGAACATTTTTTCTGAAAGAACGACTGAACGCAATTGTGTGTTTGAAGTGTAATTCCAGCAAGTAAACACACTGTACATAGTTTTCTTGATAATATTACTGAACTGATTTTACATTCACTTTACATTTTCTTTTCTATATTTTGTGTCCTGAAAAGCCAAACAACTCGCAAGGATTGTGAACAGAGATATCTGGGTAGAGCCAAACAGCCTTTTGTAGATTAAATTATACTCTTTGATTATATTAATAAATAATTATATATCAGCCATTTATACTTTTATTGTGAATTTTGTAGTATAATGAAAAATTGTATTTGTATGGATTGTCCTTTAGTGAACTAAAATTGTATTTTTTTCATTTGTTCGGACGGAGTAACTCACTGAGACGATGAGAGGCAAGCCTAGTTCAAGTGTGAGTGGAAGTTAGTTTACACAATACAAAAATAAGTTGAATTGTAGGGCGCTAACATCCCAGTGCAAATATATAGCCGGCGCATTTTCCCCTCTTTTTGGGGTAGGGCGCAAACATCCCAGTGCAAATATATTGCGAGCTCATTTTTTCCTATTTTTGTGGTAGGGCGCAAATTTCTCGCATTCAAGGAAAATATAATGTCCATGAAGTTGACAAGCCACTTATGTCAGACTCCAATTTCGACTTTAAACGTCGCTAGTGCTACGTTAGTGTTCGATAGTGACGCAAATCGTTAGTACTCCACAGATAACGTGTGCTTTTTAAATAATGGATATAAGTCTTCTAACTGCATGCCAACACGCCCACTTCTAAGAATTATCTCAAAAATGAGGTTAACCGTTAGAGCAAGTAAGTGCTCATTAGTGCCAATCTCAATGCGTCCCTATATTTTCGCGAACATTCTGACGTGCCCAAGTTAGTTACTTTTTTTGCAACTATTGTTTATCTGTTATTGTTTATTGTTGATTGCTAGTCTGCAGAGTAGTCCTTACATTAATATGCCATTGTCCTTGATAATCATTGCGTATTTACAAGCAGTTTGTTATTACTGTTAGAAGATATCAAAAAACAGATAAAATCTACTACTTAACAGTTCATATTTTTCTTTTACAGTACATAAACGATTAATAATAATAATAATAATAATAATAATAATAATAATAATAATAATAATAATAATAATAATAATAATAATAATAAGACTATTCCAGCATAAAAGTTATCAATTGCATCACACTGGCAACAAGCGACGTATATTTTAACTTCATAAAAATTCGTTTCTCACGATTTTCTGGAAAACTACGTATTATAACATCTTCAATATATCAAGTTGTTTATCTCAGTGTGATATATGTCTTACCTCTCGACAATATCACAGTAAAACAAAAATTAAATATTAGGAGTACATCGTACTTTTGGACTACATCTCATTAACCATAGGAAGATTGAGTAGTGTATACTTTAGGATGTAAGTTTCAGCTTAACTTGCATCATACATTCTTAGGATTACAGAAAGGAAATTGTTCGTTTACATTTGAACAAAATTCTTAGGATTACAAAAAAATATATATATATATATTTTCCGAATTCCGGAATTTTTCTGAATTCCGGAATTTTTCCGAAATCCGGAATTTTTCCGAATTCCGGATTTTTTTCCGAAATCCGGAATTTTTCCGAAATCCGGAATTTTTCTGAATTCCGGATTTTTTCCGAAATCCGGAATTTTCCTGAATTCCGGATTTTTACCGAAATCCGGAATTTTTCCGAATTCCGGAATTTTTCCGAATTCCGGAATTTTTCTGAATTCCGGAATTTTTCCGAAATCCGGAATTTTTCTGAATTCCGGAATTTTTCTG
This sequence comes from Thermobia domestica, assembly GCF_964235325.1. NCBI lineage: Eukaryota > Metazoa > Arthropoda > Insecta > Zygentoma > Lepismatidae > Thermobia > Thermobia domestica. Next base: position 259,641,377 of record NC_137461.1, read on the forward strand.
AAATACGGAATTTTTCCGAATTCCGGAATTTTTCCGAAATCCGGAATTTTTCCGAATTCCGGAATTTTTCTGAATTCCGGAATTTTTCCGAAATCCGGAATTTTTCCGAATTCCGGAATTTTTCCGAAATCCGGAATTTTTCCGAATTCCGGAATTTTCCGATTTTACTTTCCGGATTCCGGAAAGTAAAAATTCCGGAATTGGCCATCCCTAATATATATATATATATATATATATATACCAATTACATTTTACGCTTTACGTTTTCTTTTTATTTCTATTCTATAGGTATATTTATATAAATAAAAGAAGTTGTGAATGAGTGAGTGAATGGATCACTGACTGATCAACGCCCAGACCAGGCCCGTATCCAGGGGGAGCGGGGCTCCCTAAATTTTAGTTGGCCCCCTAAAATTTCACGGTAGGCTTGCAAATGAACTATAATATTGTTCGATCGGGGCCCCCTAACTTCAGCCGGATCCCCCCCCCCTCCTACATTTTTGAGCTGGCTACCGGCCTGGCCCAGACCAAATAGCTTAAGCTAAAAGTTTGAAATTTTGACAGTGTATAGGATTTGTAACGTACGGTACAGTTCCACCAAGAAGTTTTTGTCTTTTTTTTTCGTAATTCTATGGGAAAGGTGGGGAGGAGAACTGAGAGTGGTGATTATGAACTAAAATATCCATATTTCCGAATTTCTGAAGAATAGAAACAGGAAATTTGATATTTGGACTTTTCATTTGAAAAAGTTGAAGAGGTGTTTAAGCGTTTTCTTATTATTTTCCCTATAAGGGAAAGAAGATGGGAAAAACAAAAGGATGGATGTTACAATTGTTGTAATAACATGGTCATATCTCGAATTCTTTGTTAAAGATATGAAAATTTGTATTTAAACTTTTGATTTAAAATTATTTAAGACGTGTTTCAGCGTTTTTTTTTTTTGTGTGTGTGTGTTCTCCTTAAATCATCTTCTGCAAAAAAAAAAAAAAAAATCACTTCCGTTCGAGAGTTATCATGAGGAGTAATGAACAAACTAACTTTACAATATCAAAAGTCCCACTTGCGTAATTCTGATAAAATTAAAGAGCAAACCTGTTACAATAAAGACATATTAATTGCGTCAAAAAAAAAAAAGAAACGTAGAAAAAGATGCAGGATTTAGAAAGTAGAAAAGAGAACTGGCATATGGATTTAAGTGCTATGTTTTGCAAAAAAAAAAAAAAAAAAAAAAAAATGAAAGAAAGAAAGAAAAAAGATACATAAAAAAATAAAATAATAATAAAATAAAGAAAACTAAAATCATAGTTCACTTTATATCACATTGTATTTATGAGTGTCCTTACAACACAAACTTCTCTGGATAAAAGATTCAAATGCCCCCTGTGAGATTCGAACTCACGACCCCTGGTTTACGAGACCAGTGCTCTAACCACTGAGCCAAGGGGGCGACACAAGCTCAGACGTCTGTAAAGTCGAAGCGCTAAGGCGTGCACGTTGCACGTAGCGCTCAACAGGTCTTCCTTGATTACGTCACGCTCACAAGGTCTTGTTCATTCTCATGCTTTTTCCCCTCTTTTTTTCCCACCCAGATGCACTTCTTTCGACAGACGGTGAGTCAAGCTGAGAATAGCTCTTCTTCATTCATAATAATACTCTTTTGCATAGTAAAGGAATCGTCGTCCGTCGTCCTCAGGAACACGTGCAATATAAAAAGAAAGTTTACCTTAAATCATTGGAACATTAATATCTAATTTACTTTAATATTTATTCTGTATAAACAGACATGAAGTTTCACGCATTATTTATATGGGTAGGCCAGGGGCGGATCCAGGACCGACTTCTGGGGGGGGGGCGGTGGGTTGTCATATTGCTACTTTTAAGGGCTCCAAACTTTGGGATAGGTTTTATTTATATATATAAAATAAGAAAGTTTCCTCTTCTGGATCCGCCCCTGGGGTAGGCCAGGTTTAAACAAAAATGTTATAATATATCGTAACAACCTTGGTTTCAAATACTTTACGTTATGCTCCATCTCTAATCCCAGAGCTGTGACATGGCAAAATGACGCTCCTGACAAATGATTTCTGCAGAGATGGCGTGGGTCAATGAAAACTTGGCCCACTGACCCACCACACACTGTGACCCATGACCCACTCTGATCCAGCACCCAAGAAAGCCCATTGTCATCAACTTTGACCCCTGATCGAAGCCCTCCTCTCCACTGACTAGAGTTTACATTGTAATAAACATAGGCGGAACTAGAGAGGGGTCAGGGAGAGCCGGTTCCCCCAAGAAGCAAAGATGGCTCTCTCCAGAATTTTTCTATTGGGCGAAAATAATAGGGTCTATTATTAATTTATCTGGATTTACGCATAACAATTTTAGTGATGCTTGCATTCAATATATTTAATACTATCTATATTAGTCCGCCCATCGATTTCTGTTTTTAAAAAATATGATCTGGTGCTTGGGTGTAATAAAATCCCTGGACCATTGTGATAGTGGGCAATATAGCGACCTCTCAACTTGAGCTATATGCGTTCTTTTTATTTGATAACTTCGTTAATGTAAATTATTTTTGTAATATTTCAAGTAATTAAAATTATTGACGTACAAGGGCGCCCATCAGGGGGGCAAGGTCGGGCGCTTGCCCCCTAAGAGGAAATTATACTTGGGAATATCGAAAACCCAATAGAATTTTTACATTAGTTACAGCAAAATTTGAAACTATATTTGAAATGTCGCTTATACTTGCCCCCTCTTGCAAACCATAACATGGGCGCCCTTGTTGACCGTAGTAAGTTTTTTTTGTTTATATAGTATGTATGATAAACTGTTTTAATGTTATTATTTTATTTATAGCATAATAATATTTGAATAGTTAAGATTCTCACAGCAAATTATTAATTTACACTAAAAAACAACAGAAAGGAAAGGAAAAAAAAGTCGAATCGTTGAACTGCTAAACTCAAGCCTTCTACATACATGCATATAACACCAGGAGTAAAAGTGGATCTGAAAAGGTAGGGGGACGCATTACGTCCGGCCGTCCCCCGTGCCTACCTTTGCCCATTGTAATTTTAGAAAGTGGGGGACGTCACGGATTTTTACTGGAAGCGGGGGACGGCGTTCCCCGCGTTTCCCTTCACTTTTACCCATGTATAACACCCATTCAAAAGTCATATCGTATGTTGCTTTTCCTTATTATTATTATTATTATTATTATTATTATTATTATTATTATTATTATTATTATTATTATTATTATTATTATTATTATTATTATTATTATTATTATTATTATTATTATTTATGAACTGAAGTTTGTGGTTAGATTCTTAGGTAGGAGGGAAGATAAACTGGCCCTCGGATTTTCGGTTCAAAATTGATCACAACGTCTTCCTTAGGTCCCAAATAGTGTTTCCTGAAAATTTCAAACCACGGAAACTTCAGAAAGGTGCCCAAAATTACTATAGAATTTACCATATATGGGCAGGGAAGATAAAGGGGCCTTCGGATTTTCGGTTCAAAATTGATCACAACGTCTTCCTTAGGTCCCAAATAGTGTTTCCTGAAAATTTCAAACCGCGGAAACTTCAGAAAGGTGCCCAAAATTACTATAGAATTTACCATATATGGGCAGGGAAGATAAACTGGCCCTCGGATTTTCGGTTCAAAATTGATCACAACGTCTTCCTTAGGTCCCAAATAGTGTTTCCTGAAAATTTCAGACCGCGGAAACTTCAGAAAGGTGCCCAAAATTACTATAGAATTTACCAGATATGGGCAGGGAAGATAAACGGGCTCTCGGATTTTCGGTTCAAAATTGATCACAACGTCTTCTTTAGGTCCTTAATAGTGTTTCCTGGAAATTTGAGACCGCGGAAACTTCAGAAAGGTGCCCAAAATTACTATAGAATTTACCAGATATGGGCAGGGAAGATAAACGGGCTCTCGGATATTCGGTTATTATTTGATTGCGTGGGAACTCAATTCATTTTCTCTCTTGTCGCGCCAGGGTCCATTTTTCTTTTTTTCTTTTTTTCCTCATACAAAAAGAATAAATCGTCTGTCCAACAAGAAGGAAATAAACGTACTGTAATTAGCTTTAGGTTTTTCACTTTTTTGTGTATAACAAACAATATAATAAAAATTACTTTTGTTGAAACTACCTTGGTACTGTACTGTATAACATTATGGAATCTCTAAGTCGTTACAATATATCTATTTCATGTCGAGTGTGTTCAGTAAGCAATCTGATCTTCTTTTTTAAGTTTCCGCGGTCTGCAATTTTCAGGAAACCACATTTGAGACCTAAGGAAGACGTTGTGTCAGTTTTGAACCAAAAATCCCAGGGTCAGTTTATCTACCCTGCCCTTTGAGCACCTTTTCTGAAGTTTCCGCGGCCTAAAATTTTCAGGAAACACTATTTGGGACCTAAGGAAGACGTTGTGATCAATTTTGAACAGAAAATCCGAGGGCCCGTTTATCTTGCCTGCCCATATATGGTAAATTCTATAGTAATTTTGGGCACCTTTCTGAAGTTTCCACGGTCTGAAATTTTCAGGAAATACTATTAGGGACCTAAGGAAGGCGTTGTGATCAATTTTGAACCGAAAATCCGAGGGCCCGTTTATCTTCCCTCCTACCGATTCTTATATAAACTAGAACCAGACGCGCACCTAGATAATTTTGTGCAGGGTATCGAAAGTTGTGAGGGATACAATATTACAAGACACAGACACGACGTTAGTCTGCACCTGAGTAAACAATAAATAATTTCCAATAGCGGAAGTCGTGCATCCCAGGAACACTTCTTATATTTTGCTTTTGAAATGTGAGTATATTTGTGCTATGCTAAAGGAAAAAAATAAGTTCCTGATAACCTGATATTTTAATTTCATACTGTAAAAGTTACGTGGGTATTGCAGCAATAACTAGAGCCAGAGCAATTTTAACCGAGCAAGTCATGTCGTCTCTTGGTACGGGAGAGGTGGGCATGTACAGTTACCCACAAAAGTACCTGGACCCCTGACTGTTATAATTCCATTACTTGGGGTCCAGGTACTTATGTGGGTGACTGTACCAAGGGATTTAAATTATTGTACCTAGAGACAATCATAAATCTGATGATAATCGATTATTGCTAACTAATTTGTTTGTTAAATTAAACAATGATAAGTACAATACAGAAATCATAGTTTGGTTTGTCATTTTCAATAAGATGGGAATTTTTGCATTGTCAAGTAACTTCGTAAATACAAGGAAAAAAAAAAGTTACATAAAACAAATAATATTGCAGTTTTATCACATTATTTGCTGAAATAGCATGAAATGAGTATGGAACTCGGCATATTGGTTTTAAAAAAATACAAATTCATAAGTTTTAGGGCTACATCAAATAGCTATCATCATATGCAAAGTATTGCCACTTGGTACTTGGATCGCCCTTTTTATAAATAAAAGTAAATTTAACGAAAGGAGTACATAATAAATTAAAATCGTCAGAATGTAGAAGCAATACATAGGTATATTAAATATGCTGGAGCATTTACTTGTTACTTCCTGGACCATTTACTTGTGTATAAAAAATGATTATTTCTTTCTTCGCAAAGGTTTGTGTAACTAAGCCACAATACTATTTATTTGTGTTTCTATTAGGCGTAAGAGTAAACTGACTCAGAATTGCACGGGTAAAACTAATAAAAAATAATGAATTTTCATAATTAGAGTAGATTTTAAGTAGTTATTTAGTAGCAACAGAATATAGGAAATATACAATTTTAAGCAAATTTCTGGTATAATAGATTTTCACTGAACTGTTACATGACAGTGTCGTGTTAGGAGAACTTGAAGAGATGATAATGAGTGAGGGCTAAAGGGGACTCAGAAGGAATTATAAAAAATATTATAACAAGGTCTTCTAAAACATTCTTCCAATTTTCAGAACTAAGGGGCCATGGCCCCTCCCAGGAAAATATCCTAGTTATGCCAATGGTAATAAAACAAGGCTGCGAAATATATTGAATTTCAACTCGCTAAGTTAAACGGCTCCTGACATACTCAATTTTCCCAAAAATTCGGACCCACTTCCCCTTTCGTATATGTATTATAATGAAAGCAATGTGATGACATCTCTATTGGGATTGGAACCAACTATATAGCAAAAGTCATTACATTTAGCTTTGCCATTTGGCCGTGATGATCACGCACACATAGTTACATTCAACTTTTTAATATAATACTTCATATATTACAGGTGATTCACAAGTATATAGTTTTTCCAGTAGTTAGCTCCTCTAAGAAAAACACATGTTGTATAAAACAGTATAAAGTTTGACTGTTTCTAATAGTATGTTCTCTAGTAGCACATGCAGTTGATCCATTAGTGGGAAACAGTCGACTAGCCAACTACCAATGTTTGCCCAAAGTTATAATTAGGTGTTTTGCCGACCATTTGCCAACTAACTCAATTGCCAATATTGGCCCTACGTTGTAATTAGTTGCTTTGCTAAGCATATGCCAACCAACTCAATTGCCAACGTTGGCCCTTCATTCTAATTGGTCGTTTTGCTGAGCATTTGCAAACTAATTTAATTGCCAACGTTGGTCCTACGTTCTAATTAGTTGCTTTCTCGAGCATTTGCCAACCCACTCGTCAATGTAACCCTTTACGACAAAGGTAAAGCTGCAATTTGAACTGGAAGATCGAAACTGTTGGATAAATGGCGGCAAATTGTTGGTTAGCCAACATACACTCTAAACTAGGTTGGGCCAACGTAATTTCCAACTTTATTTCTGCAATTACTATTTACCAACCATGTCGACCATTAATTAGCCTACGAAAGGTCTAACAAGTGATCTGCTAGGGTTATTTTCTCCGTGTTCAATACAGCAATCATGGGTGCTAATCCTAGGAGGCGGAGATGCCCGTGACCCTTCAATTTTTTTTCCCGGCCCAGGATCTAGATGTCTTCCCCCCCTAAAATTATACAGAAATCGGGACTACTGACGGCAATAGATACTTGCAGATACCAATATGAATATGTAACGCGAGGGGTTGCGGATTCGATTCCCGGTGGGGGCATTCGGTCGAAACAGTGCAATAGATGGATTGAGTATAGCCCGCTCCCCCCAGTGATTTTTAACGAATCATAGTGATTCTAACGATTCATACTAGTTCATAATGAATCGGAATCACATGTTATAAAGATTTAAGATGTAAATCTTGCGGTAAGGAAGCTTTAGTATAAGTAGTAGTAATAGTAGCGGTAGTAGTAGTAGCAATAGTAGTAATAGTAGTGGTAGTTAGTAGCAATAGTAGTAGTAGGAACGGGTTAGAAGCCCCGCAGGGGTTGGTTGGGTTCTGTTCTCGATGTAAGTAGTAGTAGTAGTAGCAGTACTAGTAGTAGTGACTCTTCCAGTTCCGGTGACAAAGAACTGGGAGGAGCGGGCTATACACAAGCCCAATAGATTTTGCAGGACAACCATCCTAAGTGAGATTGTTTCTTGGCTTTTCCTTATTCACACTAGGCAAATGCCGGGACAGTCCTACAATACAGGTCCCAGGCTGTTTCCTTCCTTCCCATTCATTTCTTTCAGCTTCCTTTCTCTGATAACGTGCTCACCGAGGATATCATCAAGGGCGCCGACTTCTCTGTAAATTTGGGGGGGCATTCAGATGCAGATAGTATATATATGAGGATTTTAAGACAAATTGCATTCAAATTATGCCAAATATTGTATATTCATAAAAACAATAGGGGGCCCACATGAGCTTGGGGGGCCCGAGCTCCGCGGCTTCCCAGGTTCGGCGCCCTTGAATATCATCCACCATGCATGATGGGCTCAACGCCACAGAAGCCGGTAATCCCCAGAAATATATATAAATAAATTTGTACTGCCCTACTTTCACCACAGTGCAGAAGGGTTATTACACTTCGTAGTTTGTCATATTTTAGGTTCTGGTGTTGATGGAGACTTCCACAGTAAAGGATATTATCATTTCTACTCTCCATATCAGATGTACATTCAGCCTATTATTCCTTGTAATATTTACTGAATGATATTCAATAAATGACGTACTGGTATACATATGTGTAGATATATTTTATTGGATATTAATTCAGCTACTCCTTTACCAGCCTCTTCATCAATTTAAACATTATTATTATTATTATTATTATTAACATACACTTATCACTTATCATTATATTTATTTTCAATATTTATTCACATATTATTATTATATATAGATATATCAAATTATATTCTGTTGAAGGCCGAATTTAGTAATAACACACTAGGATCACATATCAACATATACAAGTAGGCATCATCATCCAGCTAATTATCCACCAAACCGCGTTATTAAAATTACTTATTGCACTATCTGATAGTTCAAATTAAATCACAATATCATATACAAACTACAGTTGGAATAGCGTCGATGTTCGATCCGAGGCTTACAAATTTTAAAGATACATTTCTACACAATGCATGTTAACTAACTCATAAAATGTCTTCTTACTATAAAATTTATATCAGTTTTTTTTTTAATCCAAAAAACGATTCGAAAACTTTAATTTCTTTTAGATTTTGTGATTTTCAGATCATCTGATACGGACCGATGTCCTTTTGAAACATTCTCAGGAACAGTTTGTAATGCGTCGCTCAGCTATACAATAGCGGCGCATTACAAATTCAAAATGAATGTCAAGGACACATCATTGAAAACAAAAATGGTCCGTTGGCAAGGATAGAAGAACTATACATAACCAAACAACGCTTTTTTTTTTTTTTTTTTTTTTACGGAAATTTAATTGAATTAAAGCAGATGTTCACACAAAATGTAAATCAAACATGATTAAACTTTTTAAAACAAAAGAATAATGCAAAACAGATTAGAAGGCAGATTAAATGTCAAGGTTATTTCAGTTATTTGGGAGCCATTTTACAACATTCACTTTTCATGACCACAGGCAAAGATGGAAGAAGCATCTTCTCATTTCCAACTCAAGTCAAGAAGTTTTGCTATGCTAATTTTCTATGAAGGTCATCATTTGCAAAAACAAAGAAACGAATTGTCATTTTAAATGTATTTTTCTTTCTTTCTTTCTTTCTTTCTTATGTAAGCATCCAATCAAAATTTAATTTTTAATGCACGAAGAATTGATATAAGTACCCTTGGGCAAACTGGAGATGTAAGGGTTTTCCGCGAGTAAGGCTCAGTGGTAAATCGCTTAATTCCAACGAGTTGGGTTCCTTGTGGTTCGATCCGAGCTTTTGTCAAATGGGTTTTATGGTAGGCAAACATTATATATGTGTATTTTCTCGGGATTCTCCCACTTTTTAATTCCACTATTTCGCTCATTATCACCGTCTCTCTTAGTCTCGGAGCATAATTGTGGAACATCAAATTTAATTGAAAAATGAATAAGAGTAAGCAAACAAAAAATTAATAAATAAGAGTATTATCATGTGTCTAACAACGGAAAACTGCAGTAGTCATATTCGCCTTTTGTCGAGATCAAAGGGCAATTTCTTTGGGGGTATTCTCACATTTTGTCGTTAATTTTCGAGATTTTTAAAATTATTATTATTATTATTATTATTAAAAATTTCCCTGATCACTTACATGCATGTAAACTATGAATAGTGGAATTTGGCCATGTTTATAGATTGGGAGAAACTTCCTTATCTATTATATAAAAGAGAACGCACAAATCCTTTGTAACCTCATCACGCTAATACGGCTGAACCAATTTCTTTCATTTTTGGGGGGTTATTAGGATTTGGACCCTAGATGGTTTTTATCATATCACTTTAATTTTCAATTACCAGTGTCTTGAGATAATTGACCATTCAGGTGTCCATAACGTACAAATCCTTTGTTAGTTCATCATAGGTAAAAATAAACGTATTTATATGCAACCCACATGACCGTGTCACTCGGCGGGTTAACATAAATGACAGGCGATATAATGTTAACATTTAGTGCAATCTTCTATGGTTTTTATCATATCACTTGAAAGCGAAAAAGTAAAAATTATCTAAGTAACAAAGTTTATTGCGTTCGGGGGTGACCGCAGCGAAGCGGGGCGGGTTAACATAAATGACAGGCGATATAATGTTAACATTTACTGCAATCTTCTATGGTTTTTATCATATCACTTGAAAGCGAAAAAGTAAAAATTATATAAGTAACAAAGTTTATTGCGTTCCGGGGTGACCGCAGCGAAGCGGGGTGAACGCTGCTAGTCTATTATATAAAAGAGAACGCACAAATCCTTTGTTACCTCATCACGCTAATACGGCTGAACCAATTTCTTTCATTTTTGGGGGGTTATTAGGATTTGGACCCTAGATGGTTTTTATCATATCACTTTAATTTTCAATTACCAGTGTCTTGAGATAATTGACCATTCAGGTGTCCATAACGTACAAATCCTTTGTTAGTTCATCATAGGTAAAAATAAAATGCAACCCACATGACCGTGTCACTCGGCGGGTTAACATAAATGACAGGCGATATAATGTTAACATTTACTGCAATCTTCTATGGTTTTTATCATATCACTTGAAAGCGAAAAAGTAAAAATTATCTAAGTAACAAAGTTTATTGCGTTCGGGGGTGACCGCAGCGAAGCGGGGCGGGTTAACATAAATGACAGGCGATATAATGTTAACATTTACTGCAATCTTCTATGGTTTTTATCATATCACTTGAAAGCGAAAAAGTAAAAATTATATAAGTAACAAAGTTTATTGCGTTCCGGGGTGACCGCAGCGAAGCGGGGTGAACGCTGCTAGTTTGGTTATAAAATTAGGGATATTTATGTAACTGTCAGTACTGTATTTTGTCTGTTCATTCGTTCGTTCCACTGATATATGTGCTTTGTTCATTCATAAATTTTGGATAACCTCTCTTAAGGTTGACTTTTGACATTGTTAGAAGTTAGAATGCCTTACGTAGGTCGGAGAAATAGTAATTGGCATGTTGATATGAATATCTGTTCTTGTATCCAAATAGTGAACTCGATCATAACTATCCTTCATGATAACTCTTTCATTTTTAGTTTTTTTTTTCTTTGTATGTTCTTTAATTTCAGAGGAAAAGAACCGACTTCCCTGCCTCGAACTGCATGGCCCTATCAACTTACATTACGCAAACCAACTTTAATCTGCCTTCAAGTAGATCTCATTGAAAGATACTGACGTGAGACATTTCATGATACAGTATTACTATACGGTATGACTCAAAACTAAAGGAACGAAAACCAAAACCTATCATCCAGGAATAACATAAGATCGTAAATCCATGAAGAAATGACAATCAACTCTCCTGTAATGTTTTATAAAATACCTAAAGCAAAACGAATGATTGTCATAGTTCTTGAGATTTAATCGTACAAGAACAGTTTTCCTAATTTCACATTATTCACATTAGATGATGCCGTCAGAGAACAATTTAGATTTTTCTTTCTTTTGTGATGCTATATTTGACATTACTAATAATAATCGAAAGCGCTTTTCCGTCCTGTCAAATATATCTATGAAATTAATGTTCCAAATGGGGAGTCAGAAAATGTCATCACTTTATGAGATAGATATAATTGCACTATGTGTACAATAAACTAAGTTATTAGATATTAGTATTATAGCAGGACGAAACATAATGAATACAATCTTTGAATATGCGCTTAGTAGCTGTCAACAGAGATAGAGTGGGTCAGTGAGTCAACAAGACGTGACCCATTGTGACTCACCACCCACCGAGCCACTCTGACCCACCGCCTTATTCTTCTCAGTGCATTCTAGAAAGTATCTACTGATCACTGGTGAATTTGTGTACGTTTTTCTTTCAAGGCCTCCATTTTTCTTCCTTTTTTATGTGTTTCCACCTATTACCTGAGATGAGTATATTTAATTGAAAAAAGGACTTCAGCCATTTTTGGATATTGATATTTGTAACTTTAATAAGAGCAATAGGACTTACTACTTGGCTTCCGAAACCACTTGGCTACTTCGCTTTCAGTATTCAACCTGTGCGTTTTAGAGGGACTGAATACTTAAAAGAAAAAAAATCTCCTGTAATATACGAATTATTATATAAAAAATTGAATGTAACTATGTGTGCGTGATCATCACGACGACCAAATGGCAAAGCCAAATGAAATGACTATTGGTATATAGTTAGGCCCCTGTTCCAACTGGGATGTTAACATATCGTTTTCATTATAATACATATCCTAAGGGGGCAGTGAGGGTTCGAGTTTTTGCGAAAAATTTAGTATCTCAGGAGTCGTTTAACTTAGGGAGCTATAATTCAGTATATTAACTCTTCATTAAAAATAAGTAGAATGTGTTCTAGCATTTTTTATAAATTCTCTTTTAACGAAGGGGGGAGGGATAAAGCCATGGTTCGAATGCTAAGAGGTTCACAATTCGAAACCCGTCTCGGACACTCGAGTTTTTTTTTTTTTTTAATTTTTAATTCCGCAGATCTTGAAATTTTTCCCTCCCTTCGCAACCATCTGATGCTCTAAAAACAGTTCTCCACCGTAATTCGACAACTGCTTGATGTAATCCTTGCAGCTCGGAAACTTTCCTTCTTCTGTTTCACAAAATCACAAATTTCGTCATAATATGGATGCTGTCCGGTCATATTTTTTTCTCCAATTCTAAACTTGCATATGTAAATCATCCCCTCTGACTCCATATTTGAATATATATATATATATATATATATATATATATATATATATATATATATATATATATATATATATATATATATATATATATCAATGTCGTCCACTATGAACACACATGGCTAGGGATCAAACCTTCGATCTTGAAACCAAATGTAAGCTCTCTAGCAATGTGCTATCATAACTCCATAGGTTTGTTGTTAAAAGCAGCAGCATTTAGATTTTGTTCGGGGGGAGGTGAGATTCTCCACCGACATAAGAATTTCACTCTTTATATCAGTATTTTGTTATACATTTGATCAAACAATATATGCTTATCACAGTCAAGGGAGGGGAGAACTACACCCTCCTGCCCTGCCCAAATGACGCAATTACTGGGAAACAAAATAAAACTAATCATTGAATAACATTTATTTCTATCAGTAGTTTTCAGAGTTCTGTTTGGCAAACACAAAACCTAATGCCGCGCTTGACAATTTCCATAGATTTCACAAGGAGCATCTTCCTATGATATGTAGTCTTTGAAGAAGTAAACAATCCGAATAAACGTGTTAATGAAACGATGTGAACACTTTGTGACATTTTTTTAATTGAGGTTTTACAAGGGCGTTTAGAACAAACGAATAAAAGAGACAATTTTAGAGCTATAAAACTTGTAAACATGATTCTTGTTTTTTTTTTTTTTTTCGTCTGGATGGAAAGAGTATATATTCACACAAATTGCTATATTTAAGAATCGTCCACTAAGATTATTTACATAATAGTTGTTTCTTCAATATATAAGTATATAAGGTGGGGTGCTGACTGCCACGGGTGCTGACTGCCACAGCCAATTATTGGTGCTGACTGCCACGACTGTCGCTGATTGCAAATATGAAGGTGCTGACTGCCACGATGGCGTGCTGACTGCCACGAGCCTGAGAGAAAGTTGCTAGACGTAACATGACCGAACGCCAAGAAGCATGAAAAAAACTAGATGATCCTTAGGATCGTGTTCTTCAGACCAACACCTAACAAAGGTAAACAGGTCTCTGTATGTACACTCATGTCCAAAATTATTGTCACATGATTATAAATATGTTGTTCTAGTAATATAATTTGATAACAAATTCGCCCGGTATTTCTTATAATGTTAGTATGTGTATAATCGGCAAAGACAAGTATGTGAAAATTTCATGTCAAAAGAGTAGTAAATAAGAACAATAAAACGAAAATAAAATTTTCTTGTCCACTTAGTTACATTTTATTTTACTCATTATGATTTTCGTATTTATAATTCCTTTCCTATGAAATTTATCACAAATATAAATTTCCTAATTATACACATAATATAAGTATTAAAAGTACTCTGCAAAATTATCAAATTATATTCTTACAAGAAGACAGTTATAGATATGCTACAATAATTTTGGACATGAGTGTACTTTCATTTTTGTCAGGGAGCGGCGCGTACAAAATTGGTACGATTTATGTATTCTCACTTGAACTCCCTATGTCAGCACGAACTGTGTACAGCTGTGCAAATTATTTCGAGCAGCTCTTGAAAGTTCCATAAAAAAAAAGCACTGCTGGCTACCTCACAAGGGAAGTTAAGGATAAAGCACTCGCCTGCAGAGAATCTAAGCATGCCATTTGAAGCCCCAATTCACGCTGATTATATAACAAGTTAATAAAATTCCTGTATGGTTGAGAACGGTTCGAGATATTCAACTTGGAAGTTTATATGAGAAAATGAGGATATACGCATTTATACGTGTTAAGTACAACATAATTTGTAACGAATATTGACATACGAATTGAAAGCTATCGGAAGTAACAGAAAAAAAAAGTGTTTCGCAATAACTAACGGGTTTGTTAGATACAATTAGTCATTACATTGTTCACAATAATCATAGGTTAGAGATGAATATTGATCACTGTTGTTCTTCTGTTTTATGAAGAAATGACGCAGGCAAAATACTCCCTTGCACCATGAACATTTTATATGTGCAATTGTGTTGCATACGTCAAGAGAACAGTTCGCAGAATCAAAGCAAAAAGCAAATTCGACAAGTGATTCAATAGTTATAGGCCTATAATTTGTTCGTAGATGAGACCGGGGCTTGTTGTGACAAAAATAGGTTTTTATTTTTTCTAGGATTTCATTTTTATTAAATGTAAGAAAATTTTGTCTTAAAATAAAGTTTGGACATTAGACCACTTCCATATTTTTTTCTACATCTGTATTTTTCATTATAAGAACAATACAATAGAAAAAACAAACACAAATGTTTTGTCATAACATGCCCCTTGCTGGGGCAGGTTGTGACTTTGATCGGGTAAGTTGTGACAGAAAGAAATGTGCCCGATTTCGACAATGTAATTTTAATATAAATTGTGCTAAACATAACTCAAATGTAATGTTTCCTAAGAAAAATATTTTGCATACATAAGAAACTACTTTCAATTTCTCATGTGAATATTCTTTCTAAATTATCGTTATCGTACACAGTTAAATGCGCCAACAATACTTCCTTCCTAATACTCTGTTTTATAATAGAATCACAATTTCTTTCAGAAATGACTTATGATACAAACCTAGACCACATAGACCCCTTATCATCGTCCGAGTTGCAATTGTAGCATACATAAATAGGATTACCTTGTGTGCACGCTTCGTGTGACCACTGATTACAGTCAACACATTGAACCCACGATCCTCTGGGTTTGGAATTAGAAAATGGTTCCAGACTCACAAGACAAAAACAATCATCTTCACTATCATCGTGACTATCATTTTTACGTTTTGAAATTTTCATCCCCTTTTTTCATAGAGCCATTCAGAATATTACGGCTTATACCTTTCTGCAGAGACTTTTCATGTCTTGCTCCTTCTTCTGCTTCTAATACTTCTTTAACTGGAGTATCAGTGAGTACAGAGGACACTCGCTTCTTCCTTCCTCGTTTAGTTTCCCTGGGTATAACTTTTGGTAACGGACGAAGGACGCTGGGACTAACATGATGAGGGTTACTGTCATTTCTGGACGTTTCGTATTAAAGCATTACTTGCATAGACGACAGTTGTGGTTTTTCTTTACCTGTAGAAGATCTATTGACAACAGTCGATAAGGTTTCAGATTCTTTACGGTTTGTTGCTGGATAAGGCTGGTTTGTTTCCTCACAGGCAAATCTGGAAGTTCTGAATTCACTTCTTGTGTAATGTTAGTTGGCCCTTGTTCTTCATTATGACCTGAAAAGTTCGTTGAGGATGATGTTGAACTTAAGTGATGTTAGCGAAGTACGTCCTAGTGCTAACTTTATAATGTGGTCATCATCTTCAATGTAACGATCAGTTGCCTGAGGTTCCAAAAATTCATTATCTGTAAAAATGTCTCTATTAAAGGGATATATACCAGTTATTCTGAATGCATTAGGAATATAAGACGGATTTACACTAAGAGGAAATGCCGTTTTCACAATAGTCGGAATGTCATAGATACTAAATGCACACCCAGGATTGTTTTCCATCCATGCATCCATTCCATTTGCAACTAACTTTTTAAATAAAGAATATACTCCTATGTCCAGGGGTTGCAGCTTATGGGAGTGTCAGGTGGGAATGACAGAAGAATTACACCATTTTTCTTGGCATAATTGATTACCTGCACTGAGATATGAAATTCATGGTTATCAAACAGCAAAAAACACGATGTTGAAGAGAACTACCTGTATGTTTGACAAAATGCTCCATGAATTGCACAAATAGGTCTCCTGTCATTCAACCTGATGGATTATTTCCTGCAATACTTCCAGTAGGACCTTTGCCATGAAATCTAAGTCGGTCGAATCTCTTTTCCATGCAAATTAACCTGAGTCCTAGGTTCTAATTACTTGCAACAAACTGCTTCTTGTAGAATCTGTACAGTGACTGTCTATTAACCTCATATTATACTGCACTCGTATTGAAGATCCCTTGTTTTCTTGGTATGCTCGTGCTGTATCTATGTGCACTTCAATTGGTATCTGGCCTTTCTCTTATATGTTCGTACCATCTGCAACGAGAAAGATTGAAGCAAACATTAAAATGCAAATTCAAATTGCTGCAAATTACATGCAAAAATATGTTATTGTTAATGATGATGTGGTGTTCTGTCCAAAGGCCAGTCTTTGATTCAAAGTATCTGGGCATGGTGAACCCATGGCGGTTTGCCTTTCTTTTCCATGAGATGGTGATGACGTCCTAAGGAGGGATCTACAACTAAGGTGGGATCCGAACCATTTGTGTCTCCACCGGGAATCGAACCCGGGTTCCCTTGAGTACACTCATCCACGAGAGACATATGCAAAAGAAACCAGTATAAATATGCAAACATTGATGCATATACAATCAACAGTGTGCTCATGATTTTATGCGTTAGAAATCGGAAATTTCTTCCCAATACTAATAACGTATCCACTTCCTAACAAAACATTAATAATACCCCTTATGTAAAATTAATAAAAATAATTAGACAATAAACTTCCATTGTCTGGTTTTCTGCGGGGTCAGTTGTGACATTTGTCACAATTTACCCCTAGCAGTTTGTCACAACTAACCCCAATGGGTATTTTTTGCTTTTATTGGCAATTCAGTATTTCAGTTTTACTTTACCAAGAAACAAAACCGTTTAAATGCGTATTATAGTTGCTTTAGTTTTTAGAAAATACCATTAATATTTCCAACTATTTTATATTGAAAACAGAAATCAAACTTACCTTCAAAAATAGATCAAGACCTCCACAAAACCAACATTCTTCTTTGCTCTGGCTCGGCGCGGCTCACACTGATGGGAAACAATAGACTGTGAATTCGTGACTGTAGGCGTCAATCAGCGTCGCCAGATCGTGTATATTCTTAGCACTTTTAATAGAAACATAACTGTCACAACCTGCCCTTGTCACAACAAGCCCCGGTCTCCTCTAACCTGCCTTGCAGAACGCAAAATGAAACAATCCAATGTATCGCGGTGATCGGAAGTGATTCGTATGGACACGAACTTTATTTGATTGTTTCGTTGGTACATTAAAACGTCCAGATGAAGAAGATTCATACTATGTACAAATCTCCTGCCATAATCTTTGATTGATAGGAATCAAAACACATCAAATGGTTGCACAAATCGTGTGCAACTTCCCTTGTCAGCTGGTTTCAGACCATCACATCCATTAAATAATACAATAAAACAATTAATATAAACAATGAAATGTGCAAATTGTACATATAACAGAAAAGACAACCCCTTTATAAACATCCAAGTATATGTCGTTCCACTTAGTGAGCAACTTTGTAACTTATAGGATGCCACATAGATTTGCTGTTTATGGTTACTAAATTAATCCCTACTAAATTAATTAATAATCATAAATTTAGTATGAGGGATTAATTCCTCTCTTTCGAATTACAGTTTCTCCCAGGTTCGTGGCAGTCAGCACCTTCATATTTGCAATCAGCGACAGTCGTGGCAGTCAGCACCAATAATTGGTTGTGGCAGTCAGCACCCGTGGCAATCAGCACCTATCCGTATATAATACATTTGAGTTATTGTTATGAGTCATACATATGCACTTAAAAAAAACTAAAATGTACATACATAGTTACATAAGAATCAATAGGTGTATAATATTGCACCTGGAACAGATAAATCATAGTTTCGGCTCCTGCGGGAAGCGGTTTGAGGAGTTGGCGGTGAAAGAATTTCAGTTTTCTATCTTACTGAACTTTTGTGGGACTGGTGGCTGTCCCGCTGGGGGGAACGACCCTCCACTGACTCCTCTGGATCCGCCTATGCGGACCACTCTCTGAAATTATTACAGTTTATGGGTTTCAAATTAGTCTAAAGCCAGAGAAAAATATTTTCTTCTTGTCTGAAGTTTCTCCGATAGGTGCTACGAGCAGTGTTTGTAGGTTAAGGAACTTTCCCTCGACTGACACATTTTTTTCCTTTTCTAATCAAATTTTCCCTAGTTTGCTGAATGTTCAATTCTTATTACACAAGTTATGTGATTAGATTAATTTAGTTATATTAAAGGAAGTACCAACAACAATTGTTTTATTCATTTGCCTTTTGCTTCTAATTTATTTTACTTTCTCCTTCGCTTTTTTTGAGTTGATTCTGATTTTATCGTCCCTCTCAGCAGCGAGGCTATATGAGACGTGGACCTACTGATTGACGTGAAATCCGAACCACACAAGCTCCAGCCAGGAATTGAACTCGGGTCTCTCACAGCAAAGATATACACAAATACATCCAACCAACAATGGGTGGAAATTATACTACTTTGAATATACACACAAGCTATTGCTATTGAATTGGTTTATTTCTGAAGAACAAAGAAAAATTTAAGCATTCATATTAATCAGTCAGCGCCATAGGTGTCCAAACTCGCGAGCCCGGCGCTCACGAGCTTGATAATCACACTCAACGGGGCTCGGGCTCTGAGTGAGCCCGAACCTTAATGAAAGAAGTGATCGCGAACCCAGTGGTGAGAAGTGATCGCGAGCCCGAGTGAGTGCTTCTTAGTTGATAGAAGTGAGCGCGAGCCCGAGTGACCACGAGCTCATTCGAGAGAATTGAGTGCGAGCTCAAGTGAGCGCGTGCCCAGTTGAGAGAAGTGATCGCGAGCCCGAATGAGCGCAAGACCAGTTCAGAGAAGTGATCGCAAGCGCGAGCGAGCCCAGTGTAAAATTGTCACCTATGGTCAGCGCGAGAATTTACAGTACCTGGAGTTTCACGAATTTCCCTTTTTCCCATTTTGTTAAATTTAGTTGTGAAATTTTCCTCAAACTACGAATACTAACAATAAAAGTGACCTTGATAGCCTGATTGTCAGAAAAAGGTAAACTCAGTCCTTATTTCCCTTTGTTTACAAAAGAAAAGGAAGGAAAATATGGATAACATCCTGAGATTAGTTAGATAGAATCACACCTTGGGGTATTCCAGTTGTATCATTATTATTGTTCATTGTCATGTATTGATATCTTCATGCTACCGTTTCGGGAACATGCTTTTGTGATTTGTTTTGTTCTGTTGTTTTAACGACGTTGTTGTGGGAGCCAGTCCTGTTATAAATGACTCCGTAACTATGTGTGAATCATTGCATTGTGTGTAGTAATACTAACAACCCATGCGGTTTGCAGAATGCAAATAGAAGTCTTAATCATCAATTTGAAATCTTGTAAGGAAAAAAAGAAAGAAAATTATGCCCATATATCCTACCTCCAGAGCAATTTACTTCTTTTTCTTTTTTCTTCTTCTTCTTCTTCTTCTTTTCTTCTTCTTCTTTTTTCTTATCAAGGGGCGAGGAGAATTGGCCACACCTGTTGTTAAAAATCATGATAGTGTGATCTACTACGCGAAGGCTTCCATCGTAATGATTGCTGAAGTCTGACTCGCACTTTTTATTTTTGAATGAGTCATCTTTCGTGAGACTGCGGAAACCAAACTATGCACCACAAAGTGAACTTGAGAAGCGCCAGGTCAAGAACATTACATCTCTTCCCCCCTTTTCCTGCCTTTATCCCTTTCAGTGTGTGTAAGGATAAACTTACTCATATCATAGAGTATACATACGTATGTGTTCGTCATGAACAACTGCAATGTTGCAGTACTGGATATAATCTTTGGTAGGGTTTCTAACACAGGGATCATAGTGCGAACTGGATTGTCACCAGGCTCGGACTGGCCAGGGCAGGAGGGCAGGGATTCCTGCCGGGGCCTTCTCTAAATATATATATGTAATGAATATTTAATAACATGGAAAGTAAGCAGATCCATGTCTGCTGTGTTGGAGCATGTTGTAGTAGTTTGTTGTTCGTAGTAATTTGTTTCGTTCCAGAGTCTGGTAGCCCCCAGCATTGAATATAGTTATGGGGTCCCATTATGGGAATGAAACTAACAGTATTATAAAGTCCTGTTTGGGGCCCTTTGTTTGTGGCCTAGTAAGAATATATTTCAACCATATGAAGAATGAGGCCCCCATAATTATGTTGTCTAAATGTGTATTGCGGTCCCATGAATGTCAAAATGAGGTTGACTTTTATCAATTCCTGCTGGGGCCGTCTGTTAGTCGTTTGACAAGTTATTGCAACACCATAAAGAAACAGAACAGGTCACCACCCTTGGGCGCCATTATCACTCGTAAATGAAACAAAGCTTTATGAAGAAAAGCTCCTCTCCCCCCATCGCTCAAATTAAGAAGATGAAACGTATTACACTTTGTAAGGCTCCTACATGCTACATGGGAAGAGAAGATTGGGCCATCCAAGTGAGGCTCCTGCCAGGGCCATATACTCCCCAATCCAAGACTAATTGTCACATACACAAGTCTTTAACTGCTCCCTCTACTATTTTTTCCTACTTTTTATAAATTTTACAATACTATTATTGTTAAATAAAACCTCCACAGATGAAACATTTACCAATGTATAGAGTTTATCGAGTGAATAAAATTATATAGGTTTGGTGCAGAAATGGTATAGCCAGATAAAACGGTGAAAGTTCCCTTACATGGATTGTTGTAATATTTATACTAAACATACCTCATATCCCAAGATAACTTTGGCCAGAAAATCAACTTCAAATTCCTTCGAATTTAGAAATTATTATTGAAAATTCGAAAATCAAAAATTGTTTCTATCTCGGAAAGGACTTAAGTTACGAGGCTGGAACAAAATATGAATATACTTTGTTTGAAGAGCCTTACCGAAAACAAGAAATGATGTATCTCGCTCTTCACATTTCTAATGGAAAGCGCGTCGAAAATATTCGAATTCAAATATTTCTGCTTTTTTGTTTAGGGGGGCGCGGTGGCTCAGTGGTAGAGCGTTCATCTCCGGTGCTTGGGGTCCCTAGTTCGATCCCAGCTCGCGCCGTGTGGACTTTGTGGTGGACAAACACCGTGCTCGGGAGTTTTCTCGGGGTTCTTCCGTTTCTCATACTTTCTTCATTTCTCATCATCACCGTCTCCTTTAGCCTAACCGGCATAAGTGTGGAACGTAAAACTCAAAGATTTCATTTCATTTTATTGCTTTATGTTTTGGTGACCACCATAGAAGCAGCACCAACTTGCCTATAATATATTTTGACCATGGTTTGATACCCCCGATGCAACTTGATGTAAAATGAGGGAAATCAAAGTCGGACACGCCTCGAAGATATGCAACCCGCGTTACGCCTTAAATGTTTTGCCCCCCAGCACGAATGCTGTCAGAACTCAGAAATGGTCTACAGGAGTTCGTACCTCTTCGAGAAACCGCGTGAGAGTGCTAGTGCTGCTGATAATTGAATCGCTGATTTGAGAAACGTCATAAGTTTGTCATATGCCTAAAATGAGTTTACATATAGCTTTGGTTCCTGAAGGGTAGCTACACCGTTGGATTGTGATATGCCAGAAGTCATGCTAATAGTTCGTGCAATATCGAGCTGCAGCAAGTATATATCCCTGAGCTGAGAAACGTCACAAAACATTGACTTACTGCAGCATCAAGGGCGCCCATCAGGAGGGGCAAAGTGGGGCGCTTGCCCCCCCTAAGAGGAAATTGTACTTGGGAATATTGAAAACCCAATAGAATTTTACATTAGTTACAGCAAAATTTGAAACTATATTTGAAACGTCGCTTATACTTGTCCCCCCTTGGAAACCACAACATGGGCGCCCTTGGGCAGTATTGACATTATTGACTTATGACGATTCTCAGATCAGCGATTCAATTATCATCACATTATGATCGAACTTTTTAAAAACTACTGTTACTTTTTGTTTAAACTGCGCACTAGCAATTCGAATAATGTTAGTACTGCAATTATAGGGCTGGAAAGGGAGCGGCAAGTCATGGATATGTGTGCATCTCCGTGGTTTGTAAATTTAAAAAGTGATGCTGCACAATAATCGGTGAAACTGAAGCCGAAGTATACTCTGATCGAGGTTTCAGTTATGATACTAGCAAGATGATAGAACACAGACTGTATGGTTAGGAGATATAGCTAGCCCAAAATTATGATTAACCATTAAACTTAACTTTTGATTAACTATAACGTAGTCTAAAAATAAAACATACATATATCAACCGAGCCCTCTTTTTAAAGCTCTCTCGGAAGATATATGACAGGCGAGGATGTAAAATTTGGTCAACTAGTGTCCTAAACATTTATTATTATTATTATTATTATTATTATTATTATTATTATTATTATTATTATTATTATTATTATTATTATTATTATTATTATTATTATTTATAGTTTTTAAATACGATTTGAAATAAATCATGTTCTATAAACACCTTTATCCAGAATACCTTTAAAGTTCAAAGGCGACTACAACCTCTGTTCCAGTGGCTAAAACATGTACACCTTGTCTCAAAAAGGTTGAGCGCATTCTTTATTGGTGTTTTGAGGCAAAAATTTTCAAAGTCCAGCTTCGGGTATCTTCGGGAAAAAGTAAGCCAGGTTCGAACCTCCAAGCCAGCCTTTGCAAAAGGGAAAAAGTTTGCAGATGTGTTTTTCTTCTTTTAAATGTAATTAGACTTGTTGCCAAGTGTTTAAAAAAGCAACATTGATTGAAATACTAAATGATACAATATTTCGAAACGTTTTTATTAATGTGAGCACATGCTTGTTTGTCATTTAGCTCTCTATACGTAATGGAACATTTAAATACGTTAAAGAATCTTTCCATATGTAAAAGAATGCTCAAAATTAAGAAATAGAACATAATTATCGCCTGAGTACTAAAATAAAACTCAAAGTAGAACAGAAACTGCGTTTGTAATGGATATGAATGTCATAATCATCTTGAGATCTGTTATACGTTGCTAGAAGCTTAGTTCTAGAAGTCCTTGTGTTAGCTCATTGGTAAGCTGTCGGATTTCAAATCATATGGTTGAGAGTTCGATTCTCGTCTGGGCCAATACTTTTTTTAAAATTACATTTTCCGCAATGCATGAAAAATTATATAAAATAATTACATTAAAATACATAAGTTGTTTATATATAACATAATAATTGCAGAACATAGTAATTATTATGTTTAAAATATAACATCTGAGATAATTTTCACAGTAGGTCGGTATTATATATGAGGATGTAAATACAAGTTAAGAAACTCGTTCAATAGCAATAAATAAATCATGTAGTGTATTTATTTGCAGCTATTTGTCATATAGAGAGTAATTCTCAACATTCATAATACAGAATGTCATTTATGTTCTTGAAAAGTTATTCGATGCATAAACAGAGGGTATAAACAGAGAATCCAAAGTCGGAACGCTCGCAAAAAAATTCATGAACCCCAATGGTCACGTGAGCAGACTGGAATTGTGCTTATGAAGCATGCCACAGCAGAAAGTCTTTACATAGATTTTCAATTCAATTCCTGATATATGCTTTTGCAATGTGGAAGTGGTGATGCCTTGAGTCGCCCTCTCTCGCTCGCTCGCTCGCTCACTCTCTATTTATACAGAATATAAAAGTGGATTTATGTGTGTGTTTCAACATAATTCTAATATATCTAGAGCAATTTTAACTATATTTCTTACAGTCTGGAAAAAGAGTACTGTCGGGATACATATCAAAAATGCTAGAAACGGGTCGATATTAGTATCGAATCCATAGTTTCGTGGTCGCTTAGGTGAATAGCTCTACTTTCAATTCAAGTCCAATTAAGCTCCCATTAGCACCCAGGGTGGTTACGTAGCGACATAAAGATATCGAAATCAACCGATATTAGAATCGAATCGTAAGTTTTCAGCGCCGCTAACAGTGTAGCATTTCCCATTAGTCCACATTAGTCCCATTGCCTAGAGGGCAACATATTTGCAGAGTGCAAATTTTAAAACTTGAATAATATTTTAATTTTTTCCGTATGAAAAAGTTAAAAATCATGAGCAAATATACTATTTCACGAACAATCCTCTTTTACTATTCTAATATGTTTAATAATTGCGTAAGAAGTGTAATAGTAATTCAGAACATGTTTCACAGTTGTTATTTTTTGTTACATAGTTGTAGCTATAGCATGTAGTGAGTGGAATTTAACTGTAATAAATTCAGTAATTAACCATATTCGAATTAAGTTTTATTTTTAAGTTCGGAATGAAGGGGCGGAGAAATATGTAGTTATTGGCGGCACCGAGCTTTTCTACATTTTACTTTCAAGATCTCCATTTTTCTTTTGTCATTTGTTCCTAATAAAAAAAGTTCAGTCACTTTTGGATTGTCATAGGATAGTAGGAGTTGGATTTTGGGATGCAGCCTGTGAGATTCTAGAGGAGCTAACTGCTTGAAAAAATATTTTTGAATCATCTGTAACATATGAAATAAGGATATGTATCATAAAAAATTGAAAGTAACTATGTCTGCGTAATCATCACGGTCAAATTGCAAAGTCAAATGAATTGACGTTTGGTATATAATCAGGCTCCAATCCCAACTGGGAAGTTATCATACGCGTGTCACTTTCATTATAATACATATCCTTAGGGGGAGTAGAAGTCCGAATTTTTGCGAAAAATTTAGTATCTCACAAGCCATTCAACTGAGAGCTGAAATTCAGCATACAACTCTTTATTAAAAATAAAGAGAATATGCCCTGGCATTTTTTAAAATTGTCTTTTATGAGCGGGGGGACGGGGGTGCCTTTTCTATATAGTGGAAATTAATAGTGGGTTGATTTGTAAAAATAATCGAAAACGATTGATATTAGTTGAGAAAAAAACTGAGTAATGCAAACTAAAGTTCTTTTTGAATTTTATACCCACTGCTTTCTATTTATAATTGCTGAAGCTGGTGTTTAATATATGGAGCGTTCCGAGCATAAGGCAATCAAGCCATAAAGTTAGAGAAAATGGCCATAAAATTTGTATTCTAAACGTAATTACATGGGCATTTTCAATTTTTTTTTTTTTTTTTTTTTTACGTTGGTCTACTTTTCCTTGATTCGAAACTTTTAAATTTCACCCTATTTTCTACTGAATGTGTCTGTAAGGCAACAAAGAAATAATTACATATGATAAATTTAAATTCATTTTAATTCGGAAAATGAGAAACACTTTGCCATTATATATCGTAAAGGTCAGACCCACCAGTATTGTAACAAAGAGGTGCTTGAGCCAATGACGGTAGAAATTCAAACTCCGATAAGTGATAATTTCACAGTCTTGTTTTATTACAAGTGTAATCTCTTTAGTCAATGGAGAGGAGGACGTGGGTCATCGGTCAGAGTTGATGTCGATGGGTTTTGGTGGGTCGGAGTTGGTCGCAATGGTTCAGAGTGGTTCATAGTTGGTGGTGGGTCAGAGTGGATCACGATGGTTGATGGGTCAGAGTGGGCCAATGGGTCATTTGGGTGGTGGGTGATAGTGGGTCATGGTGGGTCGTGGATCAAATTTTCATTGACCCACACCATCTCTGGTTAAAATTGTACTAAAGATAAGAGGCACCGAAGATGCATGTCGGCTATTATGCTCAAATTTTGCGCATGGATAGTACTCCACCAGAAAGCAATAAATCTGAAACGGTTCACGGTATCACCTCCTAGAACTCGAGATGTAGGGGTTTGTCTGATTGGCTAAATTAAGACGTCAATGATTTATCCTTCAACAACCAAGCTTTTTATGATCGTTTCCGTGGGGAAGTCAGAAGAACACGTGCCTAGTAATCGTAATATTGATAGTTCGCGTCCACCCCGGCGTATTCGTTTTGTGTTTTTTTGATTCACCTAAATATAAACAAATCACACATATAGGCATTTTAACATATTTTGGGAGAGTAATTTTTGTGGTTCGTTGGCGTTTCATCGCGTCTATGCCGCTGGTAGTAAAGTTTCCAAAATTGAACTTGGGCCATCACGGATCGTCGCTGCGGGGCCACCAATTTCTGGCGAGAGGTTCATAGTTGACCATCTGTACTCCACCGACGCTTACAGCTTAGGGTAATGAACGATGTCCTTGCCTTGTAGACTTCATGACTACCGACGTCGGCAGTCAACTAGCTTTTAGTATTCCTTTATTAACCATCTATCGTTCATGTTTGTACACGGTGTTGTAATAATAATAATAATAATAATAATAATAATAATAATAATAATTATTATTATTATTATTATTATTATTATTATTATTATTTGTAGTAACAGTAGTATAATTGATGATAGAATAATTATTGTCTATGTATTGTCTAGGTAGGACTACACACAGGATTTGGCTCGTTTTGGTTCGACTTGACTCTAATCCGAGTCGAGTTGGAAGATATTTTTCGCGCCGAGTCCAAGAGTAGACCTCAAAGATGTCTGTTTCGAGTCGAGTCGAGTTTCAAAGAAAAGTCGTTCGTGCCCATCCCTACTAATGAGAGATTAATCGGAGTTAAGCGAAATTGAAAGTCTCACTATTTATCTAAGCGACCCCGAAAACTATGAATCTAATATCGATCATTTTCTAGCAATCTTTTATATGTATCCCCCTCCCATTCACCATAGGTAACCCGACAGCACTCTTTTTGAAACTATAAGAAATGTGGTTAAAATTACTCTAGGCCAGTGGTTCTCAATCTAATTCCTATCACGATCCCCTTTTATCACACGCTCTTGCCAGCGACCCTTTTATAATTTGTTTTATAATAAGCTTGTGTGGGATTTTTAACATACCTATTTCTATAATAGTAGAATCCATTTTTTTTGTTTATAGTGAACAGTGCCATGGAAAATCATTGCCCGGGGCGAGAGTATAGTACGATGTCACCGTATATATGAGTGACGTCGACAGACTAGCTACGAAGCGCCACCATGGTTGGCACGAAGCTCAATAACATTTTCAAAATAAACCCTACCTTTCCTTAATTTTGAGCACATTTTGTTACGTTTTCCTTCTATTTTACACATGTGCACATGCACTTTCCTAACATGAGTAACACACTTCCTCCGAAATGTGTGGCCCCTTTTTTAGGCGTCCGGCACTGACAGTGGATACAGTAACTGTAATATCTATATTCCCAACGACGAAGGTGCTGGTTCAAGATGGATGTTAAACTCCTTCATTGAAGAGGCCATTAACGTATCCGATCTAAGCCCACAACTTCTTGACCAAATAATAGAATGATCATGCGACAAGTCTTTGCAACTGGTTTTCTGTAACGAAGACTTGGACAAGTTCTGCCTGATGAGGAGAGAAGAATATCCTGGTCTGGTGATTGCTGCTTTAAAAGTAATAATTCCATTTGCTATATCGTACTTGTGCGAAAGTGTTTTTTTTTATGGTAAACATTAAAACAAAGATAAGAAATCGCTTATCAGTTGAAAATGGCTTGATAATGTTCGTCATGAAGATTGAACCGGGCATTGCTGCACTAGTGAAATTACACCATGCTTAGGTATCTCATTAGGTTTTAATTTTAATTGTATTTCAATGTGCAGGTTTTGTTTCATGTGTATTTTTCTAGTATTTCTATATACAGTTCTCATTAGTTTTATATCATACCTCTTTGATTTAAATTCATTTTTAAACAACTCTACTAACTAACTAACTCTATGGCCTATGGAACCCGGAGGTTCAATGCCGCGTTCACAAAAGCTCTACACTGACTTCTATCCTTAGCCAATTGGATCCAGTTTCTAATTTGTATTCTTATCTCAGCGAGATCCATCTTAATATTGTCCTCCCATCTGCGCCTAGGTCTTCCTAATGGTCGTTTTCCGTTTGGTCTTCCTGTCAAGACTTTGAAAGCGTTTCTACTTTCTTCCATTCTAGCTACATGACCTGCCCACCTAAGCCTCCTAGACTTGACGACCCTAACAATGTTGGGTAACCGTATAAATTATGTAGTTCCTCGTTATGAAGTTTCCGCCATTCCCCATTCCCGTTCCTCTTGGGTCCGAATATTCGTCTAAGGATCTTGTTCTCAAATACTTTCAGTCTATGTTCTTCCCTCAGAGTAAGTGACCATGTTTCGCAACCATACAGAACAACAGGCATGATTATCGTTTTGTATATTTTAAGCTTCAAATTCTTCGACAGAATTCGCGACGACAAGAGACTTTGAACCGAATAGTAACACGAATTCTACACCCTTTGAAAATGTTCAGTAGACTTATTTTTTATTGTTCTTTACAGTGTGTATAAAAAATAAAAGTATGGCTATCAGAACAAAATTAAAAATAATATTTAAAAATAATTTCTGGTATTAGATTCTAACTATATTTATCTCTTCCGCCTATCTTCGCGATCCCCTAGGGGCCGCGACTCCCAGGTTGAGAAACCCTGCTCTAGGCACACATGAGTTATGATGGAACATACATACATACACTTTTATATGTATAAATGCAGATAAGAGAGAGTTTTGAGAGAGCGATTAAGGAATTACCGCTCTCAATCTCTTCACTTTACTTTTGCGATTCGTGAATTTCTTACGTGACAGTTTGGGGCTAGCTAGTTTTTTTGTCTTGAACCACGATCCGATTTTCGATATGCTCGACCTAAATGCTGTAATACGAATATTGAGAAGTTATCTGCGATGAAAGTAGCTGCAAATAAATACATTACATAACTTATTTATTGCTATTACACGATTTTTTAAATTTGTATTCAATATTCACACATAACACACCGACGTTCTGTGAATACCTCAGATGTTATATTTTAAAGATAAGAATTACTTATGTCGTGAAATGATATGAATATATATATTCAACTCATATATACAACTGATGGTATGAAAATATATATACAACTGATGAATTGTAATGTAACTATTTTACATAATTTTCATGCATTGAGGAAAGTAGAATATCATAAAAGAATCTCACCTGAACGGGTATCGAACTCACGATTTAAACACTCGGTGGTGTACCACTGAGCTAACATGACCGCTTTTCGGAATCTGCTTCTGAAATATAACTGAGCTCATACGTAAATGCTCTTTTCCGTATGGAAATCACAATGACGAAACGAGAGTGTGAATACATAGTCTCGAAATATTGTATCATTAAGTATTTCAATCAATGTTACTTTTTTCTACACTTAATACCATTTCAACATGTCTTATTATATTTAACAGAAGGAAAAACATATCTGTACATCTTTTCCCGATTACTAAGGATGGCTTTGGAGGTTCGAACCAGCAGCTTTAGTTTACTGTTTTCCGAAGATACCCGAAGTTGGACTTCGAAAGTGTTCGTCTCAAAACAGCTATCATCATATCGCTCAATCTGTTTGGTATATGTTTTTATACGTGTAAAGTCAGTATAACAATTCATTCTTTAAACAGCTTTTCGTATGTATTAATATTTCTTTACAAAAACTGTTTTTAATATTATTATTACGGCGCACCATTTTCAGATTTCTTTCGCAAGTCGTTGATCAAGTCGTTCGCCACCAGCGTTGCCAGACTCACAGCTCGGAATTATTCCAAAACCTGATCGAACTTATGCTAGATTCGGTCAAATTATGCTAGATCCTCATAATTACTAATTCAGGAGTTTTAAAAAAAGGAAGTTGAGATACGATAACGTAACTTAAAATACACAGAGAGCAAGAATGCATGGATAGAACTCAATACTTCACGCACCAAAATTTTAACTCAACTAAATTACTGCAGTCGTTGTCAGACTCAATGGCGTATATATCGTATAAATGAATGCAAAGTTTTTGTTTACATATTTTGAAAGAAAATTACTTCGCAGCATAAGCGGAGTTGGGAATCGTCTCCTGGGGGGGGGAGATGTTTGGTCGGTCTCGGAGCTGTCATTTCAGGAATAAATATGATCATGAAGTCAGAAATAAAGATGGTGAAGTTGCCAAAAAGTTGGGGGCAGAATGGCCCCCATAGCTCCGCCCATGCCTCGGAGTTAAAGGATTAGAAAACCCTGGGTGGAGCCACAAAAAAAAGCCCAAAGCCGTTCCGAACTTACTTCGGAAAATAAGACTGCCTGTATGGTTTACCGAGTGTATGAATCAATGGAAGAGGATACATTTCTGCCGTTCTTTTTCTTCCCACGACCAACTTCTTTCTCATCTCCAGGTTTTACGGCTTTTTGATAACTTGCTGAAATTGTGCTAGATTTGGGCAGGATGCTAAAAGCAAGATGCTAGATGCTAGAGACATGCAAATTATGCTAGATCTAGCATCATTATGCTAGATCTGGCAACGCTGTTCCCCACAATAGGCGTGTCGTGCAAGTAACCAATCACACGCCAGGTACTAGCTTTTACCTATTGCTTCCTTCTCACAGCTCAGAACATTGGTAACTATGGATAGACGTACAGCAGTAATTACTTTATGGGAGTTGGAAGGTTATTCTACAACTGCAGCTAGCAGGCGAGTAGGTGTCCCGGCCTCTACAGGAAGGCGATGGATTCGGAAATATGGTGCTACAGGTCAGACTGGTAATTTACGATCTCCTGGTCGTCCGCATGTGTCAACCGAAGCCCAAGATGCGAGATTAGTAAACGAAGCCCGGTTAGACCCACTAAGGACGTCTGGACAGCTAAGGGAAGCTTCTCTCTTTCCTGGTAGTAAGCATACAGCTCTGCGAAGGCTTCGTCATGCTGGGTTACGTGGCCGTGTTGCTGCCGTGAAGGAAAAACTCTCAAACGACCACAAAATTTACCGTCTCGCGTTTGCACAGGTGAATGTGGGTCTCAATTGGGAAAACGTAGTTTTCTCAGATGAATCCATATTCACAACATCAAAGAAGGGACGCCGTTTTGTGTATCGTCCGAGAGGCACCCGATATGACCATGGATATGTGGCTGCTTGCAATCGCAGTGGCCATGTATCTATTTTATGTTGGGGTTGGATTTCCAGTCGCGGAGCAGGACAGCTTCATAGAATTGAAGGACATCTGGACAATGCTCAGTACTTAGATATTATCAGTAATATCATGGTGCCATCTGTACGAGTATTTCAGCCTGATGGTGTAATTCAGTTCCAGCAATACCAGTCGCCAATACATACTTCCCGTGTGGTTCATGAATGGTTCGCAGGGCACCCTGAGATTGATTTAATCGACTGGCCGCCTCGTGGAGCAGACCTCAATCTCATGGAAAATATGTGGGCAGAAGTGAAGCGTACTCTAAGGGAAAGTTGGCCTGAGGCAGATCCACCAAGAACTCAGGATGACCTGTGGCATCTTGTTTCCGAAGCATGGCTGGAGGTAGGGGAAGGAGATAGATTTGTCACCCATGTAATAGATTCCATGCCCAGAAGAATGGGGCGTGTAATAAATTCAGAAGGGTCTTGGACACAATATTAATGTCCCCGCCTTAACTCCCGAAAAAAGCCCTTTTCAGGGCTACCTAAACGCCTCTGAAAATATTTCTAGAAGTAAACCACTCCTTGTATCCGTTTTCTGTGCAATCCTACTAACAAAAGAATGATAATTAGCTGTAGGCTTTGAACTCAAGACCTCTTCAGTGGCAAGTCCGTACTCTACCAGTGAACTAACATGAACACGCAAACCCAACCTGAAGAAACACGACTTTCAATTTCTGGTATTCGATGACAATGATGCTCATATACTTTGCAAATGTTGTATTCAACTTGGGATATTCCGCAACACACACACACACATAAACAAAGCGAAAGAGAGGGAGAGAGAGAGAGAGAGAGAGATGAATACACAAAAGCATATTCAACGTATTCGAATGAGACTCTAAGTAACGACAATCCGTTCTAAATAGAATTTGTGTTTCTTCCCGTGACGTTAAGGGGATCGGGAAAAGTTATGTGTCTTGAAGCAGGATACGACTTTGGATACTCTGTTTATACACTTGCAATATCCGTAGGAATATACTGTATTTCACGAATATAAATAACATACTGTAATGAGAATATTGAGAAGTTAAATCTGTATGACAAATAGCTGCAAATAAATACACTACATAACTTATTTATTGCTATTAAACGATTTTCCTAACTTGTATTTAACATTCTCATATATAATACCGACCTACTGTGAAAATTATCTCAGATGTTATATTTTAAACATAATACTTACTATGTTCTGCAATTATTATATTATATATAAACAACTTATGTATTTTAATGTAATTATTTTATATAATTTTTCATGCATTGCGGAAAATATAATTTAAAAAAAAGTATTGGCCCAGACGAGAATTGAACTCTCAACCATATGATTTGAAATCCGACAGCTTACCAATGAGCTAACACAAGGACTACTAGAACTAAGCTTCTAGCGATGTATAACGGATCTCATGATAATTATGACATTCATATCCATTACAAACGCAGTTTCTGTTCTACTTTGAGTTTTATTTTAGTACTCAGGCGATAATTATGTTCTATTTCTTAATTTTGAGCATTCTTTTACAGATGGAAAGATTCTTTAACGTATTTAAATGTTCCATTACGTATAGAGAGCTAAATGACAAACAAGCGTGTGCTCACATTAATAAAAACGTTTCGAAATATTGTATCATTTAGTATTTCAATCAATGTTGCTTTTTTAAACACTTGGTAACAAGTCTTATTATATTTAAAAGAAGAAAAACACATCTGCAAACTTTTACCCTTTTGCAAAGACTGGCTTGGAGGTTCGAACCTGGCTTACTTTTTCCCGAAGATACCCGAAGCTGGACTTTGAAAATTTTTGCCTCAAAACACCAATAAAGAATGCGCTCAACCTTTTTGAGACAAGGTGTACCTTTACCCTGTTTATAAAGAGTGTCCCATAAAGAACGCCCGCCATTTTGAAATACCCGCCATTTCTGTTCTTGTAAGTTGGCAACACTGAACGTTACACGATTTTCATTTTTTTGTCTTTGTGTAAATAGTCACGGAGTGCAGAATAGCACATGATCGTTATTTGTTTTCTGTACGGGTAGGAATGGAGAAAGGTTCCGTGGCCGGGTGATTTTCTTACAATGGTGACGTGAATTGGCCACTCAATCTTGTAATTTGATACCATGTGATTTCTATGTACAGTACATTAGCAAACCACGATCATTTCGGAGCTCAATGTCGAGATTCGGCGTGTAATTTCAGAGCCAGATGTGAAAGTATGCCGAAAAGTTACGGAAAATTTCATCGAAAGAACGAGATTGATTGATTGATTGATTTTTGAGTTTTACGTCCCGTTCAGCAGCGAGGCTATATGAGACGTGGACCTACCGATTAACGTGGAATCCGAACCACATGAGTTCCCGCCGGGAATCGAACCCGGGTCTCCCACGCCTCGAAAGAACGAGAGTGTGCTTGCAGAGTCATGGAGGGGATTTGTGTGATATTTTATATATAATCACAGGTAGCATTATATGCAAAATATATAAATATGTAATATGTAAATTATTTAATTTCATCAATAAATTTATATGTTACCATTCACTCAAAAGTTAGCATTTAAAATAACATGCCAATCCTAGCTATATATAAAACTACATGAGGTGACATAAATTATTGAGCACTTCCTGTAGGGCTACAATAATTAAATTTGGCATGATAATGGTAGCTTTTCGGTACAAACCCACAGGAAAATTGCCAAAAGTGAATATTTTTAATTTTTATGGGGTCTAAAGATTGGATGAAGAATTTCCCAATGTTATTTAAATGGGCTTTTTTTTTTTTTTTACCTATAATTTCATGTTTTACGTACTTAGAATTGGAATAAAAACTTGAAATTCGTTATGCTTGCACGTTTTCGTTAGCGTTACCTACGTGAATCATAAGAAATAAAAATTTCCAAACGTAGAGTGGTTTTATGGGGTACTGAAAAATCTTTTCCATGTTATTTATATGGGACGTCTTCTACACCCCAAAATGTTTAGGCACTTCTGGCATGATTAGAATGATAAAATTTTGGCATTATTGTAGCCTTCCAGGACTAACCGACAGAAAAATTACAAAAAGTAACTATTTTGAATTTTTTTAGGGATATAAAGGGGGATGGACAAATTCCCGTGTTATTTAAATGGGCGTTTTCTTTGGATAGGGCCTACAGAATCTTATCTTTTAGATAGCTGAAATAAGAAAAGAAACGATAGAATTGTGGGTTTAAGAGGTGCGAGGCTGTAGTCCGAGCAAAGAGTGGGGGGGGGGGCGAAGACCTGGGATGGGAAAATTCAGGAAATATAAAAAGCAAGTTCACGAAACTCACTCTTGATGCAAAAGGCGATAGATAAGAAATGCGTGGCCGTAGGCCGAAAAAACTCTGGAGTTTGGGGGCGGAGCCCCCTGCTGCCAAAGGCTAGTCTGTGTATATAGCTGATTCCTAGTAGTACACAGCCTAGCTAATAGGTGTCGTAACAAGCGGTGCTTGCTTGTCTGATGCTAATCGATGCCGCTAGTGTGCAGGCAATTTACAGATTTAAAAGTATTGTAACGATTTAGTTGGAACTTAAACACTAGAATATTTCAATTTAATTATTTGAAACTTAATCATGATGATACTGAACATGAAGGTGCATTGCTATTTATTATTAGGACAATAAAGAATTTAGAACGATTATAACTTATAGTGTACTGAGGGCTAGAAATTTAGACAAAACAACCAGTATATACTTTCTAGGATAGCAAATGAAAAAAAAAAAATGTTACAGTTCTTTGAAGATGATGCAATACTTGTGGAAGTTTTCTTTTAAATATAATTTTAAACGGAAATGTTGCTGTAATTTAATTACAGAGTGAAATTAAATAAATATTTATAGAAATACGGTATTTGTACCCATGTAGAAACTACGTATTCACAAGAATTTAAAAAAAAAAAAAAACATTAGTCCTACTGAGCTAACCACTGTTTCTGGCATTCAAACCAAAATAGAATTTCCATGTAAAAATGATAAGAAACACTTTAGATAATCATATCCTGAAATCAACCCCAAGACTTCCCGATTACGAAGCAACCGCACTTCATTAAACCCAGCGCCTCCAGTGTGCGTGGCTTCTTTCTTGTAATAGCAGTTTTGAGCAGAAAGGGGGGGGGGGGGAATCATCTTACTATTGAACAGGAAAAAAATCAGTGCACGATTTTGCATCACGAAAAACTCATTAAAAAACAAAGAATTAAAACGAATTCATTGTTGAACAAAACCCATGAATATAAAATGAGTCGATTATTCTATATAATAAACAAATATTCTTATGAATAGTTTGCAACATTGTGTGTGTCACTTCTTAGTAAACATGACATTGTGGTTCATTAGTCAATTCATCAGGGGAAGAGGAAAGAGTGAGTCATTTTGCATCGCAAGGGCTTTTCCCATTCAACTCCTATACAATCAAATGCGTTCCTTGATGTCCGTCCCTATTGAAGAGGGGGTGTTGCAAGGCGAAAAGGATGGACTGCTCTTATGGAGATAACATGTTAACTCACGAATGCACTTCTGACTGCTATTGTCTCCGTTAACGAAAGTGACTAAGGGAGTTGACGTTGTGAATTCCTTCAACACAGTACAGTTCATTGACATCTTAAGTGGATGTGTTTCTGAAGTTTGTTGATCATGATATCAACCAAGGCAGGAGCACACCCATAATTGGAGCGTTCACCGGGTCCGAATCCGGACTCTCCCCGAAACTTCGTAACTTGAGATGCATACAGTATGAATACTTTCTTAATAAAACTGTATTGTTTACTAGATAAATTATTGACGTAGACTAAAGATTTGACCAGAGACGCACTCACGTGGGGGAGGGGCGGTCCAGGGCCCGGGACCCCGTCCAAATACCGTAACTCGACATACATATGTACACTTTCTTAATAAAACTGTTTCTTTAGCAGAGAAATTATTATTGTAGACTAAACATTTGACCTTACTCAACATCTGTAGCGTTTCTTTCCTGATCTTTTTTTAAAAAAGAAAGAAAAAAACAATCTAGTTTTATTATTTTTTCGTGAGAATATAGGTGGTAATACGTAAAAACTACACATCTCTTTTTCGGCTTAGAATAACAGCCGTTCCATGTTATGTAAATGTAGTGTCTTGTATTATTGAATCTCCCTCCCCAACAAAAATTTCTGAGTACGCGCCTGAACCAAGTTCTATAAAAACATATTTTCCTTTATTTTGTTCACAGTTGCTCTAAGTTTACTGTAAATTGTAATACTCATTTGCAGAACAAAGCATACAGTACAAGATTAACACACACACATTTTGACGGAGATACATGTTTCGTTCGTGTTTGGTGTTTAAGAGTTCCAGAAGGAACGAGCAAGTGAATGACTCAGCTCAGAGCACCCAGATTACCTAGAAATTCCAAAGCTAGGGAAATGTGTTGATAACCTCTAAGATGAAAGTTAAACCACTTCAATTTATTGTTAATGAAATAAATTAAATACTACATGGTGTCTCTTGGTTTCATTTTTGTAACTTGCTGAAGTGTCCGACCTCCGCGGGATAATAGAAAATATTTATACAGAACATCCCAAACAAGGAAAACTTGTGAAACAGAAAACACTTAAAACATTCCGGATTTTTTTTTTTAAGAAACTTTCTGCCTTCTGATTGAAGGAACTTACTCGTCTAATTCACCAGATTTCGGAAGTCCTTTCATTGTTAACCTGTTTCTCAATCAGAGCAAAATCTTCCATGGCTAGATGCTTTCTAAATATGGATGCGGAGAAGAACAGAAATAAAATGAAATTTCTAGAGTACGTTTGTTTTATCTTGGCACACTTCCCACCTTTGCACTTGGTTGGCTTTTAAAGATTTCCTGCTAGCACTCACGTGAACGTTTTAGTCCAAAATACGTCTTTTTGGCTTTCTCGTGTAGGTGACGTTAATTGTCAGCCAGCCCATCAAATGAGGTCATTGCTATTTGGCGGGTATTTAAAATGCTTAGTTGCCACACATGAACAAGTGTGTTACAGTGACTTGTGAGTGGTGTGGCGTTTTGCTGTTCCCTAGCGTATTGTAACTCACAACTTAACCGTGGCATGGCAAGAGCGCGTTGCAGACAGATCCAACCTTTAGGCGGGAAGCGTGCCAAGATGAAAGAAACGTACTCTAGTTGAATGTTCCACAATTATGTCCTTTAGAGTAAAGAAGACGGGATGATTAATGAGAGTGAACGATAATGAAAGAAATGGTGAAATGAGGATGTGGGAAAGATGAAAGAACCCTGAACACGATATTGTCCCCACAAACTTTCCTAGCCTGGAATCGAAGAAAACAAATGAAATCTTTTAGTTTTACTAAGGATGGGCACGAGCGAGTGCGAGCGAGTTTTCATTGAAACTCGACTCGACTCCAATTTCACTCGTGCTTCGAGTCGAGTCGAGCCAAAACGAGCCAAATGCTGTGTGTAGTTTCAAGTACTTTCTTCAAGTATCCTACATAAACAATATAATTATTATCAATGATGCTTCTACGACTATATTATTATTATTATTATTATTATTATTATTATTATTATTATTATTATTATTATTATTATTATTATCAACATCCTATAAAATACTTTCAAATATTCCATTAGCAAGATTGACCCCATACGCGGATGAAATTATTGGAGATTATCAGTGCGGATTTAGACAAAATCGATCAACTATCGACCAAATATTTGCCATTCGCCAAATACTCGAAAAAAAGTGGGAATACAGTAGCCCGGTACATCAACTATTTATTGATTTTAGAAAGGCGTACCACTCGGTTAGGAGAGAAACATTATACAACGTTCTTACGGAACTTGGAATACCGAGAAAGCTAATTAGATTAATTAAGATATGTTTAAATGAATCACAAAGTAAAGTCCGGGTAGGAAAATTTTTGTCCACGAGCTTTCACGTCGAAAATGGCCTGAACCAAGGAGATGCGTTATTATTTAACTTTGTTCTGGAATACTCTATAAGAAAAATCAAAGATAGCAACCAGGACCTAGAGTTGAACGGTATTCACCAGGTCATGGCATATGCTGATGATGTAAATTTAATAGGGGATGATAGGAGAACAATAGAAAGAAATGCAGAGATCTTATTAAACACTTGCAGGGACATAGGTTTAGAAGTAAATGCAGATAAAACTAAATACATGGAAGTGCGTCGGAATCGAAATACGGCAAACTATGGATGCGTTAAAATATTAAATAATACTTCTGATAAAGTAGATAGTTTCAAATATCTAGGATCAATGTTAACATATGAAAATCATATTCACGAAGAAATTAAATGTCGACTGAAATAAGGGAATTCGTGTTACTATTCGGTTCAAAATCTCTTGTCGTCGCGAATTCTGTCGAGGAATTTGAAGCTTAAAATATATATAAAACGATAATCATGCCTGTTGTTCTGTATGGTTGCGAAACATGGTCGCTTACTCTGAAGAAAGAACATAGACTGAAAGTATTTGAGAACAAGATCCTGAGACAATTATTCGGACCCAAGAGGAACGAGAATGGGGAATGGCGGAAACTTCATAACAAGGAACTACATAATTTATACGGTTTACCCAACATTGTTAGGGTCGTCAAGTCTAGGAGGCTCAGGTGGGCAAATCATGTAGCCAGGATGGAAGAAAGTAGAAACGCTTTTAAAGTCTTGACTGGAAGACCAATCGGAAAACGACCATTAGGAAGACCTAGGCGCAGATAGGAGGACAATATTAAGATGGATCTCGCAGAGATTGGAATACAAAGTAGAAACTGGATGCAGTTAGCTAAGAATAGAAGTCGGTGGAGAGCTTTTGTGAACGCGGCATTGAACCTCCGGGTTCCATAGACCATATAATTAGTTAGTTAGTTTAGTTATTATTATTATTATTATTATTATTATTATTATTATTAGTAGTAGTAGTAGTAGTAGTAGTAGTAGTGGTAGTAGTAGTAGTGGTGGTAGTGGTAGTAGTTGTAGTAGTAGTAGTAGTAGTAGTAGTAGTAGTAGTAGTAGTAGTAGTAGTAGTAGTAGTATAACAACACCGTGTATAAACATAAAAGATAGGTGGTTTGTATCTGAATACTAAAAACTAGTTGACTGCTTACCTCGGTAGTCGTGAAGTCTAGGAAGCAAGGACATCGTACACGAGGTTCTGGGTTTGAGTTCCGGAGGAGCAAATATCCGGGCTCGAACCAAAAGTCGTTAAAAATTAGAAGATGCCGGCCACACATGTTCAAAACTGCTTGATTCGGGTTTAGGGTTCTCAACGGCTCGAGCGGCTAGGCTCACAGCTCATTCCCTATCGAGCCGAGCCAACAGCTCACCCACCCAAACCGACACGAGCCGAAACAAACCAGCTGATGGCTCACCCCAACCGAGCCGGCTCGAGACGATGGCTCACCTGAGCCAAGTCGGTGCCTCATCTCAACCAAGACGGCTCGAGCTATTCGCTCAGTTGAACCGAGCTGAGCCAGTTAACATCCCTACACGGGTTGGACTTCTGCTTCGGCTCAAAGCTTTCACCGTGCAGGTCTCAGCCTTGGTGATGGGAACTACAGTATATATTTATGTTAGTGCTCATTACATTTGAGGCTGTCCCGTTATAACTTAAAATCCATTGTCGTCTTGTCAATCGAGACGAGGCGAGATGCGAGCAGTGTCTCACCTCGTGAGCAACACTAAAAATATTGGACATTACTGTTTACATTTCTCATAGCTTTCGCTTTCCTCTAATCAGGTAATGATTTCAAAACGCGTTAAAACGAGCTAAACGAGCTAGCCATTTTTCAAACTCGACTCGACTCGAAACTCGACCTCAAAACAGTGACTCGGCTTGGAACTCGACTCGACAAAATTACATTTGATTCGACTCGAAACTCTACTCGAATTCGCTTCGAGTTTCGAGTCCAGTTGAGTTTTAGCTCGACACGTGCCTATCCCTAAGTTTTACGTCCCACAGTTATGCCGACTAGGCTGAAGGAGACACTGATGAGAAATGAAGACAATGGTGGAATGAAGAAAGTCGGAGGAAACAGGAAAATCCCGAGAAAACCCACGATCATGGTGTTTGTCCACCCCAAAGCCTACTGTGCACAAGTTGGGATCGAACCAGGGACCCCACGCACCAAAGGTGAGTGTTCTATCACTGCAACACTGACTCCAAAACGATTAATGATAAAAAGTATGTCGTTTGTCGCTAATGATAGTTCATAATGTTTATTCTGCTAGAATATATTGTTTATTTGTGTACTGTGTACCTCGTATATAAATAAAATAAAAGAATTAAAAATATACTTTCCTTTAAAAAAATAACAAACAAAATAAAAGAAATTAGTGCAAAAAAGTAAGAAATAATTCTCTTTTCAAGATAATTACATTTTTAAAAAAACTTTATTTATCCCTTACTAAAAAGGAAAGTATTGGGAGAGGGACTTGCTCTGATATAAGTCTACAATCAATGTATAACATAAGAACTCCGGCGTGGTTAATCGGTTAGCTTACGCACCTTTGGCGTGGGAAATCCGGGTTCGATTCCCGACGGGAGTGAATTCCCGTTAATCAGTAGGTCCACGTCTCATATAGCCTCGCTGCTGAAAGTGACGCTGGAATAAACTCAATTTATAGCATAAGTATATAAGTGTGCAATTCATGTTTTTCTTTTCTTTTTATTCATGCATAAATAGATTTTTTGAACTAATTTTCTTGAAAATATAATTATTTTTCATTTTTTACTAAAATTAGTTTTATTTTTTTTACTCTTTACTATTTGTTTTTTTAAAGGAAAGTGTATTCTTTTTGAAAAATCTTTTATTTTATTTTCTACACTTTAGTCATAATTAAATACATTTTCTATCATTGTGGAACTGTGTTTCTATTTCTTACGTGCTTGCCGAGATTTGCTATCTTTCCGTTATAGTCTATCCGAGGAAGAGAATTAAAAAATACACAAAAAAGAATTCTTTTGTGGAGGGTAAAGTAAAGAAATGAGACTAACCTAAGACTAAACAAGTGAGTTTCGTTTCTCAGTGTAAAACTACCGTAAATTCCCAAACTATGGAAATTCAATACACAAACATCAAGTAGTCCATCTATAATTATTGTTTGCAATGAATTAACAAGATCAAAGATAGAACCTGTTTTTTGGGCACTCAATCCTTATCCAGAAGCCATTACTCGTTATGCTTTACTGCTCTTGTTCTATGGCGATAAAGACTGAAACCGGAAATTGTTAATTTGAACCACTTCCGGAATGAATAGATAGTTAAGAGAGGAGATAGAACCTTCTCTTGGGAAAAGCTGAATCGACTGCAAAACAACTGCATCTCGATATCTCTTATCGTTTTTGCTCTACAGAAATCAGTATTGGAACCGGAAGTAGTAACAAATTTCAACAGTTTCCGGTTTTGGTTGAGTGTTGCGGGTTGTGATATTATGTTCTCTTGTCACCCCGAATCGAATGCAGAAAACAGCTTGTTGCTGTATATTACCAGTTTTGTTCTCTGGCGATAAAGGTTGAAACCGGAAATAATTAATTTGAACCAATTCCGGTTTTAATAAAGGGTTATGAAGAAGAAGATGGAACCTATTCTTGGGAGGCTGAATCGATTGCAGAGAACTACATCGCAACATCTGCTATCGCTCCTACTGTCTTGAAATCAGTATTGAAACCGGAAGGAATATTAAATTTACAATACTTCCGGTTTTCTAGAGTTTTCGAGATAATCATGACACATTCAGTTGAGACGCTGAATCGTTTGAAACAAAAAACACGCAACTTCTCGTTATATGTTACCGTTTTCGTTCTATGGCGATAAACGTTGAAACAAAAAATGACTAACTTGAAAATGAAAATGTAAAATGACTAACCTTTTTGATTGCATAAACCATTTTTTTCTCGTAAATACCGGACTCAGTTATGTATTTCTTAATTCCTGTAGGCACAAAAGAAGTCCCGACAAACTCATAACTATACTTTCCGATTTCAGTTTAAACAAGTAACTTCAATACACTACTTTTTGTTTGGATTGGACCCATAATTCATTCCTTCCTGTCATGTCACCCTTTTCTGCAACCAACACAACTAACACGACTTCTTGCGTAGGAGCCAGGGGTGAACTTCTGTGTGGACACATCATTCTAAAAACAAAAGGTAGGAAAAATACGAGGGTGGATAGGAAAGTTCGTGGCCTGACCTACAAAATTAGAAAATATTTGGAAAATTTATGTTTTATTTTTCAACGTAATCCCCCTCGACCGAGATATATTTACGCCACCTCTCCGGTAACGCTTCTGTAGACCTGCCACTTTAAAAAAAAGATTACTCGAGCCCTGCAAAATTTCGCAGTACAACACGTTTCATCTCTGCATCCGAAGAAAATCACTGATGTCCCAAAAACTTTTTCAGGTTTCTAAAGAAGTGAAAGTCCAACGGGGTCAGATCAGGTGAATAGGGCAGGTGCAGCAATAGTTCGAACATACAGGAATGAATTTCTGCCATGGAAGCAAGGGACATATGAACGCGAGCATTGTCCTGGTAAAACATCTTTCTTCTCAGCATTACTGCCATTTAATTCTGATTTATTCACTCAAACGTCGCAGAAGTGTGCAGTAGTATTCATAATTGAGAGTCTTTCCTTCTTCCAAGAAATCAATCAGGATAATGTCCCTAGCACCCCAAAAAATTGATGCCATAATTTTGTTTGTCGACAAAACTTGTTTGGCTTTCTTTGGGACAGGAGATCAAGGTCGTTTCCATTGCTTCG
The DNA here is from genome assembly GCF_964235325.1 of Thermobia domestica. NCBI lineage: Eukaryota > Metazoa > Arthropoda > Insecta > Zygentoma > Lepismatidae > Thermobia > Thermobia domestica. The sequence continues at coordinate 259,684,683 of NC_137461.1, forward strand.
ATGGTTATTTTGATTCCGGTATATGATGGTGTATCCAAGTCTCACCCATAGTCACAAATATCTGCGTTCCTTTCTCTGTTGAATCAAATGTTAACAGAACTTTCTTTCCACATAACCTTTTGTTTTTATTATTCCGTTAACTACTGTCTGTCCCAATTGACAAGTTAAAGAAAGAGTAGAAAACTGTTTTCTGAAATAGCAGAGAAGCGATAAAGAAAAACTATGATAAAAAAATGTTCACACTATTGCAGAATGGCACTGTGTTTTCGGAAGCTTGAAATTTCCCTGGCTAGTAACAGAAATTCTGAGAAGTCCGTAACTTTTCTAGAAATTTCAAATTCCCTGAATTTCCAAGATATCCCGCTCATTCACCACCATGTATTCCTTTTTTTAAAAAAAAATCTGGTTTCGAAGGAGGGCCCGGACCTCCTGCCCCCCCTGGCTACATGACTGTATCTATTTTTAAAAAATCTTGAAACGATATGGATTTGGGAGCTTGAAATAACCCCTCCCCCCATTTGATGAAATTCTGCCTACACTACTGTCTGAGTCAACGTGTGAGAAAGAGGCATAAAATTGTTAAAGAAATAAATAGTTTTTACCATACAATACCGCAGCATTTTACCATTAAATGACAGTTAAATGGTTGATAAAATAAATTAATCCTTACTACAACATTTGAATTATAACGAATTTTGTGGTTAGGAAATCTTCCGTTTATTTTTCTTCCTTTTTGAAATCTTACTATTTCCGTTTTAGATGTGCAAGGACATTAACTAAATGAACGTTGTCATCTTCTTTTTCTTCTTATTTCTGATTCATAGCTGACATGTGGTCAAAGAAAGAAGTATGTTGGTTGTAAACCAGGAAAAAAATATATACCCATCACGACACATCGCGTGTTGCTACTACTAAGTTTTGCCTTCCGCCTGGAAGGAGGAAAAAAATGGAATTTCTCATAATTTGTATTACAGCATGTGTCAATTACAAAGACCGTAACTTACGTGTGGTAATTATTTTGTCTTCTTAGATGAACTGCATTCGATGCTCACATAATCCATATTAGTCTGTCTGCATGTTAAGTATTTAATTCTATAACACGGAGTTAAATTAATTGCAAGATACGATGTAATGCGTACTAGTGCAAATATTTAGGTGTCAAAATTTATTGTTTCTCTTTGGTAGCATTGTCTAGATAATCAAGGGTCTCGTTGTTTAGAATATAAGTTTTATGTTGATTTATATTACTCACAGTCAGCTCTATACCCTAGCAGCTTAGACAGTAAGAACACAGCTGAACCGCCGGCTTCCAGCAGTAAACGTTGGTCCAATGTTGTAATTGGTCGATTTGCTGATTATTTGCCAAGTTTGAACAACACTGCTGAACAGTCGACTATCTAACAGTAAACGTTTGTCCAAGGTTGCAATTGTCCGATTTGCCGAGTATTTGTCAGGTATGAAAAACAGTGCTCAACAGTCGGCTATACAACAGTAAATGTTGGTCCAACGTTGTAAATAGTCGATTTCATGAGTATTTACCAAGTAAGAACAACAGAGCTGAACAGTCGGCTAACCAACAAAAAACGTTTTTCCAACGTTATAACTGGTAGATTTGCCGAGTATTTGTCAAATAGAAACAACAGTGCTGAACGGGCTACTATCCAATAATAAATGTTGGTCCAACGTTGTAATTGGTCAATTTGCCGAGTATTTGCCGAATAGGAACAACAGTCGGCAACCCAACACTAAACGTTGGTCCAATATTGTAATTGGTCGACTTGACGAGTATTTGCCAAGTATGTACAATGTTGAATAGTCGGCTATCTAACAGTAATCGTTGGTTCAACATTGAAATTGGCCAATTTCCCGAGCATTTACTAACCAGCCGGTATATCACGCATATTAATGCAGAAACGTTTCCTTAACTTCCATTTTTTTTTCTTTTTTTATTCATTTACTCTCAAAAGTTCTTTGTTTCGTTTTAAACAAAAGTCACCCCAAAAAAAAGTCAGAAATGTTTCACATTGTGGAACTACGGTAGACTTCCAAACTATGATGAATTCAATATTGAAACCGGAAGTTGTAGTAAATTTATACCTCTTCCGGTTTTAGTAGAGAACTACAGATGGAGATGGTACCTTTTCTTCAGACATTGAATCGATAAAAAAATCGCTTATCGGTATCTCTTGCTGTCTTTGTTTTATGATGATCAACGTTGGCACTTCTGGTTTGATTAGAGGGTTAATGGAAAAAAATGGGACATATTTTTGGGACGGTGAATCGACTCCAAAAGACCACTTCTCACTATCTCTTTCAGTTTATGCTCTATGGCGATCATCGCTGCAACCGGAAACGCTTAATTTTTAAAACTTCCGGTTTGAATATAGTGTTAACGGAAGACATGGAAAGATATTGTTGAAACGCTAAATCGATTCCGAGAAACCCCTTCTCGATATCTTTTAACCGTGTTGCTCTATAGAGATCAATATTAAAACCAGAAGTAATAGTAATTTCTTCCAATTCCGGTTTTAGTAAATAAATACGGATCAAGATGGTATATTTCCCGGAAACACTGAATCAATTCCAAAAGCCACATATCGCTATCTGTTACCCTTTCTGTTTTATAGTGATCTACGTTAAAACCGGAAATGGTTACATTCTACCACTTCCGGTTTGAATAGGGAGTTAACGGATGAGATAGAACTGGAGAACATTAACTGACAGATTTTATTCTTTTAGGATTCTTTGAAGGATAGAGATAGTTAATGATATGATTGTAAAGTTAGAATCTTTTTTCTACTCAATTTTATATTACGGCTCTGCTATCCGTTACAGAACGGTGAACAAATGAAGAGCGATTTTGTTCGGATTCGGACGCATGTCATTACAACTATAATGAAATGAAATGAAATCTTTGTTTTACGTCCCACGGTTATGCCGGTTAGGCTAAAGGAGACAGTGATAATGAGAGATGAGTGAAATGGTGGAATGAAGAAAGTGGGAGGAAACGGGAGAACCCCGAGAAAACCCACAAGCACATTGTTTGTCCACCACAAAGTCCACATGGCGCGAGCTGGGATCGAACCGGGGACCAAAAGCACCAGAGGTGAACGCTCTGCCACTGAGACACCGCGCCTCCCTTACAACTACAATATCAGTGTATATGCAAGATACATAATAATTTCAATGCCAAAGAAAATATAAGAAGTTTTGATGTAATGTATTATTATTATTATTATTATTATTATTATTATTTATTATTATTATTATTATTATTATTATTATTATACCCTATTATATTGCTAAGACCCTATTATAGGTCCAACTTAAAAATATCAAATTTTATACAAATTGACGTAGAAACATGAGGTTAACGGCAGTCGTTAGTGCATCGTTAGTGCACTTAAACGCACTAAACACTAACGTTAGTGCTACCATATTTTGGGATTTATTTAAGATCTTTGGTGGGGGGCCAAATTCAGAAATATCAAATTCTATACAAATAAAGGTAGAAATATGGGGTTAACGGCAATTGTTAGTGCATCGTTAGTACACTTAAACGCACTAAGCACTAACGTTAGTGCTACCATATTTTCGGATTTATTCAAGATTTTTGGTGGGGGTCAACTTCAGAAGTATCAAATTCTATACAAATAGAGGCAGAAACATGGAGATAACGGCAATCGTTTGTGCATCGTTAGTGCACTTAAATGCACTAAGCATTAACGTTAGTGCTACCACATTTTGGGATTTATTCAAACTTTTTTGGTGGGGACCAACTTCAAAAATATCAAATTCCATACAAACTGTCAGTATTTTCTAGACGCACTAACAAATGCACTAATCACTTTGTTAGTGCTTGAAATGGGCGAAAATTCACGCTGACCACCAAAGACATTTTACTTGTAGCACCTACACTAATAAAGCACTAACGTTAGGTGTTTGTGCACGAAGAAGCACTAACGTGCACTAACAATTCCAGTAGAAGAGTTCATTAGTGCTTTTTAATTTGGCAGAAATTTGACACAGTGAAAAACTCCCCTTAAATTTCTTATGTGAGTTTCGTGACATGTAACTGGCCATAACTATACTAATAGTGAAGTACTAACGAAACTGATGGGTTGTCTAGAAGCACGAACGATGCGCTAACGAACGGCTCTCATTTTTTCGTTATTGGTTGAAGTGGAGGTGCCAAGTTCATGAAGGCATCCAAAGGTTTTTTTTTACTTGTAGCACCTACATTAATGAAACACTAACGTTAGGTGTTAGTGCACTAAGAAGCACTAACGATTTCAGTAGAAGAGGTTGTTAGTGCTTTTGATTTTGGCGGAAATTTGACGCAATGAAGTATTCCCCATGAATTTCTTATGGGATTTTCGTAGCATATAATTGGCCATGTCTACATCAGTAGTTAAGCATTAACGGACCTATGAGTGTTTTGTAGAATCGCTAACGATATAGTGTATTAACGAATGGACTTTTTTTTTCGTTAGTGCTTCAAGTGGGAACCAAGTTCACGCTGATCCGCAAAGGTTTTTTTTTACTTGTAACACCTACACTAATGAAGCATTCAACTTAGGTGTTGGTGTACTAGGAAGCACTAATGTTACAAGTAAAGAAAACTTTCGGAAATAGCTTAACTTAGCCCCCACTACAAGCACTAACGAAAAAATTAGTGTTATTCGTTAATGCAAGTATTTTTGTTAGTGCTTCACCATTAGTGTCCATGGCCAATGGCCATGGCCAATTATAAGTCACGAAACTCCTGTAAGAAATGCATAGGGAATTATTCATTGTATCAAATTCCCATCACATTCAAAAGCACTAATTATCTCTCTTAGTGCAATTGTTAGTGCATCGTAAGTGCTTCTTAGGGCACAAACACCTAGCGTTAGTGCTTCACTAATGTGGGTGTTACAAGTAAAAAACCTTTGGGGGGGTCAGCGTGAACTTCGCACCCACATTTTAAGCACTAACGGAAAAAATAGTGCCATTCGTTAGTGCTTCTATAAAACACTAACAATTTCGTTAGTGCTTCACTTATAGTGTAGTTATGGCCAATTACACATCACGAGATTCATATAAGACATTTAAGGCAAATTTTTCATTGAATCAAATTTCAACCAAATTCAAAAGCACTAATGATCTCTTCTAAACCAATCGTTAGTGCATTGTTAGTGCTTCTTAGTGCATCTTGACCTAACGTTAGTGCTTCATTAGTATAGGTGCTACAATTAAAATACCTTTCGAGGCCAGAGTGAACTTAGCACCCCCACTTAAAGAACAAACTGAAAACTTCGTGCCATTCGTTAGTGCATTGTTAGTGCTTCTAGAAAACACTAACAGTATTATTAGTACTTCACTATTAGTGTAGTTATGGCCAATTACGTCACGAAACTCACAAAATAAATTTATGGGGAATTTTTAATGCATAAAATTTCCACCAAATTCAAGAGCACTAATGATCTCTTCTAGTGCAATCGTTAGTGCATACTTAGTGCTTCTGGAAACACTAATAGTTTCGTTAGTACTTCACTATTAGTGTAGTTATGGACAATTACATGTCACGAAACTCACATAAGAAATTTATTGGGAATTTCTAATTACATCAAATTCCCGCCAAATTCAAAGGCACTAATGATCTTTTCTAGTGCAATTGTTAGTGCATTGTTAGTGCTTCTTAGTGCACCAACTCCTAACGTTAGTACTTCAATAGTGTAGGTGCTACAAGTAAAATATCTTTGGAGGGCAGGTGAACTTGCTCCAATTTCAAGCAGTAACAAAAAATTAGTGTCATTCGTTAGTGCATCGTTAGTGCTTCTAGAGAGCACTAACAGTTTGTATGGACTTTGATATTTCTGAAGTTGGCCTCATTCAAAAATCTTGAATAAATCCAAAAATATGGTATCACTAACGTTAGTGCTTAGTGCATTTAAGTGCACTAACGATGCACAAACGATTGCCGTTATCCCCATGTTTCTACGTCAATTTGTATAGAATTTGATATTTCTGAAGTTGTCCCCCACCGAAAATCTTGAATAAATCCCAAAATATGGTAGCACTAATGTTAGTGCTTAGTGCGCTTAAGTGCACTAACGATGCACTAACGACTGCCGTTAACTCCATATGTCTACATCAATTTGTATGGAATTTGATATTTCTGAAGTTGGCCCCCACCGAAAATCTTGAATAAATCTCAAAATATGGTAGCACTAACGTCAGTGTTTAGTGTTTTTAAGTGCACTAACGATGTACTCACGATTGCCATTAAACGCATGTTTCTACGTCAATTTGTATAGAATTTGATATTTCTGAAATTTGTCCCCCACCAAAAATCTTGAATAAATCCAAAAATATGGTAATGCTAACGTTAGCGCTTAGTGCATTTAAGTGCACTAACGATGCACTAACGACTGCCGTTAACCCCATGCTTCTGCCTCTATTTGTATAGAATTTGATATTTCTGAAGTTGGGCTCCCACCAAAAATCTTGAATAAATCCCAAAATATGGTAGCCCTAACGTCAGTGTGTAGTGTTTTTAAGTGCACTAACGATGCACTAACAATTGCCGTTAACCCCATGTTTCTACGTCAATTTGTATAGAATTTGATATTTCTGAAGTTGGCCCCCACCGAAAATCTTAAATAAATCCCAAAATATGGTAGCACTAACGTTAGTGCTTAGTGCGTTTAAGTGCACTAACGATGCACTAACGACTGCCGTTAATCCCATATTTCCACATCAATTTGTATGAAATTTGATATTTCTGAAGTTGGCCCCCCACCGAAAATCTTGAATAAATCCCAAAATGTGGTAACACTAACGTCAGTGTTTAGTGTTTTAAGTGCACTAATGATATACTAACGATTGCCGTTAAATGCATATTTCTACGTCAATTTGTATAGAATTTGATATTTCTGAAGTTTTCCTCCCACCAAAAATCTTGAATAAATCCGAAAATATGGTAGCACTAGCGTTAGTGCTTAGTGCGTTTAAGTGCACTAACGACTGTCGTTAATCCCATATTTCTACATCAATTTGTATGAAATTTGATATTTCTGAGGTTGGCCCCCCACTGAAAATCTTGAATAAATCCCAAATTATGGCAGCACTAACGTTAATACTTAGTGTGTTTAAGTGCACTAACGATGCACTAACGATGCGCTAAGTTTTGTGAAAATCTGTCTGCATAAATATGGGTGGTGGGCTAACTTCATATGAAGTTAGCCCCCCATCAAAATCTTCAATATCTCGTAAACGCTGATAACACTAACGTTTGTTCTTAGTGCACTAACGTGCACTAAGGATGCGCAACGTTTGGTATAATTTGGGAGAGGTGGGGGGGCCAACTTCAGGCACGTGCTAAGGATATAAGAATAAATATGAACATAGAAATCAGGTTAATTGTGATTGTGTGTTGTTTACATACCCTGTAACCAGTGTCGTAACAATAACTAAGCTCTATCTGCCGCAGTGTCCCACAGGAACTAAATGAGTTAAGTTAATGATAGTATATTGCAATAGACAAGAATGCGGTATTTAGCATTACTTGGTTATGTTATCTGTGGGAATTATTCAATTATTTAGGTGCTAAATCATTAATACTTTTCTTTTAAAAATAACATAAATTAATAAATATTAATATTTGCAATTATTTATCTGTTTTACCATTACGTTAAATAGAAAATCAATGAAAATTATTGGAAATTTTCTGAATTTGATGCTGAAATTACTCTGAATATAGGAATGTTTGTTTTGCGCGTAATAGGAAGGGAAAAAGATACGTACCGCGATAATTATTATTTTAATTATTACTATTATTATTTTGTGCACCATTAACTGTATTTATTTTTCTGATTTTTAAAATCGTTTCTGTGGTAATAGACACACCTCCTGCGTTTTTATATTGGAATCTCATGATGGTATGAATGATAATCCTGGAAAAAATGAAAGCAGTACTCTTGCTTAAGAGAACCGATATACTAGCAGCGAAATTGGTAGTTTATTTTAGAAGGTAAGAATCGCAACTACACCGATCTCAGAAAGAATACAAACTAAAATATGAAATAATTTGATATGAGTATTTTCATGATTATCTGTTCCACTTAAATCTTTATCATGAATATTTAGGATTATCCTTCAAAACCGCTATGTTACATAATCTGACACTTCTCATTCAGAAAAGAGAGTCTACGAGTTCCAAGTCACGACAGGACATCTGCATTGCAGTCCCTAACATTCCGCCGCTGCTTGTAACCTATTAGACCGCTTCTCCATTGCTTCCGAATACGATTGCGATTGCGAATGCGAACTGCGAATTCATGTCTATTCTACTAGGTCCGAAGTATTGTGAATGCGAATCAAGTTGCAATGTATCTTTCAAAGATTCAATGTGAAACATATTTGCTTGAAAATTCGTACCTTAAAGTCTTGAGAACACGAAGAAGAAGAATATGGATTACAGAATGTGTGGAATAAAATTGGAGATTACAGAATCAACCTACTTCCGAATTTTCTCCATGAGTAAAGAGACTCGTTTTTGCTATTTCAAACATATTTGCCAATAATTACATGTATTCCTAAAATCATTATTTGATGAACAAATAAGAAATATAAATGGAATAAAAAGTTGCGGTTCGTGTATTACCGGTAATTAAATCTTCATATTTTAAGACAAAACAAAGAAAAATATACATATCTTCCACTCCAAGTTCTTTGCTTACATCTGCCCATAATTTGTTCACGACGTGTCGTTTGTGGTAATCTGGATGAACTTGGTTCCACAATGGAAGATTATAAAAAACTCAATTTATTAAAGCATCAACATATATTTCCATCTTTATTTTTATTTTTATTTTATTTTATTTATCTCGCAACGTCGTCTGCTTTCACGCAAAACAGACTTTCTTTTCATATTTTGCGCCCAATTCCTCTGCAGACGACTCTCCATTCGCACGAATTCGAACAATCCCAGCAGGTTGAGATCGTTCGCATTCGCATCTTTTCGTCGGTTTTCGCAATTTGCTGGTCGGTCGAGACACTTCAATTTATTTACATGTACTCGGAAATTCGCACTCGCATTCGCAATGTATTCGGGACCAATGGAGGCGCGACATTACTCCGTTTCTTCTGACAGCCTCATTCTTGGTTTTGTATTTTTAAAGTGCAGACCAATTTTCCAATAATTTTTATCACTAAGAAGTGTTATTAACAATAACTGCTTTGTAATATAATCAGTTCAATATATAAAAAAATGATGATGATGAAAGATGGCAGATTAACCTTTTTCATTTATTTATACAATAAAAAAATGTGGTTTTAAAAATTAGAGTGGCAGCACTTTCGCTAAGTCGACCATTACACTATTATTGTTCCAAAATTCAAAAATTGTATTAAATTACAGTCTATTGCACTAAATATTCATAAGTCACGGCACAAGTTGCAACCAAAATGGCACGAGCATAAGCTCGAATTCACCTGTACTAAATGATAGATTGCTACAAAGTAAATAAATTGAAGATAATAAATACGTTGATGGCAGATACAGTATGTCCACACTATAAAATTGAATACAGGGTATTTCAAAACAACACGAAATGTATGGGAGGTGATTCCCGACACCAAGATAAGACTAAAAGTATAGACCAACCGGGTGCACAAATGCTTCCTTTCGGAGTTATAAGCTGGCGAAAACATTAAAGAAAGAAAAAAAAAGAAATTTAAAGGTCCATAACTCCAAAAATATGAGACCTAACTTAACGGAAGAAGACGTTCTCAGGTTCTTCCTGTGTCTTTCGTGTTACCGCGGCGCCAAAATGCACACAGCTGTGTGCCTTTATATAGCATATTCCATTGAAAACCTAGAGCTAAATCTTTTACCAAAATCATTCAGTGGAATATACTATCGCGACGTATTTACCGAAGTAAGATAGTGTAGTGTTCATAATTTTTCATTTTCCCGAGTAAAGAAGTAAAGAATAAGCGAGCCACACGCCTAATAACTGATATATACATATACACCATATATATATATATATCGTAATAATAAAAAAGAAGAAAGTATTCATAGGGGTATGATTGTATCGACAACCTCCCAGACCGTCTGTTGTCTTGGGTCGTCTCGACCTTCCCAGCACTAAGATCCGCACTGGTACTAGTTGCAGCAATCATTTTAAAGGAACGACAAGTAGGTATACACTGCATTTCCGAGTGGTTACGGTAACCAGACTTAGGTGAAAGGATTATTAAACTGTTTTAATTAGAAGGAATCAGTTTCAACTGATATATAGTTTATTATAAAAAATTCAACGAACAACATATATATAACAAACTAACAAACAGATTCCTTTGTGAAATTGCTCCATAATCACGGTTTAATGTCGAAAGGCGAAATTAACATTTATATAACAACTAATCATAGATTCAATAATTTTCATCAAATTTAGAGGTTAAATTTTGTATCAATAAATTACTTCGAAATATATTATAAAATCTAACACTACAACTTACATTCCCTTAAAATCTAATAGGAATTAGGGTCAGGAATCACCTCCCAAACGTTGTCGGTGTCGTTTTGAAACACCCTGTATAAAATAAAATGAAGCTAAAATGTTATTTGTAAGAAATAAAATAATTGCACGAAGTGGGAGTTCGAAACGGGTCATCGAATCGAGACGCCGTGTTGTCAGCCCTATTGTTTTACCAACGACCTAGACAATTATATAATTCCTTCTTCTTCATCTTCTTGGATGCTTTAGAGAATAAAACACTTTCCTGCCCAACATATAATAAATTATATGATGATTATATCATTGATTTGGTAAGCAATATAACAATCCCTTACATCGTAGGGTTTTTTTCTGGGGAGGGAGGGAACTCGATATGGAGTAACAGCAGACTGAATAAAATGAGAAACAAGTAAAATTGTCACGCCTCAAGTGAATGAGTTTCGTTCCTATAGCGTATAATTGTTCCAATTAATATTGAAAAAAATGAAATCTTTAAGTTTTACGCCCCATTGTTATGCCGGTTAGGCTAAAGGAAACGGTGAATATGAGAAATGAATGAAATGGTGGAATGAAGAAAGTGGGACGAAACGGGAAACCCCGATAAAACCCACGCACGGTGTTTGTTCACCACAAAGTTCACTTGGCGGGAGTAGAGTTTGAACCCGCAACCCCATGCACCAGAGGTGAACGCTCTACCACTGAGCCACCGCAGCCCAGGGACCAGTTAATATTGAAACCGAAAGTAGTAGTAAATTTCTAGCACTTCTTAGTATGTAGTTAGTAGTCCTGTTTTAGTAGAAATATTAGACCGGAAACTGGAATATATTCGTGGGACGTTTAATTGATTGCAGAAACCCGCTTCTAGCTATCTATTACAGATTTTACTCTATAGCGATCAACGTTAAAAGCGGAAGTACTTGATTTCTGCCACTTCCGGTTTAAATACAACCTCCATCAAGAATTGGACTGACGAACATGCAAAATAAATACAGTGTATAAGGAAGTTTTGGTAAACCAAACTCCCTGAAAAGCTACATTTTGTAGATATGGACGAGACTTTATAGGCTACCTAAACTGATCAGAGATTTGAATTTCCAACTTGACGTTTGAAAGTGGATGAATGGAGTGGCTAGAATTGGTTGTGATTCGATCCTCGATGGAAGAACATTCTGATTTGAAAACTGTTTTAAACTGTATTCCCCATTATGTTTTACGCAGATGTTGTGCTGAAGAGGAACTTCAACCAAACAAGGAAAAGGATTCTCTCACTCTCTCTCCCAATTTGTTCTGGCCAATTTTACTATGAATTTTTCATCATTCCCTTGTAAATCCATGTTGTAATCTATTTCTTATAAATGCCTAAACGTTTTATGTGGTTTATAATGAAAAGTGAAATATATGTATATTGCGTTGGGCATTTCACTCATCCAGATAGCGTAATTCGTTTTCTGAGTGTCATGCTTTCCAGGTTGAATATACGTCTTCTGCGAATTAGTGTTGATACGTAACAAATAACAGCTTATTTTAAACTGTACTTCCAGTATTTGTCGTCGTGAAAATCCTACGTATTTAGGTTGCCCTATCCATACATAATAGTTCTTATGCACATTGTAATATCTTTCTTTTTTTCGCCTTAATTTCGTATGTTGAAAGGAAGTTTTCCAACAAGGCAATAAGTGCAAGAAATTAGCAACATCAACGAGCCGGAAATGAATTGTTACATACGATTCCGATTCCCTCCACCTAATTTACCTAGTTTAGTTATATTTTTGTTTCATTTTTTGTTTAACCAATGAGGAAAACGACAACCTGAAAGCTTCAATTTTGTTCTTTCCTTTGCGTGAAATATAACAAGGAAGGGATAGTGACATACCTAATAATTTCTATACCTTAAGCTTTTATAGAAGTCCAACTCTATTTAAATGCAAATAATTCTGAGAAAGTAAATTTAAAATTTGTTATGCAATATGAAGTGTGATGGGTATAGAAATTGTGCAATTACTTATATTATAAGAAGTAATTAGTATATACGTCGACCTGTGACGCTTTTGCAAAGACGAAGTTGGAAATAGCGCCATTTCGATTTAATTTCCTGTGGTTTGTTAACCACAATTGACAAAATTATCGAATTAGGTACTCAGAACTCACTCATCTTAGTTGTTAATAGCCACTAGCTACAGCTAGTCGTACTTCGAAGAGTGTTGCAGTGGAAATATGTAAATATATATATTTTTAACATGAAAATTATTTTTCTTCTGATAGAAAAACAAAAAAAAATGTATTTTACGAAATCTTCCCGTATCATATTCATAGACAACATTACAAATATTAGATTAAATGCGTACGTGTTAGGAGTATCTCTATCATCGTGAACACAAAACAAACAAATCTCATGGGGGCAGAAACTTCCATACCCTGTCAGGTATCTATAATCACTTGTTCCACAATAAATGGGATTTTTTAAAAGTTTCATCTATTAGTAGATATTTTTATTTTTCAGTTATTGGTTATAGCCATGATATGAAAAAATATGCTATTGAGTTGCAATCACACTGAACATTTTCTTCATATGCTAAATGTTGTGTACCGAAATTTAAGTCCGTGACATATGATTTTAATCTTTAATAATCCAATTGAATTAGAATAGTGTTAATTTTATGGATAATACAAATTCATTTTTAAAAGAACAACGGACAATAATAGATTTGAAGAACGAATCAATAAAACCACATCATTAGAATTCCAGTTTATATAGAAGAAAACACAAAAATAATGCCATCGCTAGGTGTTCTCAGTGCTATGCTAAACGTTTACAGGAATAGTGTCGCGTTGCCAGATAGTGTCGAGTGTTCACTGATGTCAGATAATAAAGGAACTAATAATGAAATTCTGCTTGAATACTTACTGGAGAAACATTGGTTTGATTTTTCATTATCAATGTTCAAAACTCGTACAAGGTTCAGTGGTTCCTACTGATTTTTTTAGTAACAGGATTTTCCGACTACTTAATATACAGTCATTATTACGTGTTGTGAAATATTAGTGATCCCGTGTTTTTCGCTCAATTAAAGAATAATAGCTTATAAAAGGTGAAGGTAGGAGCTTATAAATTTTTGTTTTATTGATACACATATACACTAGATCAGCGTTTCCCAACCTTTTTCAACTTGCGGCACACTACGGGTGTTACTTGGATTCTCGCGGCACACTTATAGATATTATTATTTGTAAATATAAAACACAATGGTATTTTTTCTGTGATTATTGATCTCCTCACAGAGAAGAAAGCTCTTTCACTGTTTTTTTTCGTGTGGTAAATCATTATGCTTATTTTTCATTCTAATTTAAAAATAGAAAAAAATTGCAATGAAAAGTTGGACTCAGGTTTTTTTAAAATACCCTTCTTAAAAAAAAAACTGTATCCAACCTTTTACTAAAAAGGAAGATCACTAAATAACGAACGAACAAACAAATCTCTCTTACTTTTAAAACACAAATGTAGGTAATTTGTCAAAAGGATTGGATGATATTTTAAATTTTCAAGTTACGAAATAGTCTGCAACAATAAAGAAGCAATAATGGTCATAACAATGATAACCATTTTTTTCAACATTAGAAATGAGCAGAACAGTAACCCGGTATGAAACTTAAAATTGTAGATTCACAGTAGAGGTTCATAGTAATGTGAAATACAAACATACATTTTCCCTAGGTTTTGCAATTTGATTACTATAAAATTAATAATTTTGTTTCGATTCCTCGCGGCACACCAGCGGCCCATTCACGGCACACCAGTGTGCCGCGGCACACCGGTTAGGAAACGCTGCACTAGATATTTTATTGATCTAACTTTAATTTATTTCGAAGTCCTAGCGAGAATGAAATAATAATAATAATAATAATAATAATAATAATAATAATTATTATTATTATTATTATTATTATTATTATTATTATTATTATTATTATTATACTATTACTAATTTTTGTAGCAATGGAATCAAGAGCTATACTTAACTGAAATGTATCACTACCTGCTCTATCTTATAGTAATGCAGTGGAACATGCAGTATTTTCCTAGGGTGACATTCCTTAGCGGTCTTCGCAAAATTTGCGGTTCATAATGCAATGCATCAAACGCAACAAATAATTATTATTGCTATTACTACTATTGAAAGCTAAAGCTTAAATATTATGTTGCGTTGACGCAAACCGATAAAGAATGAGTTCCCAAGCCAAGTCTTTCTTGTGTGGTAGAATCCCAGTTCTAACTATTGTTATAGTCCTTTCAAAATAGATCGACGTCTTTCCCTTTCAAAGTTCTTGCTCGTCTAACGGAAGATAACTTTTTTTTTTTTTAAATTATATTTCGTCCATGCTCCTATGAAAAGGAAAATCTCCCTTATTCAATAGAGAAATTACTCGAAAATTCTCAACTTTCGTGTATAATAAGTAAAGAAATAAATATTAATTTATTAAAGCAAAATAAGTTTATCAACTACATCAGATTGATAACCACAAAGAGACGCTTTTTTTTTAGCGCCATAAAAATTCTTTTTTCTTGATTCTCTCTACGCCTATGCACGAGAATTTACCTTCAAGTATGCCATTTTGTTTTGCTCCATTTGTTCTATTCATCTCATCTTTGGACATTTTATTCAACACAAATCAGACTTAAACGCACCTGAATTCGACAGGTACCAGAATTCGACATACCTGTGCTTAAATGTTGTGAAATAAGCGTAAGATGTCATCCCTGCAATCGTGCATAGAAGTGGCAACATTATGGGAGTGTCTTTTTTCGAGTCAAAAGCGCGGGTACAGTAGATGAGTAATACACATGAAGAAAAGAAGTACATTGTTGTGTGCGTGACACACTCTTCGAGAAAAAACTCATAATCTTAAGGAAAACATAAGACTGCAAGTTATTTTCCTAAGATTTTTTTTTATTAAGGTTAGGTTTGATTCAAGCAAAAGTAGTACTTTAATGTTGTAAAGGAGTTTCAATCAGTGCATTTTGTGTTCTTCTGTGAGGACAAATGTGATCACCGCACGGATGTAGAAGGCAGTGGTTGTGATGTAACATGAACGGGCGGTTGTCGAAAACACGAGCCTTTATTCGTAACGTGAACCGGATTTCGACAAGGTTGTCGAATTCATGCTCAGTAGTGCAAATATAATTTTAACTGAATATCTAAACGTATAAGTATGATCAAAATCTTTCATAAAGCTATTTGTTGCATAATTCTCCGATACTTGTAATCTCAGTTCGACATGGGATGTTGAAATAAGGTTCCAGCATGTCGAATTGAGGATCATCGAAGTAACTACTCAGTTCAGAAAATTTAAGTTGTGTTCTTTTGTCCGTCTGATTATTTCTGCATAATAATAAAACAATATTTGAACCTGGGAAGAGATTACTATTACTAATAATGCAGACTTAATGTTTTATATGGATATAATTGAAGGTGTCGAATTCAGGTACCGCAACTGTCGAACCCAGGTGAAGTGTGTCGAATTCGGGTTCCATTGGCGAGTTCTAGTTTCATAAAAATTTCTAACATTAACATTTGAGCCTTGAAGTGACTTTTAGTATTAGTAGGGACTGTACAGTTCAAGGAGAAAAATGGGCCAACACCGACCAATATTATGGCCACAATAGGCGATTGATTTTTAAAAAAGTCCTTAACCTGTCGAAACCCGGTGCATTTACCTTATTTATTGGAAATTTTAGGCTATATCTCATTACCCATAAGTTGCTCAGGTTATAATTTAGCACTGGTTTCACCTTGATAGGTGGCGTAGTTCTACGTCATCAATTTTTCGGTTTACAAATTCGTTTTTATACCGACGTTTGTCATTTCATTCAGCTCAATTATATATCGATTGCTAATGCCTAATGTTTGAATACTTTCTTTTTCAATAACATTAATAATATTGTAAAAATTGTTCAGTTTAATTTAATTGATTTCGTGGACAAATGATTAGAAAGATAATCCATGGAGATTTTTATTTTTCATTGGAATTCTGAGTTCAACGGCTGACGCTATTGAAGCTAGAAAAGGTCAGTACTCTTTGTCATTCACGTGTAATGTTTTGGTAAATTTAAAAGACAGCAGAAATGTAATCTCAGCAGGGAATCTGGTAGAGACTTTTGCTGCGTTGTCCTAGAACAATACCTGTCGTGGCTTCTTGGTGGAGTAGGGCGGTTTACATCAAATAATGACACTCTATAGTCCATTGGGTGTAGCTGTGAAGCTTCTTAATCCATTTGATAACGCTCTCTTAAGTTGCAAATTTAAGAATTCATTAAAATGCTAACACAAGGAAAGATATAATAAAAAACGAGAAAAACAACAGGACAGAATATAATAAGTATTTTAAATCTGTTATCTGTTCAAATAAGATAAAACTCGTGACATTTGAACAGCAGATAAATATTTGTGTAAATATTTAACATTATAATATATATAAAGTATAATTTAATAAATGTATTATACTTCTTTGATAAGTGATACAAAAGATGCTACCACAGTCTCACAAAAATCTGTATTTTCGAGTTATTCTTCCTCTTGTGCTTTTACGTGGCAAAGAACACAGATTCTCGAATACTGTTTTGAGGGAATTTTCGGTGCAAAATAAAACAAACAATTTGGTGAATAACAAAAGTTCACGACTAATGAGTCAACCAATTTTGTTATTTCCTGTATCAACGAAAATTAAAGATTCTGACAGTCATACAGCATATTTTGAGTTTCATATTCAAATAATATAGCTGTTTGATAAAGAAAGCATAGGTATATACTTCAAATTGATTTTTATGTATTGAGTTTTCTTATCATTGATCTCTTAATTCTTTAGTTTACCCTTTTGGAAACTAAAACAAGGGCTACAATACTTTTTTTTTCTGTTTTCTTGAAAAATGTAATTAAGACGTATGTCTATAAACAAAATCATCCATTTGTAAGTATTTGACTTAATTTTTCAAATAGCAATGTCACCTGTACACTTCATGAGGAAATTTGGTTTTTATGGCCCAGTGGCGTATTTACGATTGCGTTTCGGGGGTGCCTTTGCTAACTTTATTCCTCGAAATGTGAACATTCTGCAAGATATGTCCTTTACTTTAAATATAGTAAATAAAATTTCGGGGGGCTTAAACCCGGAAGTTCCCCTTAAATACTCCACTGGTATGGCGTAACATTTCCTCATTTAATATCGAAACCGGAAGTTCTACCAGATATCTACCCCTTTCGGATTTAGTAGAGATTAGAGTCCAGATAGAACATATTCTTGGGATGTTTCTAGCAATCTACCATAGTTTTATAGCAATCTGCTTTAAGACTGGAAGTAATTTATTTCTGCCACCACCTGTTTGAATAGACAGTTAATAGTGATACCTCTCATTTTTCAAGGTACCAGTATTTTGGGACACCCTATGTTTTGTTAATTTTTAATTATGTTCTATAATATCAATAATTCTGTATGTAAAAACTTCCAAATGTCCAAATTTTGTTTTTGTGTAAAAATGTGTAATTTCAGAAAATCCATTAATTTAGTCATTTATATTGATACCATTTCAAAATCACCATATACTTTATTACGTAATATTTTAGCTATTTTGTATCAATTTCATTATAAAATTAATTTGTTTTAAAATTGACATAATTCCAGTATCATCATCATACGTATTTTGTCATGATCGGCAGGTTACTTGCCTCAACTACGAAGCCTCCATGCTCCACGGTCTTCCATTAAGCTCTTCGTCTTCAAGTACGATTTCTCTGTTTTGATATCGTCCAATAATTGTAGCCTTCTTCACCCCTCCCTCATTTTCCTGTCACCATACCCTCTAGCGCATCAATTACGATACTGTTATTTCGGTGTGGAAGATCTGGTTCGAGTCCTGGTAGGAGCCCATGCGGTTAGAACACCAAGCTAAGTTCCAGGCCCACGTCTCACATAGCCTCGCCGCTGCACGAAACAGCTAAATTACAAATCAAACAATTAAACATTTCTGAGCAAAACAGATAGTTTTACATGCAATAGCATGATGAAAGTTAAGAATTTTAAATATTAATATAATTACTTATATTGCAATTGGCTACGTATTTTCATACAATTTCTATTTACAAGGGAAGTACGGGGGTTCAATCGTAACCGCTTACTTCTGATGCGTGAGGTCCTGAGCAGAGATGGAGTGGGTCAGTGGGTCAAGTGGGTCAAGTTTTCTGGGTGGGTCAGTAGGTCGTGGGTCAACAGCATGTGACCCACTGTGACCCACCACCCACCGTGATCCACTGCGACCCACCACCCACCATGACCCACTGTGACCCACCACCCACCGTGACCCACTGCGACCCACCACCCACCATGACCCACTGTGACCCACCACCCACCGTGACCCACTGCGACCCACCACCCACCATGACCCACTGCGACCCACCGACTCAGCATGATCTACCGATCCTCTCTGCTCACTGCATTGTAGACAGTATCTTCTGAGGACTGGTAAATTTGTCTCCGTTTTACTTTCAAGACCTTCATTTCCCTTTCTTTTCCACTTGTTTCTGTCTACTTACCTGAGGTGAATAAATCTAACCAAGTGAAAAAAGAACTTCAGGCACTTTTGGATATTGATATTTTTAATAGTAATAATAGCAATAGGACTTATACTACTACTTGGCTTTCGAGACCTGTAAGTTTTTAGAGCTAACTACTGGAAAAAATACATTTTTGAATCACTGTAATATATAAATTATTATATAAAAAAATTGAATGTAACTATGTGTGCCTGATCATCACGGTCAAATTGCAAAGTGAAATGAAATTACTTTTGGTATATAGTTAGGCCTTAATCCAAATTGGGATGTTATATTGCTTTTATTATAATGTATAATATCCTAAGGAGGTAGTGAGTTTCCGAATTTTTGCGGGAAAAAAATGAGTATCTCGCAAACCGTTAAACTTACGGAGTTGAAATTCAGTGTATTAACTCCTTATTGAAAATAAACAGTGTGTGTCCTAGCATTTTTAAAATTCTCCTTTATGTGGGGGGAGGGGGCACTTTCTATATATGGAAAATTGGTAGTGAGTTGGTTTGTAAAAATGATCGAAAACGATCGATGTTATTTAAGAAAACAATTAGAAACAAAAAATACAGTGCTTGGCTTCATATACCCATTGCTTTCTACTATAATAATTGCTGAAGCTTATGTTTATTATATGGAGCGCTTACAGCACAGGGCAATCAACCCATAAAGTTGTGAGAAAAATAGGCATAAAAGGAGGTGGGCTGATAAGGGCCATTTTTCGCCCATCAGACCCGAGATGTGAAATGCATGGTTTTCAATAGTATACCTCATAAAAATAAGAAAACAAATATATTTTAACGGAAAGCGCTATAAGTGAGAGGTAAAAAAAAAAATAATAATAAATAAATAAAATAAAATAAAATAAACAAAGAGGTAAGTCGTGTGTTAATGAAGGAACGTAAACATTAATGTCATGAGTTGTAATCCGAGAAAGCAATAGTAAATAGAACACTAACGGCAAGAATAAGAAAAATGAAGTCTACTACGACTATGAGATCAATATATTACATCGGAAATAATCAAGCATAGATAATAATCAGATAGCTGGAGACACTTGTAGCTAGTTTGCAGATTAGGCATCGTGCTTGCTGTCGTCATCCGAATCGCCACTGGACCATCCTGCAGGCGCCATCTTGTAGTGTATGAGTATATTCTAGACTTGGTTTCTTAACTGCGGTGGAATTGTGGCGCCAGTAAGCCAGAAACCATAGTACGGAAGCAACATGCGCACAACATCTGACGAGCCGTGCGCCTACTTTACATTGACAGTACCACTGTATGTGTGCGATGTTGCTTTGCTCTGTTTTGATCCAAATATTATAGGTTTTAAATCTTATGTGTCGTGGTCGTAACTGAACTCGGAGAACAGAAGCATCGTCATGATGTATGTACAGAGAGTACATACCTTCGTCACTTAAGTGTTCGTGAGTGTAAGATTGGCTATATATATATATATGGGGGTGGGGGTGTTTGTGGGTATGGATATGTATTAACTTGGACCGGACACATCAGGTAGTTATTGTTGGTCGTTGTTTTTTATCTTTCCCTTAGTATTGCAATATAGCGTATCAATGAATTCCCATAGGTACTTCATTGACGCGTGGTATGTATGATTCTAAAATATATATTGCAGAAATTCATGCCATTCTGCGACTAGTTTTCCTGCTCGCACTTTTACTCATACCACTTCCAGAAATGACACGCTTTCTCAATACTCCATAACGTGCTGTCTCTATTTTTGCTGCCCTACACACACATCCGCGCAAACAATACATTTTCTTTATATATTTTATTGCCATGCTGAGCATGTATTTTCAGTCACAATCGGTAAATAACATCAGAGCTGGAGTCTCCAGTTGAACTCGTACATTACAGCGTATAAACGGTAGTCATCGCTCTATACTCTCGCGCAATACATTTTGTTCTCTAATAGGTAGAAGGACACACTGAACCAAAATCAATTAGTACTCATATCAAAGGTTACACAGCGTTATATTACGACGAGTCAGATTTATTTTGGTTCATCGACTCCTTCTTCCTAAAAGCCTCCATCAAAGACAGCAAACATTACCAAAATGTCGCAAAACGCTGAAACGAACTCTTTTTGGGCACTCATTTCTATGACTTACTATTTTCTTTATCACGTATCTATTATGTTTACATATGCAACATATCTTCTAGTATACAAATACATTGCAAACTTGTCGGAATCGGACACTTCATTTTTCAGTTGTCTGATGGGCGAAAAATGGCCCTTATCCGCCCACCTCCTTTGTACTGTAAGCTTAATTACACTGACATTTGAAGTTTGGATTGTACGCATAATTGTATGGAAAATTTTTCACTTTTTCTCCCTTTACGTTGGTCTACTTACTTTGATTTGGAACTTTGAAATTTCATCCTTTTTTCCACTGAAAAGTATTGATAATTCAACAAGGAAATAATTATACTTTGATAATTTAATTGAAATTCATCGTAATTTGGCACATGGCAAACAGCAGTGTGATAATTGAAGTTGAAGAAGGAGGGAAATTCCCATTCACCTCTGAACACTTTCCAGGAACCTCGTTCCCTTTCGCTTTCTAGACGGGGGAGGGAACTTGGTAATGATATCAAACCTTCATGTGTAATTACAAAAATTAAATTTATGAACAAATAAGAAATCATCAGTTAATCAGGCTTTAATTGATAATTTATTCACAAGATTCCCAATCAAAGGCGTGGTAGATGAAGTTTCTGTTCTACATGGGTCGACATTGCCAACTGACATGGTCGATATGGAAAATATGTTGTATGGTGATAGAGAGATGATACTTCTTGCTGAGTATTTCAAACCTGACCAAGAAAAATCGTTATCAGACTTAAGTCTAACAAGCAGATTGTCGATGAGGAGTTGCAGAAATCGGGTAGAAGTATTATAAATTTCCACGACAGAGTGCGAACGAGGATTTCCCCTTATGAATTTACAGATGACTGATATTAGAAATACACTAAGTGCTCAAACATTGTCTAACTTGTTGCTCATCAATGTTAATGGCCCACCGCTAGACAAGCTCAAAGTAGACGAGCTAGTTATTTCTTGGCTGAAGGATGGACATCATTCCACTGCGGATGATTTACCGCCAAAAAGTTACCAACAGGAAATAAATCCGATTTCAGATTTGTTTTAAGGTGGAAAATTACGAGTTACGGAAAATGTTTACTTGTATTACTAATGGCTTATTTGTGTTATTCAACTTTATACCTAATTTTTAGTAAATCTCTTCTTTGCTTTAGGTAAACTACTTTGAATAAATATTCATAATAATTGCAATTATGCATATTTGTAACTTGAATTTAACGTGGTGTTTTAGTGATTACACAAATTACAATTATGAGCATACTTTATGGAGACGCTCTCACAGAGGGTACCCGAGCACCTTTATACCCTATGGACAACTGATTTTTCAAGTATTTTGTGAGAAAAATACTGTGAACTAAGAAATCATAACCTTTTCCATATTCTACAGGAATATTTTCCTGCGAATAAAAGTTTCTTTTGGAATGCGTTCAGAAATTAACACTTGCAAGAATACTCTCTTAGTACAAGTATATTTTAGGCACACACTAATTTCTCCCTTCACCTCGAACTGTTTCAATTTCCTCACTGAGAAACACTTTACCATTTTATATCGTAAAGGTCAGATCCACCGTTATTCTAACAGAGTGGTGCTTGAGCGATTGACTAGAAATTCAAACTCCGATTAGTGACAATTTCACAGTCTTGTTTTATTACAACTGTAAACTCTTTAGTCAGTTCAGAAGAGGCCGTGGATCGTGTTCAGAGTTGTTGACGATGGATTTTGGTGAGTCAGAGTAGGTCAAAATGGATGAGAGTGGTTCATGGTGGGTGGTGGGTCAGAGTGGGTCACGGTGGGTGGTGGGTCATGGTGGGTCACGGTGGGTGGTGGGTCATGGTGGGTCGTGGGTCAGTGGGTCGTGGGTCACGGTGGTGGTGGGTCAATGGGGTCGTGGGTCACGGTGGGTGGTGGGTCAGTGGGTCGTGGGTCAAGTTTTCATTGACCCACGCCAACTCTGTGAGTTCGATCTCCGGCCAAGCAAGCTTGTGGTGGACAACATCGTGTCCATGAGTCTTCTCGGGTTACTCCAGTTTCCTCCCACATTCTCATTCTACTAGAACTACCTAGGCCTTAGTCTACTGAGCCTACTAGTAAATTCAGCCCTGCCTGTGTAAGACCCAAAACTATCTAGCAGGACGCGTATTTATCCTGTGCAGTAAGGTACTACAAGACGAAAATACGATACGATATTTCACTAAATCAACTGGGATTATATATATATATATATATATATATATATATATATATATATATATATATATATATACCCTCCATTCCAAAAGAAACCGAACGTTTTAAAAAAACAAAAAAGCAATGTACATTTTGGAACAAATCATTTTTATTAATCAATGTATTCCCCTTCTGCATCGATACACATATTTGCACGCTCCAACAAGTTGTCAAACGACTTCTCCATGTCCTTTATTGGAATGGTCTTTAGGACGCCGGTCGTCGCCTTCTCAATGGCATCAATCCATGCGTGCCACTTTCCTTTCATCGCCAAATGCAGTTTCGGGAACAGATAGAAATCGCACGGAGCGAGATTTGGTCAATAGGGCGGATGATGCAACCGAATAATGTGATTTTTGACCAAAAATTCAGTTACAAGTCGCGAATGATGTGATGGTGCATTATCGTCCAAAAGAGTCCAACTGTCGATTTCGCGATATTCGGGCCGAATACGACGAATTCTTGCCAGCAAACGCTTCATGACGCCCAAGTAAAACTCTCCAGTGACTGTCTGGCTGGGCTGAACAAATTCTTTGTGGATAATTCCTTTTGAATCGTAAAAACAAATCAGCATCACCTTAACTTTTGACTTCACCAAGCGACTTTTTTTGGGTGTTCCTTCATCCGGCGCTCTCCATTCAGCACTTTGCCGCTTTGTTTCGGGCTCATATTCAAAACACCACGTCTCGTCACCAGTTACAATCGATTTCAAGAAGTTTCGATCCTGCCGAGCACTTTTAACGATGTCTTTGCAATGCGCAATTCGATCAACTTTTTGGTCTTCGGTGAGTTTATGTGGTACAAACCGCGAATTAACCTTCTTAAGGCCCAAAACTTCGTTCAAAATGCGGTATGCGGTTGTTTGAGGAATGCCTAATTCCATTTCAATAACTTTCACTGACGATTTTTTGTTATGTTTGATGAATTCACGCACTTTTTCGATGTTTTCTTCCGATAATCCGGTTCTGGTACGGCCTGATCTTTCGTCATCATCCAGCGTCTCTCTACCCGATTTGAATTGCCTGAACCACTCGTAAACTTGCGTACGGGATAGACACTCATCACCATATGCATTTTGTAGCATTTGGTGCGTTTCACTAAAAGTTTTACCCAGTTTAACACAAAACTCAATTGCACCTCGTTGTTTGAAACTCATTTTCCGGCCGATGTACACAACACACTGACAGTTCAAACGCAATAACTTTGTTGCCGTGCATCCAAATGTCATGACATTTATACCAGTTGTCAATGAGGGACTACGCTATCTACCGGTAAAATATTACAACAGATGGCACTAGTTGTACTATTTGTTTTCAAAAGTTCGGTTTCTTTCGGAATGGAGGGTATATATATATATATATATATATATATATATATATATATATATATATATATATATATATATATATATATATATTAGCGCATATTAGGATTTGTATCACATTCGTTTCATTCAAAAACTATTCTTTAGAACGGAATTTCCCAACCTGAAGTCAGGGCCCCTAATGGGTCGCGAGAGGAATACATGGGGATCGCAAATGAAGGCGGGAAAAAGATGTACGTAATTAGCATCTAGTGGGAGGAAAATATTTATTTTAAAGATTATTTTAAAACTCTTCATTTTGACAGACATAGGCTCTATTTTTGTTATCATACATATTGTCAAGTAGACCTTAGTACAAACTCTCATAATCAAGCACAAGCTTATTATAAACCGAAAATTGAGAACGAAAGTCGCTGGCAACAAGATGTGATATAAGGGAGCCCGGTGGTTCAGTGGTAGAGTGCTTATCTCTAATGCGTGGGGTCCCTGGCTCAATCTGCGGCCAAGTGAGTTTGTGGTTTATAACTTCGTACTCTTGGGTTTTCTTGGGGTACTCCTGTTTCCTCTCACTTTTCGTTCCACCAATTCTTCCATCATCATTCTTGCTTTAATCTGTGTCTCCCTTAGCCTAACGGGCATAATCGTAGAAAGTTAAACTCAAATATTTCATAGGGGCCGTGGTGGTTCAGTGGTAGAGCGTTCACCTGTGGTGCTTGGCGATCCCAACCCGCGCCAAGTGAACTTTGTGGTGGACAAACACCGTGTGCGTAAGTTTTCTCTGGGTACTCCCGTTTCCTCCCACTTTCTTCATTCCACCATTTCATTCATTACTCATCATCACCGCCTCCTTTAGCCTAACCGGCATAATCGTGGGACGTAAAATTCAAAGATTTCATTTTCATTTTTCAAAAGGGGGGTTGTTATACTACACAGATCAAAAAGGCCTGCTTTAGAAAAACAAAAGGGGGGATTAGAGATAAATAAGTAATAAGTAAAAATATGTCGCGTCAACCTAGTGACTCTTCTGACGCTACTGAAGTTGAAAAAAAAAAGTTCAAAGAACGAAGAGTGGCTTGTTTCCTATTTTGTTTATTATGGGAAGTGCAGTAGTTATCTCGCATGCTTGACTGGCATTTCTCAGGCCATAAGCAACAGAACTCAACTTTGAGAACAATAATATACGAAAGCCTACATACAGTCGATGACCTTGAGCAAAGCCAAAGACCCAACTAAATTTCCTGTTAACTCGTTACGCATTTTTTTTCTCTATCTCTCAATTTTTAGTTTCTACCTTTTAATAAAAAAAATATAGGATAAGATTCCACTGTATAATTTCGAAGAGCCGAGAACTGTGTATTACATCAAGATTTTATTATTATTATTATTATTATTATTATTATTATTATTATTATTATTATTATTATTATTATTATTATTATTATTATTATCATTATTATTATTATTATTATTATTCAAGAATGTTTCCAATGTGTGGCATAATACAACAGTTGTTTCATACAAGAAAGGAACTGACTACCTAACTATAGTTGAATTCTGCGTCAAGCCCAATCGATCTATCCATTAAGTTTGCATGGGCTAGATCTTGATCCATATCTCGGACAAGAACAAGCACGTTGACTCAAATGCGACGTGGAATTGAACTACATATATTGGTCGGCATCATTGGGCTTGTGAGAACTGGCAACCTATTAGGAATGGTAGTGGTCAATAGTCGACTACCAATCTGATGTACCACACTTCGAATCCTCTCAAAGTGTCCTTTTTATCGGATTTGGTGCAAGCGGTCCCGGGTTCGATTTCCAGTAAAGATACTAGATGGGAAAGGTTATAACAGCTTTTTCAGGACAACCACCCTGAGTGAGGTTTTCCTGGGTTTTTCTCATTCACACTAGGCAAATGCCAGGACAGCACCTAACATATTGGTTATAGGCTGCTTCCTTCCTTCCCCATTCCCCTGTTCCTCCCAAATTTCCCGGGCAGTGTGACCGCCAAGAGATATCATTCCTTATACGTGGCAGACTAACAGGAGCATAGATGAGCTCCTTCGTGGCTAAGCGGTTAGCATACTTGCTTTTGGCGTGGGAGACCCGGGTTCGATTCCTGGTGGGGGCTCATGTGGTTCAGATCAGAGCTCTGCATGGGCGGCCGGCCCGGCCCTGCCCGTTTCAAGTAATATCAAACTGGACCGAGCCCTAACCGTGCCGAATCGGGTCGGACACAAATGCTATAAGGCCGAACCAGGCACATGTATATCCGGGCCGAGCCGGAATGTGCTGAAAGATGGATCTGAAACTAATGTTGTCAGCCTATGTTAATCTTAATGTGTTTGGGAAACTGACTCTTTATTCAAGACTTCAACATACTTTATTTAAGACTATTACTACTTCTACTACTACTACTACTTCTACTATTACTACTACGACCACTGCTAATACTACTACAATTGCTACGATTGCGCGTCAGAGTTGACATGTCTAGTAAGTGGTACAGAATTTACCTTCTAAGTACAGAATAACATGGAGAAATGCTAGTTATTTGGCCGGTCTGCGTAGAATGTGAACCGATGCATGATCTACGAGGGACAACGGTGGCTCAGTAGGTAAAGTACTCACATCTGGTGCTATAGGTCATCGGATCGATCCCTGCTCGCGCTATGTGAGCTTTATGGTGGACAAACACCGTGTGTGAGGGAGTTTTCGGCGTGGTCCCGTTTCCTCCCACTGTTTTCATTTCACCAATTCATCCCATCATCATCGACATGGCCTGAACCGTAGCTACCTAAAGAACGTATGATAAAGTCAAGCACTTGACCTACTAAGTAAATTTAGTACGCTACCATTAGACCACGGAGACCGAAACCGTGAACTGGCGTGTTCGTAAGATCAGTGCAATTTGTAGTAATGTTCAATTAGCAAGGCAAATGCCAAATGACGTTACATGTTCCTGTATTGTTTATAGTATGATACTACAAATATAACAAAATATAATGATCAAATAAATCACCAAGACGCCAGGGTTGGTTAGGTGTTCTTGGAACGGTGGCTTAGTGGTTAAGCGTTCACCTATGGTGCATGGGGTCCCTGGTTCGATCCCAGCTCGCGCCACGTGAACTTTGTGGTGGACAAACACGGTGTGGGGGGTTTCTCGGCGTTTTCCCGTTTCCTCCCACTTTATTCATTCCACCATTTCATTTATTTCTCATCATCACCGTCTCCTTTAGCCTAGCCGGCATATCTGTGGGACGTAAAACTCAAAGATTTCATTTCCATTGTTTTGTTTTCGTATTACTAGTAATAACAGTAGTGGTATTCGCTGTCATTGGCAGCAATAGTGGAATTAGAACTAGTATTCGTAATCGTAATTGTAACAGTAATATTAGCAGTAGTAGTTGTAATATTAGTACTATATACGGTGTAACTGTTTTACCTATCTTCTCTGTTACTGTAACGCACTAATGAGTGAAGTATAAGACTTTTATGTCCATGAGCTGTCTTATAATAAATATGGATGGACAGAGCAAGTACAGATAACAAATAGACAGACAGAATAAGGATATACAAAGCAAACCTTGGATAACCTTTCACGCGATTTTCCCATTCGAGAAGGACAAATAGACATAGCAATATTATGACGACACATTTCTCATTTTCCATTGCATATTGAAGGATTGACTTTACATCAGACTTGGTTGTTCTCAGGCCGGTTACGCCCGGCCCGTTTGTGCCCAGCCCGATTAGAGCCCGGACCGGGTCGAGTCGAGCCGGGCACAGAATACAGATCCATCCGGGCCGTCTTCGGGCCTGGGTTTGCAGGGCTCTGATTTAGATTCCACGTTAATCAGCAGGTCCATCCTATATACCCTCGCTGATGAACGGGACGTTAAATTCAAAATCAACTCAAATCATGGGCACAGATATCGAAAGCCCAGAAATATAAATTCTAATTCCTGGCAGCACTGTGGCAGTTGGTAACTATGAAACGGCTAAAATTCCCTTTTCTTACATGTTCTCTATATTATTCGGTAATATATTTGTTAGACAAATTTAAATTCTGTATTGGAGTACCTCAGTACAAAGTAAAACCTCTACCTATATGTTGTGAACCACTGTTCTATTGAAAAGTGGCCAACATGCATGGAATAAATGCATTTTCTGCAAGTTGGCAAAGTTGCTAAAAGCTATTGTAGATTGTACTCATACTCCCAGAAGCACTTCAATGCAGTGACTGCTTCCTACCTACGTGTTAGCTCGTATTGTATGTTTAATATGTACTAAAAATTGCTTATGCAATATAAAACCAGTTGAGAAGTTCCAAGAGCATTGTCAGAACGAACTTAAAAAGGACTGTTCGTTGTCTACGGCAAATTGCTTTATATATATAAAACAAAGATGGTAGACAATTTGTCTGTTATAGCTAGAGGAAGAATAATTGCATATGGGAAGCTGGAATGCCTAAAAAACAAATTGCTTGAGCCATGAGCCTGGATATTAAAACAATAAGATATTGAATTGAACAATTCGAAGCAGAAAATTAACAGGGATTACAAATTAAAGCGAAACTGAGTAGACAACGGAAGACGAAAATGTTCGATTATTGAAGCTAATGCAGCAAACCCGTTAGCTGCTGCAACAAACCTGAAAATAACTTTAGGTCTGAAATGCAGTGCAGACATATACAACTGTACTCATATTATTTATTCTGCTTTGCAGGTCAAATTACCAGATGCACATATACATGCTCGCTTAAAGCTCGAAGGACGCACATCAACAAATCACAAGACTTCTAGAACCACGTAATCTAGAGTAATAAGAAAGTGTTTATACGAAGGACGAAACCTGTTAAAACGTTCTAAGATATGTTGTTTTACGAAGACACATACTCAAAACGGAGGGCTCAAAATTAAAAAATTCACAAAATATCATCTCTCTATGACTTATGGTTCCCAAGATATGACTCCTTAAATTTTCCGAAATCGGAACTATTGACGGTAAGAGTGACGCGAAAAATTCCATCACTTTCTCAAATAGTTTTTGATGCTATATCGAATGGAAGGCTCAAAATTGAAAAAAAAAAAAATCACACATAACATACAAACATAGAGAATTCAATAACGAACTTTTTAAGTTCATTAAACATCTTACATATGATAATAAATCGCTGCTGAACGGGACGTTAAACTCAAAACCAAATCAAATCAAACTTTATCTACAGTATTTTAGTTTGTCTGTTCAGTACTTTGATTTATGTGTTGTAATTTCAGCATGATAGTTACGTGCAAAACACCACAGTATGTGTTTTATTCTTTTGTCCCTTCCACCAGCGACTCTGTAATGTATTTACTAACATCTACATTCAAAAGACAAGCCTCCTTTCATACGTGCATTTTTTAAACTGCAACTTCAATCTAATCGTCATTTGCATATGAAGTCTTCATACTTGACAGAAAATATAAACATTAAGTTTAAACCAAGAAATACCAAATTAAGGTTCACTTCCCCTCCACTCATGGGCGGAGTTATGGGGGGCATTGCCCCAACTTTTTGACAAAAGATAAAAATGCCACCTATAAGATGGCCATCTACCAAGACCTCCCAGACCGACAAAAAGGTCTGCCCCCCCCCAGCAGACAATTGCTAGCTCCGCCTATGCCTTCACTATATTCCTTGGTCCAATTTATTTATAGGGAACTACGCAAATCTTCCACGCAATCGGCTACAAAAATTTCTCAAAAGCATCATTGGTGGGATGTTCTTAAGGAGGATCACCACCCGGAACTCAATACATATTTTAGCTCATTTCCTTAACTACTGCTCAATGAAACGTTATATATTATAAATATTGTACTATAAGATAGAGTATTGTTTCAGCTACAACACAAGACACCGATTTGTAATGCCCTTTGTCGTACCGGACTACACAGTATGGTAATTTATATAAAGACGTTATTATACAAACCTCTTTGAAACTGTTCTGCTGTCGTATGCATTTTACAAATAGACGTCTACTGATGTTATGTTGGATCCAGTTTCTTTACAGTACAACACACAACACAGTTGTTAGATCTTATAGTTTTGGTTCAGTTATTCTAGTTGTGGGCTCGGTTCTAGAATGGATCACGTTGAACGTTTCCTAGCATGAACTGAGCAGAAGTTTGGCCCATGGCAACGGTCGCCTTCCCACTTGCGGGAAAATTCCTAAAGGTGACAGTGATGAGAAGAACTATTTCTTGGAGAAGTAAAATTTGAACAGAGTAATATGCAAGATTAAACAGAAAATGAAATCTACGAATTAAATTTTGCATATGTGAAGTAAGTATCATTTAGATTAAGTACACATAGCCTACCAGGTAAGTACAATTTTCCTTATTTATTGCCTGTTTCCAAATTATTACATTCAGCACATTATTATAGCTGATGAATACATAGATTATTGAAAATATTGATATATATATATATATATATATATATATATATATATATATATATATATATATATATATATATATATATATATATATATATATATATATATATATATATATATATTAATGAATCTCTCTTCTTTATTTAGGTATGTCTGTCTACATCTCTTCCCATCGGATCTAATACAATATGAGGTGGTAAGTATATAATTTCATTTCTCTCTTTCTTCTTTATAGTATTTATATATTTTACTTTATTTATTTATTTATTTATTTATTTATTCATTCATTCATATTCATTCTTACTTTTTTACTTTATATCTATACTATTGTTATTATCATTATTATTACCATTATCTATATATATTTCTTTTCCCACTCGTTGATTAATCTAATATATATTTTCTTTCTTTCAGATCCATAGCTTCCACCTTGGCATATTTATATTCCGACCATGAACAAGAGATGCATATATATACCGTACCTACATTATTCAATTGGAGATAATTCCCAAAATAAATTGTTAATTGATGTTCCATGTCCATAGTTTAACTTAAATTATTAATCATTATACATATATATATATATATATCCATAGGTTAGCACTTGTCATGAAATCTATGTATAAGAATTTCGAAATAGCCACTGAATTTTATTTATACTTAAAATTTAGAATAATACCACATGGAAAAGAACTAGATGAGATATTTCTTCTCTAACACAGAGGACAATACTGAACATTTGTACAACTGGACGACGTGCTATGCAAGTAGGGTGTGGTGTTTTGAACATTATCTGTAGTAAATATTGAATATGTATCTGTTCTAAAAGTGTTCTTTATGTGTAAATTGCTTATTTTCCGAAAAGATTTCTCATTGTTATCAGTATACATGTTTTTCATATATAAATCACAATGTATATACATGTCCAATCAACTAAATTTGTTTTTAAATTTTGTAATATTGTTTACCTCATTATTTACATGGTGATTGATATTGAGGGAGAGAAAGTCTCCCCGAATCTGCTTTTATTTATCGCTGCATATTATTATCTTCAAACTCACTATCTAATATATTCACTATAACACCATTTTTCTACTTATTTTTTATTTATCGATTCGAAAAAGTTTATATATTTTAAAAAGTTTATATCTTTAGATGCGTACCAAAATCCTTATTGCCAATTTACATATCGTGTAATGCGCTATGGTGCAAGTCTAGAATAGCGGCGCATTACAGATTCATTTTGTTGTGCCTCCTGATATCGAAAAATGTAACAAATAAAAGAAAATATTTGATTCGTTTTACAATGAGCACACAAGATAGCCATTGCTGTTAGATCTTACTAGAAGTGATCAATTTTATGAAATGTTTATTTGTATGTGTAAAGTATTTTAAAGTAACAATCTTATCACGAAATAGATATATTGTTTGACCGTTTTTCGTGTTATGTTTCATATTTTATTTAAATATTAATTTACATTTAAGGAAATAGATTTTGAGATGAAACTTGCGCAGAACGCCATAATGCGTTGTTGCCAAATTTGTACGTTTACTGTAGTAGTCAAAATAAGAAAATTCCTGGATTCTAGCGTTACAGTTCGAGAAGAGGAATCGTGGTAAGGGTCAAAAAATAATTTCTCCAGTAAGTATCTAAGCAGAATTCCATTATTACTCCCTTTATTATCTGGTATCAGTAAACACTCAACACTATCTGGCAATGCCGCACTATTCAAGCAGCGTTTAGCATAGTACCGAGAACACCTAGTGATCCACCTTAATCGAGCTTAATTTTGTCTTTTGCTTTCGTTTTTGTTATTTTGTATTATTTTGGGGGGACATTTTCATTCATGTCATGATTTCTACTGTTACCAGTTGCTAATTACCCAACTTTAACGAAAGGCGGAAGAAAAAGTGTAATTATTACGAAAAATCAGAATTACGCACTTTTTTCTGCGCAAGAGTATGCATTTATTTATTTATTTATTTATTTATTTATTTATTTATTTATTTATTTATTTATTTATTTAAATTATACATTATAATAAGAAATTTGCGTTTGGTAATAAGTGCAGTTGTGAGGTCCCATGGTGTAATGGTTAGCACTCTGGACTTTGAATCCAGCGATCCGAGTTCGAATCTCGGTGGGACCTCTACATATTTGTTTATTTATTTACATCCACCATTACAGCAAGAGACGAATACTAAAATTAACTAGTGCTGCGCATGAGACGAAAATTTGATGTTTTCTTGTCGATTCTCGAAAATTTTGTAGAAGTCTCTCCTCTTGTTCATTCTCGAAAACTTCTTTCTCGTCTCGCATTTCGAAAAGTTTTTCTCCTCTCATTTTGTAAACTTGTGTTACGTGACGTGTGGAAGTAGTCTTCGTAGATTTTTAATTCTAGAATGATAATAGGATATTCCTACGTCATATAGGAATAATTATTGAATAACTTAAAAAAAAAAAAGCTACAGATTACCCAGGCTTCTTAATCAACGTTCATACTCAAACAAACGTAAAAGTCAACAGAAAACATATCCACAACACCTTTTATGGTAAAGTTTTCATAGATCTGTTTCAAGTTTTAACCTTTATACACCGTGTAGGGATTTGAACAAAATCATAGACTCTTTCGTTGTGGGCCCCGGTGATCCTCTTAGTTATAACAGGGGGATGATTGATGTTTCGTTGAGAAGCTTATGGAACATTGATTCCAACGAGGTAATACTTGTGCTATTCCCGCGCTATTCGTAGAAGAAAATGATCCTAAAATATATGAAAAAAAAAAATAGAATTTGGGAGTCCTTGGTAAGTGGGAGTCCCTTACAGTCACTCAAAGCTGACCAAATAAAGCTAATATGTAGATAATATACTTGTGATAATATTTCAAAACAATGGTAGCTATTGCTGCAATACAAAGCGAGATAAAAAAAATCAAAACAAATTCCTATAAAAATGCCCTGTATAAACATTTATGTATAGAAGAATAATTCATTGAATTGGACATTCGCCCTCCTACCTACCATAGTACTACGTTGTATGCACACCATTTTTCATCATTGTTCGTTGAAAATGCAGAAACAAGAATTATGCTTCTAGACTAATTCAGTGAAAAGATGTCTTATATGAAACCGTTCACAAAATAAATGTAATTTACGTCAAAAAAAAAAAGGCCAATTTTGTCCCTCTCCTACTCTCCCCATATAAGCATACCGGTATTTCTCTACCTCTCAAGAGCCAACACAGATAATTGCATCCTTCTCGGCAAGATACGCACCCAAAACCACTTGCACTAAAAGAGCATACGTTCATCATAACGCAAGAAAAACATGATGGGTGGTATTCAGAGAGGATTCGTTAATCTAGGGTTAGTCACAGACTAGTTAGTAAGAATATTACTAACTCTTTACTAAGGAAGGTGCACTTTTTGGTATTCAGAGTCAACTTTTAGTACAACTAAAATTATGATTTGGGTATGATTAACTTATATAACCCTAATGCATCGGGTGAGAAAAATAAATGTGGCAACTACGGAAAAGTAGATGAGCGCATGCGTAGTCTGTAAAAATGAAAATATATGAAATACGAAATGTTGTGTCGCACGCTAAACCGTAGGTAAAAGATTAGCCTTTGCACTAGATTAATTAGTCACATGTGATTAACTTCGTCAAAATACTACGTCCTAATCAGGGACTCTGAATACAATTTTGATAACCACCCCTTAGTCAACCACGTAGTATGGCGTTAAACAGACGTCAAAACGTCTCTGCATAAGGACCGATACGTCTACGAAAATCTTATTAGTTTAGTACAATGATGCGCAAACTACGGCTCGCTGGCCAGATGCGGCTCCTGGAAGGTTCTACTCGCCCCCCTACATGGTTTCTAATCTGATGAATAAAAGAAGAACAAGAGTTATTTCGAAATAGTACTGTTAGAAAGAGTCAAATGAGCATTTAATTCCAGCTTTGAGAATCAGTACATTCCAGATTATGATAAACTTTGGTCTTCAATAAAACTGAGTATTACAAGAATTTTGTAAAATGTACTCCTGTTGTTTTTAATAAATTATGTTGGGCTGCCTTAATTTAATTTTATTTTATTTTATTTTTGCCCTTTCCTAAAATGGTTTATTCATAATTGGTTTAGTAGGTTATGCAATACATCCTACTAATAAGCAAAAAGAAAGAAAAAACAAATTTTCCTTGGTAGATCATTTGCAGAATTTCACAAAATGTCTTGGTTAAACAAAATGATGTGGAATGTTTGCACGACGTTTCTGAAGTGATTTCCCGTAAACTATTGAACACTCAATGTTTTCAGGAGAGACGTGGCATTTGAAAGGTTAAAACATTGAAAATCTAAAAGGAGTATGAAGAGAGATGTTCTTCTTTCCTGAAGTTTTCTGAAAACAAGATCAAAAAGAGAAGATAGCGATACATTGAATGAACGACTGTTGAAATTCATTCAAGACGGAAAAGCCAAGAACAAACGTAAAGCAAGTAAGCACGTACAAATATCCCACTCGCTTTCGTTCCAGGCTATGACTCGTGTTTCGCGACATACTGACTGCGAACTGCAAGTACTGTACTTTCTCATCATGACTTGAATGACACGGTGTTGCCAGGAGCTAACACTCAAAATTTCGGATTCATAAAATGAATATTATCTGCAGCAATAGCTACACAGTAGGATGTTAAGTTCATTCCATGTTATTCTTTAGTACACTTCTATAGTGTTATGGTTTGATTACTGCATTTGCTATTTAGTTAAATTAAAAAGAAAAAATAAATCTTTCACCCTTACGCCCCACAATTATATCCTATGGGCTAAAACAGACAAAAAACTAATATAACGAAAGTGAATGATTGTAGAAAGGATTGGCGGAATGTAATGTAGGAGAAGAAGAGATAATCCCGAGAAAACCACGATATTGTCTATCACATACTTGTGTAGTCTGTGCTCGAACCAGAGACTCTTCGCACTAGATGCGAGGACTAGTTTTCTTTAGTTACACGCTATCGAAACACTGATCAAATTAACTAGAGTTGGAAAGAAATCAGGGGTGCACCCACGGGATTCCACCGAGACCGAACCCCCCCCCCCCTCCGCATAAAAACTTCTTAACATACATTCTCACACTTTCTCAATAAAATTATACTTGTTTAACAGAAAAATGACTGATGTAGCATGAAAACAGTTCTATCATTTTTTTTCTTTCTGAAAGTATAGATGTAAGTATTTTACAATTACTTATCGTTTTTTTAGGGTGCGAAATAATAAACATTCAATATTACATTGATGCAGTGGATTGTAGTATTGATCCCCCCCCCAAATCTTTTTCTCCTCCCAACAAAAATTTCTGGGTTCGAACCTGAAAGAAGTATTTCAACTCTCTGGTGCTACAGTCGATGAAAGTTGAGGACCGCGGTGGCTCAGTGGCACAGCGTTCACCTCTGGTGCATAGGGTCCTTGGTTCGATCCCAGCTTCCGCCAAGTGAACTTTGTGGTGGACAAACACCGTGTGCGTGGGTTTCCTCGGGGTTCTCCCGTTTCCTCCCACTTTCTTCATTCTATCATTTAATTCATTAGTCATCATCACCATCTCCTTTAGCCTAGCGGGCATAATAGTGGGACGTAAAACTCAAAGATTTCAGTTCGTTTTCGTGACAAGAAATTTTTCGATTTTCGTGGACACTGGCTCATCCAAGTCTTAGATCTGAAATAATGTTTTAGTGTTACATTCCTCAATGTATAAAATGATTGTACGAACACAATGAAGAACATTTATCAACGTTTGGCTATGTAAGTCATTACAGAATATACTTGAATAATAAATATGGTTTAAATATTGTTAGACGTATTATCACATCGTTCGTAGACCTCTCGTAAGGCGGAAGGATTCTTTGTAATTTCTAGATGAAATTATGAAGAAAATGAGGGCAAAAAATGTTTGTACATAAATTTACAAAAGGAGTCGAGAATTTGACAAAAGAATACGAGACGAGATGAGAAAACTTGTTTCTCGTCTCATTTTTTTCCCGTAGGCAATACTAGTAAACAGAATTTTGTTTTTCAATTTCAGTGGACTAAGGGTTAAAATACTTGAAGCACTTCAATCTTCTTGCCTGCACCACTGGCATAATGTCTTGTGCACAGGTTTCCTTCTGATATCCTAAAGAAACAGCTGCATGACTGCATGGAACATAATATGGCTCCTGATCAAGGACGCCGATCGTGGGGGGCCGGCCCCCCATTGCTCATGTGGGCCCCCGCAGAGTTACAGAGAAATCGGATCCCTTGCTCCTGATACAGATCCGAAGCCAGAATCTGATGCTAGAAACTATTATAGAAGATAAAAATATAGCGCAGCAATTGCTAGATGTGGTTGGAGGGGGAAAAAACTTTAAAAAACAGAAAATCCACGTTAACTCTAAATGAGCCAGCCAACAAAGTATTAATTTGATAATACTGGGAACAATATTCTTTCTTCTTTTTTCATAATGTTAACAAAGCAACATGCAGAAGATATTATACATCACTATACTATACTATACTTTCTTTAACACCATTAAAAAAAAAGAGGAAAAAATATCGCTCGAGCTGAAAGCAGATTATTATTGTCATAACTCAATAATTACAGTATCTCTGGCAACTCTGAAAGTTCACTCCGACTCGGAGACCAATCAGAGAAGGCGCTTGCAGCCCACACTAATCCAACTCCCTTTTACGGGTGAACAAGGCGCATTGAATCATCAGTGGATTTTTTTCTCGGTAATCTACCATATAGCAAGAATTCCTGCAGCGCGCTACTAAGTTAATCCGAAACTATAAAAACCGGACTTATCTCTTTCGGTTTTTATCAGTTTTCTATTAGCAATAGGGTCGACATGTTGTAGTAATAGATTCGTGCGTACTTGCGTGTGGTGTGCGAGCGTGTTTTGTCACTTTTCTTCTTCTTTAGTTATAATCGTATTTTTGGATATCGTGCTAAGAGACATTTAGTGCCACTCAGAAGTTACTTTTACAAACGGAGTGTTCACACATAACAAGACAGCAGAAGTACCGATATTGTTCTGTGCCGAAATATTAATCTTTATCACAAGTTTAAGTTCCATTGATTGCCATTAGTTTATTGGCAAACAATTAAACAAGAGACAAATCAAGATAACAGGATAAAAAATAAATTTTTAACAGAAACGGTTAATCAAATCAGTGTTTGACTGTAGTGTATATAGTTTCTGAAACAAGTTCCTGCTCAGTATTATTATAATAATTAAAACGAAAGACTCTTTGTATACGTATATAACAACAATATGAACATGGCTGTGATAACACATGATACACTAAAAATGTTGAACTTTATTGTTGTGATCGTTATGTTATTCTGTACATCTCAACAAGCACCGGTTAAATCAGAACGATCAGCTCTGGTAAGTAGGTTTTTAACTTATTGTATTTCCAAAATTTGATCTTTAATTTTTAGATAAACTGTATAATATTTAGTAGCATGACTTATTATAATAATGCTCCAACTGCATAAAATTTATCAAAATATTCAACAGATGTAAGACAAGTCAGAGAATAGGAGATAACTTGGAAATAAAAATTTAGTTTTACCGTCCCATGTCCATGTCCATGGATGCATTACATTAAAATATTTTGTACTCTCCCACCGGGAACCGAACCCGGGACCATGTGGACCAAAGGTACACATGCGAAACATAGACCAGTGGGCAGGGTAAGGGATTACCTGGATAACAGTAGAAGACGTAAGCTCATATAGATAATCCAGTAAGGTTGGTTTGAATGATTGGAATTGCATGCTGATTAGTAATCTTAAGTTTCGTAGTTTCACTATGAGGGCATAATATAAATGAATTTCATGTATTTAATGCACCTTGATTGGTTTAGTCCGGTGTGTGTGTGTGTGGTCCTGTAATCTCTTACAGGCGAGATAGTGTGGTGGGGAAGGACTGTACTGTGGCAGTTGTTATTGCATGATAATCTCTGGATCAGGGGTGTCATTTAGGGGGCAGGAGGGGGCAATTGCCCCCCCCCCAAGAGTTTGAGGAACACATATACTTTAATCAATTGTATACTAATATACTAGTACAAAACATGAAAGTCTTATGTCGGTGGTGCTCTTGCCGCCCCCCCCCCCAAGCGAAGTCTGAAATGACGCCCCTGCTCTAGATCAGCAATCTGTCCCGGATGAAGACCCGATCCTTGTTCAGAGCAGTTTTAAAGTTAAATGAAATCTCCCAGTTTAACGTCCCATGTTTATGCCCTATAGGGCAAGGGAGACGGATAATTGAGGCAGATGAATAATGATGGAAGAATCTGTCGGTCGAGAATGTGGGAGGAAACGGAAGTATCCCGAGAAAACCCACGGACACGATGTTGTCCACGAACAAACTTAACTTGAACAGAGATCGAACGAGGGACCCCACGCACCAGAGCAGTTTTAACAGTAGATCCTGCCCTTCCTTTAGTGTTCTATAACGACCCAAAATGCATAGAAAGTCTCAAACTAACGAATTTCAAACGAAAAATATAGCTAATCACTTGAGAAAGACTACATTATCAGGTGCGTCATTTGAGCAGGACAGGGGCAATCCCCCTCCTCCTGAGTTTGAGAAACACGTGCTTTTTAATAACTTGTATACGAAAACACTTAATAAAAACGTCAGACTTCCAGTGACATAACTAGAGGAGACAAACGAGGCTTGTGCCCCGGGTACCGGATTGGTGGGGCGAAAAATTAAGCAAATATTTGGGGGAGTGTTTTGATTTGGTTGGTTACGGGAGCGCTAATGTGAGTTCTTGTGTCGCTACAGACTCTTATGTCGGTGGAAAGTCTTCTCTCCTCCCCCTCCAATCCTTTCGATATAACCTACAATGACGCTATTTGTATTATACATTTAAGATTTTGTATAACTTAAATAGTCCTAGGAATAACAACAATATTTCAGAAATATGGGCTTTATAGGTCAGTAGGAAAACAGTATTTTTTCCTAAAATTTCTTGAATCATTAAAGAAAGCAGAAAATAGAAAAAAAAATGATAATATTTTGTTATGTAGGGTATGGAGAAAAAAAGAGCACAATTTATTTCTGAGTTACTATTAATTGATCATAATTAATCACTCAATTTGATGCACATTTAGGCATGCTGCTTTCCTGACATCGAATTTAATCTCCCTGAACAATAAGATTTGTGCAGCATTAGCACTTCCAGGTTCTCTTTCAAGTGCAGCTTACGAGGTACGGTTCATTGTAATGACTTAATTGTATTTCAAGGAATTAAAAAAAAAAAAAAAAGAGAGAGAGAGAGAGAAAGAAAGAAACAGAGACCTTGTGATCGCAAAAGCTGAAATTTAAATGTTTATCTTTAAGAGTCACAGATGTTTCTACCAACTTTCGTTATATAAACTAACATTTAAAAAAAAAAAAATATTTCTTAGTTCTATAAGATTCTTAATGAGTGTTCCCATTATAATGTGATATTAGTGGTACACCTTATTCCTTTAATCTGTTATATTAAACCTACATTTATTTTAGGAATTGGTATATTTTAGGGTTCTTCCGTACGACGATTTTTTTTTTTTTTTTTGGTATGTGTGACGATGAATTAATTATTTCTTGTAATATTAAGATTTTAAGACAATTAGTGAACTTATACATATTTCAAAAATAAAATGAGAATTATTTACATTTACTAGAACTAAATGGCTTGATTTGCAAACCTATAATAGGTGCAACGTAGAAAAAAACTGTGCTAGGTCCCACCGAGATTTGAACTCGGATCGCTGGATTCAGAGTCCAGAGTGCTAACCATTACACCATGGGACCTTCTTGATCTCGGATGTGAATAGTAGTAGACCTTGACCGTATGAAGCTATACACGTTGACGCAAGTATCGAGTATGAAGCACATTGTGTGCTTAACTTCGAAGTGAAGTGAACAGTCCTTTATCACATTTTGCTTAATCTCTGGTCTTATTGGAAACCATTGCTTTCTCCTTGGAGCTATTAGGAATGAAATTTTCACTTTTTTCTTTATGTTTTTCTTTTTTTAAATAATAGTAAAATAAATGCAATATTTTAACCAATTCAGAATGCTCCAAGAATATTACCAGATCGAACTTAAAAAGAATTATTTTTTCTTATTAACTTCTACAGGCATTGAACCAATTGTTTTATGTGCTTTATTATTATACTCATTAAATAATTCTTGTAATTTCATTTATAATTTCTGTGAAAACTAAATTTTTCCCATATGTTTTAAGAGTTCTGTTAAAACGTTCTACGATATATAGTTTTACGAAGACACATGCTCAAAATGAAGGACTCAAAAGTGAAAAATTCGCAAAATGTCATCTCTCTATGACTTACGGGTGAGAGATATGAGTCCTTAAATCTCCCGAAATCCGAACTTTATGGTCAATATCTGGGGAACAGTGGCCACCGATCACTATTTAGTGCCAAAATGTTCACCATCCTCTTAGGTTTTGATCAACACCATTATGATCTCTCTACGAATTATGATTTACGAGATATCACTCCTTAAATTTCCCAAAATCAGAACGTTTTGGTCAATGTCTCGCGAGCGACAAGAGTGACACGAAAAATGCCACCATTTCTTTCAGGTAGTTTTTGATGCTCTATCAAATGGAGGGCTCAAAATTGAAAAATTCGCAAATAACACACAGAGACATAAAGAATTCAGAAACGAACTTTTTAAGTTCATTGAAAAGACAATTATTTAAAATCTTTCTACTGGAAGCAAATGGTTCGAGTTTGCAAACGTATAATAGGTGCAACATAGGAAAAGGAGTAGTAGGTCCCACCGAGATTTGAACTCGGATCTCTGGATTCAGAGTCCAGAGTGCTAACCATTACACCATGGGACCTATTTGTTGCAGAGTCCGATGTGAGTAGTAGGCGTAGTAGTCCTTCATCGTCTTAAGCTATATACGTTGATGCAAGTATTAAATAGGAGACCACATAGTGGGTCTAATTTCGAAGTAAATTGAATAGTTCTTTCATTTTGCCTATTCTCTGTTCTTAATTGAATGTATACTTTCTCTGTGAAGTTATTCTTTGCGTAAAAATGTATTTGCAATGAAATTTGCTTTAAAAAAATAATAATAGTAAAACAAATGCAATATTTTAAAAAGTGGAAGACATGGTGGTCTATAGCAAGGATTTTCAACTTGTGGGTCCTGAGGATGTGTATGTTTATTTTGGGTGGCAAAGTTGTCACATTACTGTGATTCCGATTATTGTTGAAATTTATCCGTATTACGGTGGTTCGGATTCCATTTTAAGCTGCAGATCTATGTGTAACATAGAGAGCAATCACACAATCAACCAGATTTGTTCTACTAAACCCTCCCCCAAGGAGGTAACTTCGACAACTGTCGGGATCTTTGATTTTTTTTTCTACTGTGATCTTTCAAATTTGAAATTCCCAATTCCCGACAGTCAGGAAGTAATCACGGCTTTTCTAGAGATTAAATTAAATTAAATTAGATTTTTAAACATATGAATTTAGTGACTTAGTAGTGATACTCTTTAGTAACAGGTTTAGAGGGAATTCCTTCATAGCTATTTGATTGACCTAGGCTACGCGTCTTTAATGCGGGAGATCCTGGTTCAGTTCCCCGTGGGAATTAATCTGATTCGGATCCTACGTTAAGCTAATCTATGGCTGTAAGTCCATGTCTCAAATAGCTTTGCCGCTGAACGGGACACTATACTTATATCAATTAACAAAATAACTAAATTTTAGTCCATTGATAATATAGACATTTGGCGATTTTGAATTCTTCCTTGGGTGTTTCTATAATAAGGGAGTTGGCAACAGTGTTGCAGATCGTTAGCTACGCTTGGCTGAAAACCCATGAAATTTATGAGCAGCCCTTCATATACAAAATAAGTGCGGATTGCAGAAGGATTTTTATATCTAATCCTAATTTTCAACCTATTTATCTATTATTTCTTAATTTCTAGTTTTTCTGAAACCCTTTTAGAACGGGAAAAGAACTGGTAACCCAACTCCTGCACTACTGGTTTAATGACCTCGACTACCTACGTTGAGCATATTGGCTATATAGAACCTTCCTTCGGGCAGGATGCTCACAGATATTGAAATTGTAAGGGAAGAAGTGACTGCGCTATATTCGATAAAGATAATCTTTTCAGGATAATTTGTCCCTCCTTATTAGTATTACTGTTCTTTCTTCTCTTGAAACTTATTTAGAAAAAAAGTAGCAATGTTACGTGTACACCACGTGAAGAAGTTTGGTTTGTATGCCGTGATATTTACTTAACTGATATTGAAACCGCAAGTGGAACTAGATTTCTACCACATCCGGTTTTAGTAGAGAAATTACAGTGGGGATAAAGTATATTCTCGGGACGCGTAATTGATGACAGAAAACAGCTTCTTCCCATTTATTTTCGTTTTTACTCTATAGCGATCAAAGT
Organism: Thermobia domestica; assembly: GCF_964235325.1. NCBI lineage: Eukaryota > Metazoa > Arthropoda > Insecta > Zygentoma > Lepismatidae > Thermobia > Thermobia domestica. The sequence continues at coordinate 259,728,393 of NC_137461.1, forward strand.
TGAAACCGGAAGTGGTTAATTTCTTCTACGTCCGGTTTCAATAGCTGGGTTAAGAGAGAGAGGATGGTATCTATTTTTAGAACACTAAATTGATTCCAAAAATCTACTTCTCGCTCTTATCATTTTTGCTTTATATAAATGAATTTTGAAACCAGAAGTTGTTGTAGTAGATTTCTATCACTTCCGGTTTGAGGAGAGAGTTAACGATATTGAAACCGGAAGTGTTACTGATGGAGATGAAATGTGTCCTCGGGACGGTTAATCAATTTCAGGAAACCCCTTCTCTCTATCTATTAGGACTATCGTTTTAGTTCTCTCAACACTCTAAAACCGGAAATGGTTTATTTCTAGCCTTTCAGGTGGGTGGATCGCTTCCATTAACGAGCTCAGTTCCTAAGTTTTGACTCTTTATGTCCTGATAATGATCCATCAAGTATATATATATATTTTTTTTGGTCTCCTGAACGGACAGAAACACAGATAGAAAGCTGATAAATTTCTTAAGATTTTGTTTATATATAGATTAAACACTATGAACAAATTTGTCCATTAAATATGCCTCATTTTTCATTGTGTGTGTGTGTGTGTGTGTATGGGTACAAACATTGAAGATACGTTGTTTTATAGCTTGTGGTGAATAAAATCTGTTAGACCCAGCATTACTTGACTACAAGTGCAAGAAACTTATTTTTCACTGAACACATTTGTAAAACTAGTACCAGGTTACATCTATGGAATGAAGCAGCGGCGCAAATCTGTCTTCAACTTGGGCGAACGGGTAAGATCGTTTCCATAATCTTTTTATTTATTTATTTTTAAGCGATGTTCAAAATATTTACGAAGTTGAAAAACAATCCTGTGAAGGATCAGGAGAGACGAGTTGTGTTCTACATTGGGAGATAACGGGCAGATTTGAGCGTTATTCTTGGGGATGGGGAGGGAAGAGATGAGACTCACATTACGGTAGATAAATCTGATTTCTGATGTGAACCTTTGTATATTATATAGCCTATCAGGCGAGGTGATACAAATTGATAATAGGGATGGCCACATTTTTTTTTCGAAAAATGACTTTTTCGAAAACGAAAAACGAAAAATTTTTCGAAAAACGAAAAGCGAAAATGAATTTTTTTCGAAAAAACGAAAAACAAATTTTTTTTCGAAAAAGCGAAAAAACGAAAAATGAAATTTCCGAAAATCGAAAAACAGATTTTTCGAAAAAGGCCATCCCTAATTGATAAGACTACTAAACGCATCAGAGCACGAAGTTCAGTTTGAAATAGTACAAAATACGATTTTTTTAAATGAAAAAAAAAACAAGAAAAATCAATTTCTTCTCACTTTCTTTTGTGACAGTCTTCCACAAATTATCACACTTATCCTCCAAAAAGCACTTTTGAAATCGGATTATTGGGGGAGTCGGTCCGGTTCCAATATTTGAGGGACATGTCTCCCATTTCCCCGAGATTTGTGCTCACATCTACAGCTGAGACAATTTTGTAGCATAAGCAGAGGGATATATTTTCCTCTACCACTTGTTGCAATTTGTGTCTAAGTAGCAGGAGATAAATTAATACAGACATGTGACCTAAATGCGCCAAAGACACGAAGTTCAATTTAAAATATTAAAGAATACGATTCCTTTTTTTTTAATTGAAAAAAAGTCAAGGAACATCGGTTTTATCTTTCCTTTGTGGCAATCGGACATATCATCACATTTGTTTAGAAAAAAAAATCAAATCGGATTTTGGGGGACAAAATCCCCAGTTCCAAGATTGGGAGTCATGTCCCCCTCATTCCCCCGGGATTTGCGCCAGTGGACTCAAGTTGTTTAAAATTACAACGATAATACACTGGTCTTGGCGGAGTATCATATACGGAAGAGCAGCAAGCACTATCTTGATTCAACAACAGACTAGTATATCCATTAGTCCTTGGCTAGCGATACGGGATAAGATTTCGTGATGAGCTAAACCGGACTTTGTATATGTATATGTATATACACACATACATAGCTGTCGTTTTGTTGTTCATACATTCAAACAAAACAAAAGGTTGACTCGTTAATGACGTTTGAAAATGACGTCTTAATGTTTATAGTCACCCTTGTGTGTGTTGGAATGTTTCTTAGAATCATTTGTTTTCTTTGGTTTTTGTGGTGTTTGGACAAGCGTACAACAACGAAGTTATCCGATATAATTCAGTGGAATAAATTAAAGTCAACGTTGAACAAACAGATGAAATTTACAATGTTAGTGGTGAATATATTTTACTGAGTATTTACCTAGACTTGCATATCAAACTTGCGGACTACATGCGGCGCTTGGCTTATTTTTCTGCGACCCTCAGTTCACCTCAAGAAAATAGCATAAAATAAATACATCCTAAAGTATAGATAACCTTTCTCACTTATAAAAAGGAACAAGTTCCCAGCAAGATCCAGTTTAACAGACACTGATCTTACTTACATCTGTTCCAAAAATTGCCAATATGAGGAGCATGTGTTCAGAAACAAACAATAGACCAAGAAAAATATACCAAGTGTCGGAAAAGAAGCAATGGGTGTCAATCTACTATCCGGATTTCCTTCTTTAAAAAAAAAAAAAAAAAAAAAAAAAAAAAAAAAAAAAAACTAGTATGAGATAAATTTTATGTATTACTCACTTTTTGAATACATAATTTACTCTTAAAATAGCTTTTTTTTTGTTGTTGTTGTTGTTGCTGCCCGCACTATTCTATAATGATAAGAATTTGGTCCATTTGAAGTATTAAGTTTGACATGTCTGACCTACTCATTTGTACTCCGTACTGTGCTTGAAATTGAAACGGAAGATAATTTAGCATGTTTGCGATTTATTATTATTATTATTATTATTATTATTTAACTTGATGGAATTCCCTTTCGCATTTTCAAAATAACAAGAGAAAAATTATCGTTCCTTAACCGTACTTTTTCCTGTGTGGAACATTTCCAACTGCATGCTCTGTGAGAGCGCGAGCGGAATTCGAACTCACGAAACCCCCACTTCGAATGTAAGTGCTGCGCTACTGAGCCACTGAAGCGATAAAAAGGAATAGTTTTATGAAATCATACTTAAGTTCGTTTATTTTCAATATTCCAGCAATGGGCTTGAATTAAACTTCACTTGCTCTTCAAAAGCTAAAGTTTAGTTAATAAACTGAAATGAATATTAAAAGAAGGTAAGTAGTGTAATTTTATTTTTGCTTAAAGCAGAGAATCTTAAAATTCCAGACTTGGCAAAGAAATATTTTGGCACCACAGACTTGACACTTTAAACATTGTGACGCTTCATCAACTGTAACAACGTGGTCCCATGCTGTAATGGTTAGCACTCTGGACTTTGAATCCAGCGATCCGAGTTCAAATCTCGGTGGGACCTTCGTTTCCTTTTTTTTTATATAGCTACATAAATCTGATTGATATACTAGAAAATTGATTCTATTGTAAAAATGATGATAGAGAAACTTGCTCGCTTAATCTAGGCAGGATTTCGTATCTAAACTTTGATGTTTTAAAACAAAACTGGGCCGTTCTGGAAAGAAATTTATAGGCGTTGTTTTGCTTTATCTTCGTTATAACCAATGTCGGAAATCCTGTTGGGGTGTTTCATTTTATCCAATACCCTAGTTATAACGATTTCGTATTGACAAACTACTCATTAATTACTGCCAGAAGAAGATCTGAAAGTCTACGAAATTTAAAACAAACAATTAGTTTACCATTGAAATTAATATAATTAAATATTCACATTTAAGTAGCTTTAGAGGCCGCGGTGGCTCAGTGGTAGAGCGTTCGCGTAGATTTCCTCGGGGTTCTCCCGTTTCCTCCCACTTTCTTCATCCCATCATTTCACCCATTTATCACTATCCCCTTTAGCCTTACCGGCATAATCGTGGGACGTAAAACTCAAAGATTTCATTTCATTTCATTTCAAAGTAACCTAAATACAAAAGCTCTTCAAGATCACCTTTCGTTTAGTTACTAAACAGGCCTCATGGTCCGTTACTATTTTGAACTCGGTATCCGGTTATTCAAATGGCAAAATGTGAGATGATAACGTCTATATTTCATTTGATTACTGCAATGAAAAAAAGGAAAAAAAAGGATTTGATTAATATATTATGATAGAAATATCCATATGTTCTAGTCTCAGCTAAATATTCGTGGATAATGGGAAAATACTAAACCTTATTACAGTGCAAAAATAGCAATTGTGTTGCAATGAGTAACAATTTCAGGAAGTGGCCTGGAGGGAAATTTCCCCCGGATCATGTATCCTATCGTGTGCTCAGTGTAAAATTTCAGTATTTCCGTAAAACTGCTTTCCACCCCTCTTCTCTCCGGAGAGAATGTTCTGGAATCATCACTGGATGCAGTAAGTTGTGGTATTCATCCGTGCGCCCTGTTGACGCCTTGTATTTAAGTTAAAAGTTTTGCGAAAAGGGTGGGAAAACCAGATAAAAGTATCGTGTTGCATTTAACATGTCTTTGTCCTGCGATATCAAAAACTTTGGGAAATTCCATACATTTATTTTTTAAAATTCCCGGTGTTTTTTTTTTTTTTTTTGTTAAATAGTTGACAATTGGCAAAAATGACTGTCAGTGGAAGAGCCAAATGTTGAAACACGAAGAATCAAGATAAAGGGAGGAAACAGCAAAAAAACTAAGGTAGTGGATGCATTTGAGTGAACATCGTGACGTTACGGTGTATTTGTGTCCTTGAGCTTTGTTAGACTAGGATGGAAAACCCACTCCCTAAACACGCACATGAAAATGGTCCATCCCAAACGCACGGCTGTAATTATTATCTTTGCTGTAGATTATTCGGTGCTAATTGTAGAAGCAGTGTCAGAAGTAATGATGTCGTTTAGACGAAATTCTGTTGTTGCATATGTTTGTAATGTTACTTTTTTAAAAAAAAATCCTTATTTATTTTTTTCTGTCATTTCCTTACCTCTTTTCTCTAGTTATGTAACTATCTTTGGCACAAAAAGCAGAGTAACTGATAATAATAATAATAATAATAATAATAATAATGACCTCGGAAAATTCAGAGAAGGATAACAGTAAAAAGGTGCTTCCTTAGAGAGTCTTTGCCTTCGTAAGTCACTTCACTCTATGTTGTATCAAGCTGGGTGGGATATACAGGCCTGTAGCCAGCCCAAAAATGTAGGGGGAAGCAGCTGAAGTTAGGGGGCCAATGCAACCATGTTATAGTTCATCACCATATTATATAGTTCATTTGCCAGTCTAACGTGAAAATTTTAGGAGGGCCAGCCAAAATTTAGGGGTGGCCCTAGACCCCCCTGGATACGGGCTTGGGGGTACACTGGTTTGGATTATGGTCGTTCATTGTCTGGATTGGTGTGATGCAGTGCATAAGGCCAAAAATTTCCATAGTATTCAAGCGTTGTTAATTTTCACATAGAGCGCACAGGTTCATGAGTTCGAAAACGAAAATTAAATATTTCTGTTTAAAGTCCTTGATTATCTCCTTTAGGCTAAAGGGGGGGAAGAACGATGCTGGAAGAATTGCTGGAATGAGTAAAGTGGGAGGAAACGGGATTATCCGGGAAAAACCCATGGGCACGATGTTGTCCACCACAAACTTACTTGGCCGGGGACCCTAAGCACCAGAGGTAAGCGTTCTAGCACTGAACCACCGTTCCACCCCTTCATGAGTTCTAGTTCGTGAATTGTACCAAATTAATTTTGTAATAGACCAATGTCATGTGTATATATTTGCTGTTTTCCCATGTATAACAAATTAATTGACAAACTCTTTTTTTACGCATGTGGTATTTGGTTCGATTCTTGGAGGGAAGCCACAATTTTAGGTTGACCCGGCCTCGTGAGATAATGGGAGAAGATATTTGAATTAAGAGGCATCAAACTTCGTTCTAAAACCTTACAAATGCTATAGTTCCATCAGGAGCCACATTAACTACACTAACTAATGCAGTAAGCACACGACACCAAATTGAAAGTCACTTGTCCGGGCAGGGCAAGGAATTTTATTTTAGTTATGACTAGTTGCTCCCCCCAGGCCTTCGGTTCACTGTTCACTGACTAACATTCTGAAATATCTTAAACAACTATGCATTTTCAAATCTATTATAAGTGATCATTAAAAACGACAACAAAAATATTGTTTTAGCGTAAGGAACGAAAGATGAGTTCATAGATTGTGTAACCCAATCAGCATAGACGTGAGTTTCTCATCGCCTGTAAGTGCCGATGGGTAAATAGTGAAACATTGACGTCACAGCGAAGAATATACGAGAAGCTATTCAGATGTTCCTTTGGGATTCTTCTTCGCAGAAAAATCTCTTTCTCGTTTGAACAGAGAGGGAATAGAATAATAGTTGTCCTGACTGCTTTTTCTTATTTCTTCGTTGTTAACCTTGGAGTAGGTGATGAAATCATCACCAGTAGCATAAATACATAATCAAAGTTAATTCTTGTTTTACTTTCATTTTCTATGTGTAAACCTAACACACTGTAAATATTTGAATGTATCAACGTATGGTCATTGTATGTAAAGAAGATGTAGATAAACTTGTTTCGTTGTATTAGTTGCCTTGTTAATTACGTATTCTAACCCACTTTCCACAACTATTATACTTCCAACATTGCTTTTAGGATTACTGTAATCAGGTGCGGCCTCAGGAATTTTTGTCGGGAGAGGTCCAAGCTTTGGAGGGAAGTCTAATACTACAAACCACTACGTCTATGTAGTATGGAACGGATATTATTCTGCACCCGAAAAGATTATAAGAAATTGTAAAATACTTCCACCTCTATTTTCAGAAAACAATGATAGGACTAGATTGTTTTTATAAGAGAAAGAGTACAGATCAAGTGTAAGAACAAATTTACATGTTACATCAATCATTTCCTTGTTAAAGAAGTATAGTTTTATTGAGATAATGTACAAATGTATATGTTGTGTTAGGAAGTTTTGAGGGGGTCCTCACCCGGTGGACCACCCCATTGGTGCGCACCAGATTGGAATATTCAGATAACTACATCTACCATATTCCTAACAACCTTGTAGTAAAGATTCAAGAGTAAGTTCTACACGCGCTAGCCACTAGACCAGGAAGAAGGACTGTTAAATGATTACCTAAATATGGTATGGAGTTTGAGGTGATTGGTTGGCAAACTAAGAAATTATAAATTTGTTAAATATCAGCAATGAGAGCTTTTAATTAAGTCCAATTTTAACTTATAGTGTACAGCGGGGAGAAAGCTCGGGTGCAATACTATGCTAAGGGACAGCGTTTATGACGTTAGAAGGCGGTGCTCCGAATTATCTTTAAAGTCTGTTAGCAAATGAGAGGGCTGCAATGTTACCATGTCTTTGTACAAAATGACGCCAGTTTGTGCACGAAAGAACCGGTTCACTCGCATCTGCTTAGCGATACTCTTTTACCATACGGCAACGCCGCATCACAACCTTTATTTCATTCGCCTAGCCCACACGTCACGGATTGTGTCCCACGCTTTAGTTTACATAATAAATCGCCATGGTCTGTGTAGCTCATGGAAACTGACTGGCAAAACTAATGCACTTTCAACTTAAATAATTCGAATCAATTCTCAACCATTGCTTCTGACGATCTTAACTAATAGTGTAAAGATGAAGCAAAGGATGTCCTCCATTCGAGACAGTTATGTGGAGTGAACTTCAGCAGTTACAAAAGTGATTATAGCCTTACTTCTGAGGCTTCTCCAGTTACACATTTTACAGAGCCTGGACGAACTCTGAACCTCTTTGGAACGAGAGTTAAACAGGATCTAATCCAGGTCGTTCGGCTAGTACATTGGTGTCTTACTGACTACTCTACTGTAGCTCTTAACTTATGGTATAGCATGGTCCTGACTATATCTCCATGTCCATGAGTCCCAAATCAACGAAATATGGAGATTTTACCTCCACACACAGCTCTTGGGACTTCATGGCCTAAAGAGGAGTGACTTACCTTCAGTTTCACAAGTATCCTTTAAATGTTCTTAACGATTATATACGTATCAGTATTTTGTGAAACTCACGGATAGGAGGTATACGTGTAAGTTTAAACAGGTTCGACAATGTTAACAGTTATAGTCTTTTTTGTTGATTTGTTTATTTAAACAGGCAAAATGAAACTTGAAATGAGGTCTTGAAACAGATTCTAATCCCAGAGAATTCTGATATCTAAGCTTAGTTTAGAGGAATGGGAATCCGCGATTGGGATATCTGAAATTCAGATCTCGACCCGAAAATACCTAGATCCGAATCTCACTGGATCTAGATATCGAAGATCTGGGCCCGTTGGGCCAAATCTAGATAAAACATGAAATATGTGTATGTACTAAATGAAATGTTAAACGAGTTATTAAAATGATCACTTTTAAAAGACATTAATCACACATACAATTTTGTCAGCGATACGTTAAATAGAATGTAACAATATGTTAATTTAACGTACTTTTTCGGCCGTTGTAAGTATAGACAGATCGTTGTTATACAGTTTACAAACAATGCAATTAGACTTAACTGTTATGTGTACACAGAGAAAAATAGCTGTTTTAATTCGACCTTGTCTTTGTGTGTTTCCCGCCCTTGATTTGTAAATAGATGCTTTTCAAACAATCACTTCTCACTCATTCCATCCACACAGAACAAAACAAACAAACAAAAAAAAATACTGTTTGAGGGAACTGAAAGAAAGGGAGATAACAAGATAAATTGGCACATGGGATCATGGGAAAAACTGAAGAAGGAAGAGATGCAATTCGTATCCACCGTATAACGCATTTTAATGCCATCTCCAAGGACGTCTTTCTTTTCCCGTCGTTTTCTCTTGCGTTTGTTCTGTGTTTTATTCTGAGAAATGATACTGTACAGAATATTCCGTAATTAATTGTTAAAACCACCGTTTAATGTAATATTTCTTATTCTGTATCATGAATACTGTTGTATGACTCATAGTACAAGCTTAGATAGTATTTAATTCCACGTAGTTTCATTACAACATAAATCTGTACTCGATAGATTTAAGTAAAAATGGAAGATTCAATTGCACACCAAATTGACTCTATCTTTCACAATAAATTGTATAGAACTCACACGACAAAATTTATAAATTCGATTCCAATAGTGTGCGAGTCTGAAATTTGATTCGAGTAGTACATGAGGCAACAAATTTACTTTCCATAGCCAAGGGCGCCCATTAGGGAGGGGCAAGGTGGAGTACTTCCCCCCTAGAGGAAATTGTACTTCAGAATATCGAAAATCCAATAGAATTTTTACATTAGTTACAGCAAAATTTGAAACTATTTTTGAAACATCGCTTATACTTGCCCTTCTTGAAAACCACAACATGGGCGCCCTTGTCCATAGCATACTAATCCTGAAAGTTGATTCTAGTATCTTTTATATTTAAAGCATGGGGTCTACGGTTCAGGCCCGTATCTAGGGGGTTTAGGGGGGCCGGGCCTCCCTAAATTTTCACTGCCCCCCCTAAAATTTTGACGCTAGGCTTGAAAATGAACTATAATATGGTGATGAAATATATTATGGTTGAATCGGGCCCCCCTAACTTCTGCCGCACCCTCCCCCTAAATTTTTGGGCTGGCTACCGGCCTGATACGGTTCCCAACCTTTTTTAACTGACGATACACTTTGCTCAACGCCTACATCATAACGACATATTTGTTTGATTTTTTAATACTAATAATATAAATTACAATAATGTAATACATAACTTTATATAAAGTAGAAGAATCAATTGTAATTGTTGCTGTCCATGGAGACTTTGACTTCTAAAGTCTGTCTTCAAATGTACGTATTTTAACTAATTATTACATGCTTCATGATATTTAAATTCTAACATTTCACGACGCACCCTATGTCCTATAGGACTGCGCGATACCAGCGTGTTGTGACACACCGTGAGGGAACCAGTGGTTAAAATTCGAATCGGTACTACATTAAACATCAAAAATTTTGATTCCAGTAGTAGATTAATCCAAATATTTTTAATGAAATTAGTTTTACGACCCACTTTTATGGCCTGTACGATAAAGGAGACGATGGACAATAAAAAAGTGAATGATCGTGAAAGAACTGGTGGGATGAAAATGTCAAAGGAAACGAATTCCTAAGAAAACCCTAGAACACGATTTGGCCCTCCACAGCCTCACATGGACTGGGCTCAAAATGTGAGTTTCAGTTATAATATCACAACTGAAATTTAAGTCTAATAATATGCTAACCAGGAAATATTGTTGGTAGTGTTGCGTATTATATGGTGCAATAAGGAACATATTTAAAACCCCTTTGTAATACTACGATTATGTAAGACATGAATCTACAATTAAATATGGGGTCCAAATCAATATTGTCTCTGGAGTACACGCTTAGTATTTAGTTCATGTAGCTTGTTATTTTGGGAATTTATTTTTAGTGACTGAAGTTTTATTTCCAAGAAAATGTTGTTTCAGTTGTAAGGTAATCTAGAAATTTAATTCTGGTTATTCTTACTGAATACGAAAGTTTGCACCTAATGCTTCTCGATCAATTAGAATATTAGGGCATATATTTTGTTTCCATAATATTCAACATGAATATACTAGGTGTAAATGCCTATAAATTAATTTCTTTCATGATAAAAATTCATTTGGGCTTTAATTTTTAAAGAGCATTTTTTTGATAAGTTACATACGTTTTCCTATCATCTGTGTTTACCTTAGATTTCAACGTTTCTAGGTTGATTAGATAGTACGTTATCTCGTCAAATTATCTGCACCTGATATATTTGATTTGACGACATTATACCAATAGGAAAAAAATCAGCCTTATCGTTTGGCTTTTATTTGTTAAAAGAATTACGTACAATGTTTACGTAAAAAGTTATTGGATTTATTGTACAGGGTATGTCAAAATTGACTTAATTCTTCAATACTATAAGGTATTACTTTCATTAAACAAACGCTTTAAGAGTTTAACTGTTGTATGTTGGTTATTTTAAAAACGGGGCACAACCAAAGACCTTAGGACCACAGATAGTTGACTTTACGATGGGAAACAGTAGACCAGCCAATTGCTAACGTTGGCTCTATGTTACAATTGACCACTTTGCCGACCACTTTGCTAATCAACTCAATTACCGCCGTTGGCCCAACGTTGTAATTGGCCATTTCGATGAGCGTTTGCCAACCAACTCAATTAACAACGTTGGCCCTACGTTGTAACTGGCCGCTTTGTCGACTCACTCAATTGTCAACGTTGGCCCTACGTTGTAATTGGCCCGCTTTGGCGACTATTTGCCAACCAACTCAATTGCCAAAGTAACCTCTATAAAAGAGTAAACTTGCAATTGGAAATGCGAGATCGTAATAATTGGATAAATGACGGCATATTCCTGATTGGCTAATATATATACTTTATATTTGGTCAATGTATCTTTTATAACATGTGGTTAAGAGTTTCTTGTCTTGTTTTCTAAATGTATGTACAACATTTCTGCCATGAGCTTAATCTAGAAGTTTTCAAAATCTGCGTCACGAGAGGTTCTAGAAGGGTATTTATTAGTTGAGTTATTATTTAGTGATCCTTTTAATAACGAGGCTATATGAGACGTGGACCTATAGCTTAGTGTGCGATCCGAACTACATGTGTTTCCGCGCCAAGACGCATACTCTTAACGATATAGCCACTGGGAGCTCTATTGGCGTATATTGTAGAATGACTTGTATATCTTTAAACATTGATAAATGCTCCTCAATATGTTCCTACAATCCCTTTATCAGTTCGTAGTTTTAAACGATGCATTATATAATACTAAAACAGGTTTGAGATCCAGGACTTGGGTGCACTAGTGTTGCTCGTGAAATTTTTCGTCTCGTCTCGTATTTGAAAAAGGCAGTTCTCGTCTCGTCAACGAGACGAGAAATTTACTGTGCTAACATTAATCTTTTAACTTTATTTTCACATTAGAAACTCCTTTGAAAATCAGCCTACGTATCGGGGCCTATCAAACTTACTGCTAGGGTATTTCCACATGCCAGCAAATGTTTGTAATCACTGTGCATTGCTTTGCAGAAACCAAGGATGTTATAAATAGAGGATCTGCCCATATGTATCTTCATCCTATTAAATCGATGAAGCCAAAAAAGCAACCGAGCATCGGCACGTCTGATTGGCTACTCTCGTTTCTGCCATCGCCTGATTGGCTACTTTCGTTTCTGCCATGATTGTTGGCTCAAAACATTGCGATCCTATTGGGCGGAGTGGGCAGAGTAGGGGTGGCGAAACTGTGACGTATGGCTTCAGGATTTTTTTTGTAAGGGCAGATCCTCTATTTTATAAGATCCTTGGCAGAAACCAAATAAACATTTTAAATAAGAAAATGCATAATGTATACCTTCGCACTTATTTCTTTGCTTTGATGATTGGGATCTAACGTCTGATGTGGCATAGGGTTTATGAATTGGACCTAAAGTTCGATGCGGAAATCGAACTGTTTGTGGTCAACAGTGAACAAAATCATGGTATCTATCTCAAACGGAAACAATGATTACCATTGCATCGTGGCAAATGGTTATTAGCACTCTCTTCTTTGATGTTGGGACCCGGGATCAATTTCCGACGAATGCTAAAATAATATGGATCCCAAAAGCCAGGACCCGACGATAAACTATGGGTCCATGTCTCATGTAACTCCGTACAAGAAAACAAAATGCTAAGCTGAAACTTTAGTTTCTGTTTTGTGGCTGCATAAGACTTAAACGGCCGAAGATCTAAAAATCATCTCACGACACAAGACCTAAACGGCACAAGATCTAAAATTTAGGTCTAGTGCCTATATTTTTAGGTCTTATGGCGTTTAGGTCCTATGAATGTGGATAGGTGCTGACTGCCACGGGTGCTGACTGCCACAGCCAATTATTGGTGCTGATTGCCACGAATGTCGCTGATTGCAAATATGAAGGTGCTGACTGCCACGACGGCGTGCTGACTGCCACGAGCCTGGGAGAAACTGTATTTGGAAAGAGAGGAATTAATCCCTCATACTAAATTTATGATTATTAATTAATTTAGTAATCATTACAGCAAATCTATGTGCCATCCTATAAGTTACAAAGTTGCTCACTAAGTGGAACGACATACATTTGGATATTTATAAAGGGATTGTCTTTTCTGTTATATGTACAATTTGCACATTTCATTGTTTTTATTAATTGCTTTATTGCATTATTTATTGGATATGATGGTCTAAAGCCAGCTGACAAGGGAAGTTTGGGAGAAGCACTCGCCTGCAGAGAAATAAGCATGTCATTTGAGGGACCAATTCATGCTGATTACAACAGGTAATAAAACTCCTGTACGTTGAGAACTGTTCGAGATATTCAGCTTGGAAGTTTATATGAGAAAATGTGTGGATGCACGTTTCAATGCGTTAAGTATTCTCACCCATGACGAAGCCTGATGGTTTGAACTTGCTATTGCTTGATCACTGGGTCCATTCACTGACAAATTGTCCATTACAAGTTGCATGACGGATGGCAAAAACCTAATGGTTGAGAAGATACCAAAGAATTGCACACGATTTGTGCAACCATTTGATGTGTTTTGATTCCGATAAATCAAAGATTATGGCAGGAGATTTGTACATAGTATGAATCTTCTTCATCTGGACGTTATAATGTACCAACAAAACAATCAAATAAAGTTCGTGTCCATACGAATCACTTCCGATCGCGATACATTGGATTGTTTCAGTTTGCGTTCTGCAAGACAGGTTACGAACAAATTATAGGCCTATAACTTTTGAATCACTTGTCGAATTTGCTTTTTGCTTTGGTTCTGCGAACTGTTCTCTTGACGGATGCAACACAATTGCACATATAAAATGTTCATGGTGCAAGGGAGTATTTTGCCTGCGTCATTTCTTCATAAAACAGAAGAACAACAGTGATCAATTTTCATCTCTAACCTATGATTATTGTGAACAATGTAATGACTAATTGTATCTAACAAACCCGTTAGTTGTTGCAAAACACTTTTTTCTGTTACTTCCGATAGTTTTCAATTCGTATGTCAATATTCGTTACTAATTATGTTGTACTTAACGCGTATAAATGCGTATATCCTCATTTTCTCATATAAACTTGTATGAAGTTGAATATCTCGTACCGTTCTCAACCGTACAGGAATTTTATTAGTTTGTTATAATCAGCATGAATTGGGACTTCAAATGGCATGCTTAGTTTCTCTGCAGGCGAGTGCTTTCTCCTGAATTTCCCTTGTGAGGGACAGCCAGCAGTGCTTTTTTGATGGAACTTTCAAGAGCTGCTCGAAACAATTTGCGCAGCTGTACACAGTTCATGCTGACATAGGGAGTTCAAGTAAGAATACATAAATCGTACCAATTTTGTACGCACCGCTCCCTGACAAAACTGAAAGTACACTGATGTCCAAAATTATTGTCGCATATCTATAACTGTATTCTTGTAAGAATATAATTTGATAATTTTACAGGGTACTTTTAATATTTATATTATGTGTATAGTCAGGAAATGTATATTTGTGGTAAATTTTCATAGGAAAAGAATTATAAATACGAAAATGATAATGAGTAAAAAAAATGTAACTCAATGGACAAGAAATCTTTTTTCGTTTTATTGTTCTTATTTACTGCTCTTCCGACATGAAATTTACCACATACTTGTCTTTGCCGATTATACACATACTAACATTATAAGAAATACCGGGAGAATTCGTTATCAAATTCTATTACTAGAACAACATATTTATAATCATGTGACAATAATTTTGGACATGAGTGTACATACAGAGACCTGTTTACCTTTGTTAGGTGTTGGTCTGAACCAGTGTTGGGCAAATTTCAATTGAATTAACAATTAACAATTAATCTGTAAATTTAATTGTTAATTGCAATTAACAATTGAAATAAGTAATGGTTAATTGTTAATTGCAGTTGGCCATTAAAAAAGGAGAATCAATTGCAATTGATCAATTGATTGAAAGTAATTGCAGTGGAAAGTAATTGCAATTGAATTCTGTAATTCAATTGCAATTGAAATTAATTGGCAATTGATTCAATTGCAATTGATTTCCACAGCAATTACTTTCAATTGATTGATCAATTGCAATTGATTTTCACTGATTAATTTTCAACACTGTAGTTCAGAGAGGGCGTGGGGCAATGAAACTTTAGCCACGACCAATTGACTCACCACCCGTCGTGACCCACGACCCACCGTGACCCACTCTGACCCACCACCCACCATAAACCACTCTTACCCACTGCGACCCACAGACCCACCAAAACCCATTGTCATCAACTCTGACCTATGATTCACGCCCTTTTCTCTACTGACTAAAGAGTTTAAACTTGTAATAAAACAAGCCTATAAAATTATCACTCATCGGAGTTTGAATTTTCACGATCAATAGCTCAAGCACCGCACTAATACAATAACGGCGGATCTCACCTTTCTAATATAAATAAAATAGAGTTTGTTCGTGTGTCTATCTGTCTATCTTTGTGCGACCTGTGGACGAGACGAGTGGACCGAAACTTTTCAAAATTTGGTCACGGGTAGCTTGGTCTAGGCCCCAGACCAAGACGAAGAGCTTTTTTTAAAATTCCTTACTAGGGGGTCTCCAGGGGACGTTTACCGGTACCGGCCTGGGGACCAGACAAGTCGACCGAGAGTTACCAAATTTTGGTCAAAGATACCTTGGTCCAGGTCCCACACCAAGGCAAAGCTTTTTCGAGTAGAAAATGACCGATATCAGTATCGATTTCATAGTTTTCGCGGTCGCTGAGATCAATGGTGAAACTCCGATCGCATTAACTTCCAAATTCACCGTATCCGGCTACGGGCCGTGGGTCAACGGGGGGGGATGCCGAAACGTACATGTAATCCAAAATGCCGATATTAGTGTCAAATCCATAGTTTTCGCGGTTGCTGATATCAATGGTGACACTACCACTAGCGATTACTTTCAAATAGATCCACCGTTGTATGCGGGCCTTGGGTCACCAGAGGGGGAAATTCCGAGACATGTAAAAAAATAATCGAAATTGACCGATATTAATGTCAAATTCATAGTTTTCGGGATAGCTGAGCTCATTAGTGAAACTCAAGACCGCGTTTACTTTCACATTTAGCCCCCATCAGATAAGAAACGGGGGCATTATAACGGGAATCACGAGACATGTAAATATAATCCATAATGACCGATG
Source organism: Thermobia domestica (assembly GCF_964235325.1). Taxonomy (NCBI): domain Eukaryota; kingdom Metazoa; phylum Arthropoda; class Insecta; order Zygentoma; family Lepismatidae; genus Thermobia; species Thermobia domestica. Next base: position 259,744,680 of record NC_137461.1, read on the forward strand.
TAAAATCCGTAGTTTTCGCGGTGGCTGAGATCAATGGTGATACTTTCATTAGCGATGATTTTCAAATTTAGCCACCATTGTATGCGGGCCGGGAGTCACCGGGGGTGGGGAATTGCGAGACATGTAAAAATAATGGAAAGTGACCGATATTAGTGTCAAATCCATAGTTTTCGCTGTCGCTGAGATGAAAGGTGATACTTCCACAGGCGTTGACTTCCAAATACAGCCCCCATCGGCTGCGGGCCAGAGGCATTGTTTTTTTTTTCAAAATTGGAACCAGAGGATTATAGGGACTTTTACCGGCATATGTAAAAAGTAGTAGAAAATGGCAGATGTTAGTGTCACATTCATAGTTTTCGCGGTATTAGTTGGGGGTTGGTGGGGGCCAGAGGAGATTTTTTCACAATACGAACCAAGGGGGTCTGAGGGGGCGTTCACCGGGACATGTAAAAGTACTAGAATTTGTGTCGAATCCATATTTATCGGGGTTGCTCAGACCTATAGTGACACCCCCGATAGTGTTTACGTTCAAATTCAGCCCCCATCGGCCTTCCCAATGAAAACACAAATATGGCGGAACAAGTTAATGTTGTTCCGTCAGGAACGATTTCGAGGTCGTTTCCTTCACATCGTCTTGTGCGTGTTTGCTACCGTTTTGTAAGCCTATTTCCACGTTTTGTGATTCAATGGTAGTGGGTCTAAATGGGCATTCAATGTGGGAAGAAAACTGATCCACTCTCCCACCAGTATCAAGGTCGCTTTTTTCACATTGTTTAGTGCGCATATTTATACCGTTTCTGCGCATACTTTCACGTTTTGTAGACCAACGAAAGTGGGTCAAAGGCGACCTACAAATATGGCAGAGAAAGACATATTCATTCCACTTTCAAGGTCCATTTTGACCCTCTCCCACTGATGCACAAAGCGACACAAATCATGTATAAAAAATGTGAAGGAAACGACCTCATTTGATGGTGACGGAACAGCATTAAGTTATTCCGCTATACTTGTAGGCCATTTTGACCCATTTTTGTTGTCGCACTAAAGTGGAAATAGAAGCACTAAAGTGGAAATAGGAGCACAAAACGGTACAAAGCAGGCACTGTACTATGCGAAAGAAACGACCCCCCAAATTCGATAGTGGCGGAACAATGGCTCTATTTTCTCACACATTGATGGACCATTTTGACGCATTTCTGGTGATGCTCAAAACGTGGAAGTAGGCGAACAGAACGGTACAAAATACACACTAAATGATGCGAAAGAACCAACCCCGAAATTCGATAGTGGCGGAATAGTGAGCCATTTAACTCCCACTTTAAAAGGCCCGTTTAACTCACTTCCGGTGACGCACAAGACGAGGAAGTAGGCACAGAAAACTTTTTAAAAAATAATCACTAAACGATGCGAAGGAAACGACCTAGAAATTCGACAGTGTCGGAACAATGGGTCATTTTGGTCACACTTTGGAGGTCCATTTTCACACACTTCTGGTAACGCGCAAAACGTGAAAATAAGGGCACGAAACATTCACTAGTCGACGCGAAAGGAAGGACCACGAAATTCGGTAGGTACAGTGGCGGAGCAGTGGGTCATTTTCGTCCCACCTTCGAGGCCCATTTTGACCGTCTTCCAGTGACGCACAAAACGTCGAAATACGCGCACAAAAGGGTATGCGATGTGAAATTAACGACCTCGAAATTCGATAGTAGCGGAACTCTTGGTCATTTTCGTCCCATCTTGGAAGCCCATTTTGACCCACTTCAGGTGACGCATAAAACGTGGAAATAAGGGCACGAAAATCCACTAGTCGATGCAAAAGGAAGGATATCGAAATTCAGTACTGGCGGAACTCTTGGTCATTTTCATCCCACCTTCGAGACCCATTTTGACTGTCTTCCAGTGACGCACAAAACGTCGAAATAGGCGCACAAAAGGGTACGCGATGTGAAATTAACGAACTCGAAATTCGATAGTGGCGGAACAGTGGGTCATTTTCGTCCTATCTTGGAAGCCCATTTTGACCCACTTCTGGTGACGCATGAAACGTGGAAATGGGGGCACGAAACAACACGAAAATTCAGTAGTCGATACAAAAGGAAGGACCTCGAAATTCGGTAGTGGCGGAGCAGTGGGTCATTTTCGTCCCACCTTCCAGGCCCATTTTGACCATCTTCCAGTGACGCACAAAACGTCGAAATAGACGAACAAAAGGGTACGCGATGTGAAATTAACGACCTCGAGATTTAATAGTGGCGGAACTTGATCGTTTTCGTCGCACCTTGGGGACTCATTTTAACCCACATCCCACGACGTCAAAACGGAAGTAGACGCACAAAACGGCACAAAACGATGTGAAGGAAACGATCTCGAAATTCATTGGTGGCGGAAGAGCAATAACTTGTTCCGCCATATTTGTAGGCCCATTTTGACCCACTTCCGGTGATGCACAAAATGTGGGAATAGGCGCATAAAGCGACACAAAACACGCACAAAAGATGCAAAACAAAGTACCTTGAAATTCGTTGGTGGCGGAACAAGTTAATGACGCCGTGAGCACCAATATAAGTATATACTGTAGTTCTTACCAGTTGGCGCGGGGGGTCAGTGGTAGAGCGTTCACCTCCGGTGCTTGAGGTCCCTGGTTCGATCCCAGCTCGCGCAGTTTGTACTTTGTGGTGGACAACACCGTGCTCGTGGATTTTCTCGGGGTTCTCCCGTTTCCTCCCACTTTCTTCATTTCATTCATTTCCTATCATCACCGTCTCCTTTAGCCTAACCGGCATAATCGTGGAACGTAAAACTAAAGATTTCATATCATTTTTTGTAATTCTTACCATCAAGGCTGAGAACTGCACGGTCCAATTTTTTAGCCAAAGTAGAAGCCCAACCGGAATAGTGATGTCAACCGACTCGGATCGGTTCAACTGAGCGTACAGCTTGAACTGGCTTGGTTGGGATTCCCCATCGACTGGGCTCAATTGAGCCAATGGCTTGAACCGGCTCCGTTGAAACGAGTCCATAGGCTGGGTTCGAGTCAGCTTAACTAAGCCGATGGCTCGAACCGGCTCGGTTGGGGTAAGCAATCAGCTCGGTTCGGCTCGGCTCGTGTGAGCATCGGCTCGAGCTGGCTCGGTTGGATGAGCTGTTGGCTCGGCTCACTTCTCGGTTCGGCTCGATAAGTGAATAAGCTGTGAGCGAGCCGCTTGAGCTGTTGACAACCCTAAACCCGGGTCGAGCAGTTTTGAACATATTTGGCTGGAGTCCCATAACTTTTAATAATTTTTGGCTCGAGCCCGAATACTTGCTCCTCCTGAACTCAAACCAAGAACCTCGTGACCGATGTCCTTGCCTCCTGAAGATTTCTTGACGACCGAGATCGATAGTCAACTAATTTTTAGTATTCCGATACAAACCGCCTATATTCCATGTTTATACAGGTACACGGTGTTATAATGATAATTAATTATAGTAGTAGTAGTAGTATCATTGATAATTATATTGTCTATGTATGATACTTGAAGATAGTAACACAAAGAATTTAACTCGAATTGGCTCGACTCGACTGGAAACTCGATCCGAATTCGAGTCGAGTTGGGGGAAATTTTTCGAGCCGATATCTCAAGTCGAGCTCAAAGATGTCTGCTTCGAGTCGAGTCGAGTTTTAAAGAAAACTCGCTCGAACTCGTTGGTGCCCATTCCTATTGTATGCATGACGGGCATATAGAGTTCTTTCGAGGGGGATAGAACCATAAACATAATATATTTTTAAAAAACTTAGTTTCCCGGCTTTCTTCCCATGGGGGGGGGGGAAGGATGGTAGGTATCCAGCATTTCTTATAAGTACCTTATTTGAAATATGTAAAACAGTAACAAGTGGACAACACAATATACACACATCTTCTTATCTTCAGTTTTAATTGCTGATTTCAATTGCAATTAACAATTACAATTAACAATTACAAGTTTCAATTGTCAATTGCAATTAACAATTAAATGTTTCAATTGCACCCTTTGCAATTGACAATTAACAATTAAAAGTTTCAATTGCCTGGTGACCAATTAACAATTAACAATTGACGAAAATTTAATTGCAAATTTTATGATTGAATTCAATTGCAATTGAATTAATTGTCAATTACAAATTGAAATCAATTGCAATTGAAATCAATTGCAATTGATTTTCAGAGCAATTACTTTCAATTGATTGATCAATTACAATTGATTTCAATTGATTTTGCCCAACACTGGTCTGAACAACATGATCCTAAGGTTCATCTAGTTTCTTTCATGCTTCTTGGCGTCCGGTAATGTTATGTCTAGCAACTTTCTCTCAGGCTCGTGGCAGTCAGCACGCCGTCGTGGCAGTCAGCACTTTAATATTGGCAATCAGCGCCAGTCGTGGCAATCAGCACCAATAATTGGCTGTGGCAGTCAGCACCCGTGGCAGTCAGCACCCCACCATGAATGTTACCCTGCTGTGATGCCATGAGTCTGCTAGTTTTGCTGTGCACCTGTTTCCTTTCGATTTTCTTTGCACAGACACGTTTCTTTTCTTTGCAGACAGACTACGATTTAGAATTCTAAAAAGTTTGAGTTTCAATCAACTGAAAAAAAAAAATAATAATAAACCTAAAGGTATTTGACCTGTTAAGGAACTTGGCTAGTCAAATTCATTAAAAAAAAAAAAAAATCTCATTTCTAAGAGTCGTACTATTTATCTACTAACGTACTAACTCTGTCTGAATGTCTCGGGATGACTCATACGAGGACAACTAATTCTTAAGTGGTTCACACACATGGCTCTCCCACGAGGCTTTTGACCAAGATGCAAAACCCGTTATGTGTGGGAATAGCACATCCGGTAAATTAAACAAAGAAAAAAAGAAAAAATAACACTTAAAAAAAGAGTTGTTAGCACACGCACAATCCAGTCAACGTAGCGTGTTGTTAGATTGAAAAGAAGGAAAGGGTACATACACCACAGTAGAAAAAAAAAATACAAGAAACTAAACATACACACACCGGGTGTGTCTTCTGGTTCTGGTTGAGTGTGATGACACACGACTTAGCTATTTTTTTTTCTGCCACAAGCTGATACGCATATATACATGGTACACTGTAGTGCCAAACCACCTTATCAGTTACAGTTACGTCCAATACAAGATATATCTTTCTACAGTTCATTACCATTGTTTTTTAAAGTTTTAGAACAATAGCAATATTCAGTATCGTACGATACTGGTTTCGACGATACAGCCCCCCCTTACTCCCCTGCTGGTCTAATGATTAGTGCGCTCACCTTTGGAATAACTCTCCTCGCTCAAATCATCCCCAACTGGCTTTCTTTGTACTACAGCAGAAAACTTACCCTAACCGCATTCATAAATAACACTTCAAATAAACCATAAACGATATGAGTGTGATGTAGATGGGTCGCGCTGTTACTATTGTTAAACTTGGTATTCCGCTTCCTTTGAAGCTGCCTGAGAATGATTTGGCCACGTGGACTATACAGGTAGTCATAGATTCGATCTCCGGCGGAAAGGCGTTGAACGCAATACATTGGTCCACGTCTCATATAACCCAAGTGTTGAAAACAGACGCTAAATTTCAACAAACGAACCAACTATAGTTAGAATTAGCATTATGGTTGCCTGACCACAACTCTATAATATTTCCTATATTTCTATAAGAAATTTCGTATCCTTATATGCATAATGAGATCCAGAACCTGAATCGTCTCTAATAACCGGTAAAAATTGACATTTGTTGGTTCCTATATATGGAAAAGAATTCAATAAAATCTAGTGGAACATTTGAGGAAGTGTGTCCAGAATAGTAGCGGGAAAGAGGAGCATTTTTGTATTAAGATAAGACAATAATTTTAATCAGTTCACCCATTGAATGTAAACTTTATAACCACCCTATAGACAATCACACACGAATTTCTTTTATGATTTTATGCTTCATTGTCCATGTAACAATGAATATATTATAATGCTCCTTACATAAACATGAAGTGCATCTAATGAGGATTTTGTGCGTCATGTGTATGTCTAGAGTTCTTATGCAGATCACTAGGCTCTATATCATTTGAAATCCAGATAGTCTGTGTGCATCAGACCCATAATTTATGTTTACCATTCATTATCTCTGGTAAAGTGTAAATTGTTCAAAATTATGCTCAAAGACAAGAGGTCATACTATACAGTAATAAGATATTTTAAAGTGTTTAGTTTATACATCTTCTTTGACTGAGATCGGACATTCTTGTGGTACTGATAGCTAATCTTATCAATACTAGAAATCATTTTTAGATAAATTTTACTAAAGGTTGTGTTCTAATGCATTACAGAAAGCTCCAGTGGCAAATTGATTTGAAATGAAATCTTTCAGTTTTATGTCCCACGGTTATACCGGGTAGGCTAAAATAGACGGTGATTATGAGAATGAATGAAATGGTGGAATGTAAAAAGTGGGAGGAAGCGGGAGGAAAACCTACGGTGTTTGTCCATCACAAAATCTACTTGGCGCGAGGTGAGATCGAACCAGGACCCCAAGCACCAGAGGTGAATATTCTACTACTGAGCCATCGTGGCCCTTAAAAAGGCTTCAATGGCGTAGGCAGAAGTTCGTAAGGGGAGGTTGAAACTCCGGTATAATTTCAACTCTTTATATACATATCTTATGTTTAATTTTGCATAATACCTTGCTCAAGGGATAGTTAATTCCCAAAAACCCTTTGTGTACGCCACTGGAAAGGTCTATGGAAATAATAATAATAATAATAATAATAATAATAATAATAATAATAATAATAATAATAATAATAATAATAATAATAATAATAATTTGTATAATTGTAGTTGGCAATATTGCAACCTTTAAAAGTGTACCAACCGAATACGTTTACATTTACGAATGTGCTGTTTAATATTCACTTAGCGAATGTTCACAAATTGCATGTTTATGCTTGGCAGGGGCAGCGTACGCACAGGAAGAACGGATGTATGTTAACTGATAAACGATATTCTCTTCTATTGTAAGAGTGTAAAACAAAGAAGACAAAGAGTGTCATAAAAATTATGTTCGAACACAATCTACAGTTCGTGGTAGTTAAACTTGCATGAACTGCACAAGTAATAACAGCAAGGGGTACACGAAGACTTCACGGGCCGATCAAGTACCAGTGCTCATAGTGTGAACATGTTAATTAGTTTACATACTTACATTAAATTCCTGACTCAACATCCCTTAGGAGTCCAGGTCCTGCCAGTCGACTTGTGCCATTCGTGCTTTTGGGGTGATGTGTGGTCGGAGTATCTGCCCTTTTCGCCGTTCATGCTGGCTTTCTAGATCGGAGTTTGTTACTTCTTTCCTTCAAATAGCTCCCCAGTTGTCCTCACTACGGTGGGTGGAAGCTGCAATGCCAAAATCATGTGGTGAGTACAGACGGTCACCCATCTATCCTCTGAACAAACCTGGGATTGCTTGTTTTTGTTAGTTGCACCAGAAACGATGTTCCAGAACGATTAGGGCATCGGCTAGTTTATATACCTATCTATGTATTAAAATGTTAGATTTATATGTTTGTTCCCAAAGAAAAGTTCATATGTTCGTCTCCAAAGAAACGTTTATATGTTTGTCCGCAATCCTTTCGACAATGAGATTTCGAAAACTACAAATGCTAGAAACGTGCTGTTTCCGCTGGTCGATTTCAAATTTTGTGTAGATTGTCCAGTTCTAATTGATTTTTTTTTAAATGGCCGTTATTTCTTTATTACAATTTTAGGGGTAGATCCTACACTGAAAGTGTTGAAAGTTTTAAAAAACATCATATCCTACGAGTTATACATTCCAACACCACATAATTATATACAGGAGTAGTATATCTCTCAGGCGTTTGTTTAATGCACAAAAGTATCGTACAAATGTGATTTTTTGCAAATTCGGCAAACTTTAGATCACATGCGCGACCGGAAGATATAAAACGATTTTTTATTTATTTATTACTCCTTTTTAGTCTCCCCAATTCGCAACTTTTTCTCAGTATTACAACCTGAGAAAACAGTGTTTGCGTTTTTTTCGACCCACCCTACTCTACAGGCTTTTATGTTGCCAGCATACAATGAGTTTTGCCTTTCAGGGTAAAGCAAAGCGCCTGCAATGTCCATCAACCCGCTATGCGTAACTCTTCTACTGGTTGCCTAATAAGGATAAGAAGTTTATCAACTCCATAGCGACAATGTGAAGCTCATGGGCTTAAGACGACCCCTAAAACATAGGATAGAAAGATTACGGATGGCCAATTCCGGAACTTTTACTTTCCGGAATCCGGAAAGTAAAATCAGAAAAGTCCGGAATTTTTCCGAAATTTGGAAAGTGAAATTTCCCAAGCATTTCGGAAAATTTTGGCCATCCTTAAGAGTAACATCATTTTTTAATTTCAATGAGAATGGGCAAATCTACTAAAATTTAGAATCGATCAACGAAAATGGCACGTTTCTAAAGCTTGTGGTTTCCGAAATTTCATTGTCCGAAAAGAATTGGCTATACAAACATGTAAACACAGCATTTTAATATAGATTGTTGTTTAGTAGTCGTAAACAAAGAGACTTACACCTTAGAGTCGCTATAAAGTAGCTGCAACGTACCACTCGTATTGCATAATAGGTTTCCTTTATTCAGGGATAATAAGCTTAAAATTTGAAGATTATAGGTAGTTTATGTTTTAACTGTCATTAGGTTTCAGAGTAAAATTCTTAGTTGTATGCTTGATTGTTTAGATTAATTTACAGTAAGGCATTTTTGTATTTTGGCAACTAGCAGATATGTAGACTATGTAAGCTAAATTCTTTCGTTGAGTTATGGCCAACCAGAGGGTTTTTTTTTTTTTCGCCAGTACATCATTTCACTTCACCGTTATTTATGAGTTACTAGACCGAAGATGGCTATGTCTTAATTCAAAAAAGCCCTCAGTTGCCTCTCGAAGCTGAGCCAACACTAAAAATCAAGTGTGCTTCAAGGTGCCGAACCGAAAAACCACGCACATCATGGTAGACTAAAGTTTCTTCAAGTACAAGTACCTTTCGAATTTTAGGAAGAAAATTAACATTTGTCATGCACGAGTGATGTCACTTTAAAGAATTTGAACTTTATATACCAAAAGAATTATATTTGTGCTTTAATTTTTAAAATCAGTTGTTTTATTGTTCTGCATTATCAGTCAAACAGATTCAAAGAATTTTTGAGTTTGCTGAAAGTATCTTTTAATGATAAGATAATTCATAATCAAGATACATCTATCATTTTAGGTCTTTTACATTTAATCGTACGTTTATTAGCCTGATAAGTTTTATCGACATTCCGCCTCCTTAATATTACGCTTGAAATTAACACTCAGTTAACTGGCATACATAGAATTTCGTCAAGGGGAGCTCCAACACTCAATTATCTTTTCTTTTAGGACAAGTGTAATTTTTGTATAAATATATTTTTAAAAAATAGATCGTAAATGGTTATTATTCCATATCTTGCTCAAAGAGGGTTTAAGGCCCGAAACCCCCTTCCGTGTGCTACTGGTCAGTTATATTAGTGACGTTCATCTAGAAATATTTCCAGTTTAACTTGTACAGTTGAAATTGCAATTGTGTAAACTTCATATAAAAAGCAATGCTTCATATGAAATAGCTTAAATAATCTCCTATCAATTCACTACACTGCGATTTTTGGCTATTGATTGACGCTGATTGGTGATTGAAATTTCCAGTAGAAGAGAATGAAATGAGTTTCTTGGAATAAACTATTGAATACAGTTACGTTCAAGAGTAAAATAAAGCTTTTGCTTACACTTTTTCCCATCCAGTAAACATGTTTTTTCAAACTTCCTTTGATCATATACAAACAGTATTAGAACATGACTGAAGTGGATCATCACGAAGTGTACAGGGGTTGAATCAATTATATTGAGGCGAATTCAATGTGCAGCTGCACCACCCATACGTAACCCATCCTTGTGAGATTGCCATGAGGCAAGCAACATTATCTCGTTAGTCAGGTTGTAGGGGAATCTGATCGAGCGTAGCCTCATGTCCGCCGAAATTGTACAGATTCTGGGAGGGGTTCATTGTGAACCTATGGCATCACGCATCGTAGAAATCTGTCAAATTTGTAATATTCGTGTAGGTCGTGCCACTGTGAATCATATTATACGGATATATGCAGCACAAAGTCCTGGCATCACCACACCGACGCGAACAGTTAGAAAGCGCCTTCCGTAATAAGGATCCAGTCGCTATTGCGTGTGGTTCGGCGCATGGCGACCTCCGAAAATTCCCCCCCCCCCTCACACACACAGCGTGCGATGACCACCAAATGCTGCACATTACAGGCAACGATTAACCACGCCATTCACAGAGATTTACGCCTCATGGTCGTTCGCCAAGAGCAGTGTGCACGCCCTGAAACCGTGTCATGTGACTGAGCGAAAAAGGAACTACAGGAGGCTGTGTGAATGTCATCTCACGGGTGATGGTGGAGGTTATTGTTACTCTTGATGAAGCGTGGATTTCGCTCGCAAACTGTTGTGAAGTTCGTGCTATTACATACAGAGAGAGTTTCCCAAAAAACAATTTCTCGTACAGGGGCGTCTCCGAAAGGTGAAGCGAAACGTCAAAATCAATGCTGCGTACTACGAGACTCATGTTCTAACTGAAATGTACCAGCGTGAAATCCCAGCATTGTACGGACAAGACGAGAATCAGGTTGAACTGCATCAAGACAATATATCCAGCTACACGGTGAAAACATCACTGAAGATATTTCGCGGTATAGAACAAGAAACTGCAATTACGGTAATTTTCTTTTCGGACTTCTCAAACGCCATCTGTCCCATGGTCTAGTCCGCATCTTCTCCGTCCTGTGAAAAACCTCTAAAGAGGAGTAGAATAAAATACCCACGGTTCAGCTGCAATGCAGTCTCCAGCAATGGAAACTTCGATGCCAGGCAATAGTCAGTAAATGTGTTTCCTGCAAATCGAACACAACCGATGGTGGAAACACGGCATTTACTAGGTAAGAGACACATTCAAATTCGGCTCAATATAACTGAATCAACCTCTTTATAAAATATGGGGAACATCTGACCTGACCTATCTTCACTTTGCTGATGACATCGTACTCTACGCAAACAACATTTCAGAACTACAAGATATGATAGAAAGGAAGTCGGTTTGGAAATGAATAATGGAAAAACGAAAGTAATGTTCAACAAGTTCGCAAGAATGTCAAACATTTGAAAAAGTGAACACCTGCGTCCAGTGGCGTAGGGAAGGGGGGGGGCCCAGAGGGGCCGGCCCCCCCCAAAGAGGTCCGACAATGTACTTTGGTACTGTGATGTTTGTAATTTTTTTATATATTTTTGTTTATATATTCTTTTGTTTGTAATTTTTCTATATGTACCTATAACAGCACTTGGCCCCCCCCCCAAACACACATCCTGGCTACGCTACTGCCTGCGTCTATCTGAGGCAGAAGATATTCGTGGATGGCAATATTAGACAGGAAGTCAATAGCCGTGTTAAGTTGAGCTGGAGTGTATTGAAAAGGAAAATGTGAATGTGTATTGTAAAGTTTTTAGTGAGTGTGTTTTGTCTGTTTTGACATATGAATCGGAGATGTAAAGGCCAACAAAATTAGCATTCATCGCCTACAGATTAAAAGAGAAAGAAAGAAAAAAAGAAGAAATAGTTGCTAGGAATTACCTGCAAAGGTAGGAAATGAATCACTTGGATCATAATGATGACAAGTGTGACAGACATTATTATGAAAATAAAGAAGTTAAAATGGCAGTGGGCAAGAAGAAATCATGATCGTTGGATAATTTGCCTTTCTTGTCTGATACCAAGGAAGCTAGGAAATGTTCTGTAGAAGGTGATGCGACGAAATCAAGAATACTTCGGAATAACGTGGAAGAGAATTGCGCAAGACAAATGGCAGTGGAGAAGAGTTGGGGAGACATTCATTCAGCAGTGGATTGACAGTTGTTGACTATAGTATATATTGATGATAATAATATGAGAATTATTGATGCAGCATTATTAATATTCCTATTTCAAAATCGGAAGATCCTGCCGCTGTTATTAAAGTTTTTGCTAAGAAGTTTCCTTAGTCCTAATGCCTAAATCTGGTTTAGTTATGGAGTCGGTCAATTTTCTTTCCATTTGCTATCGTTAACTTGTTCCCCATTTCCCTTCAATGTGCCACATTTTATACAAATATATGCACTAAAAAGTGAATGCATTGTTTTTTTTTTTTTTTTTTTTTTCATGAAAGTGATAAATTGTATAAATGAGTTGTTTGGTGAACTCGAAAGCATGACTCTGTACATTTCTGCATGATTGGAATCCTTCGGGCCAAGCTAATTTGCCGTCGTTGTATTCACAAGAAGATTTATCAGCCTGTATGCAAACAATGTGGTGAAACTTAACGATATTAATATTCTTAAAATGTTTAATGAATTAATTGATCTTTTATATATATATATAGAAATAACATATTTCACAATAAATTTGAAACCAATAAATTAATTTGTCATCTGTATACAATGGCCTTTAGATACTTTTTTTTTTTTTTTTTTTTTAACGAAAGAAAACTCCTTCAGTTCACCCACCTTCACCGTAAATTTATTAGAAATTTTCTTTTGTACCTTCAGGTGATTGGTTTTCGCCCTTTCACCCTTTATAATCGTAAAATTTGTGACTAGTTTCAAAATAGGCCTTGAAAGCGTTTGTCTGTTTCTTACGTCCTTCCAAAAATACACGACATTTTGGATGTCATTCACGCATGTTACACAAAACAACAAATTAATTCCAGTACTGCCTTAGCAGGGAACAGGATACGGCTAATGTGGATTTAGAACTTCGATTTAACGTGGGCCATAAACACTTTTCATTATATGTATATCTCGGGTATGTGAAATATTTCGGGGAAATGGCACAATTGTTCAATGTAAATGGCACACAACGCAACTGTATTGTTAAAAGTATCATGGTCATGGACTCAGGGGATGGGTCCTGGGGATCATGACCCGAAATCCCAAATTTGCTGTAAATTTGTTCTAATTTTAGAGGATGATATTATAAATTTTAATATAATTTAGATCCCCTAAAGATTTGGACCCCTCCCGATATAAAATATTGCGTAGGTGCCTGCTCATGGATGTACTAAAGTTGTAATTTACCATGTGAAACATAATTCAATTAACACTACCAATTATTAGCAGACTCTAATGAATCTGTATGGCAGCACAATGGCTCAGCGGTAGAGCGCTTACCTCTGGTGCATGGAGTTCCTTGTTCGATCCCCGACCAAGGGCGCCGATCCCGGGAGGGCCGAGGGGCTCGGGTCTCCCCCCAAAGCTCATGTGGGCCCCCTTACTGTATTTGTAAATTTACAATATTCGGCATAATTTGAATGCAATTTGTTTTAAAATCCTCATATATGCTTTCTGCATCTGAATGCCCCCCTTCCAATTTACAGAGAAATCGGCGCCCTTGTCCCCGACCAAGTAAGGTTTTGATGGACAACATGATGTGCGTGGGTTTTCTGATTCTACCGCTTCTTCCATCATCATTCATTTGCCTTAAATATCCGCCTCCATTAGCCTAAAGAGCATAATCGTAGGACGTTAAAAGGTTAACCCTGTTGATTTTTTTTTAAATTTTCAGTTGAACCAATTATATTTTACAGGAGTTAATATTTAATTGATATTCGTTTTCCAGAAAAAGCTGTTAGTGACGATTTTTTTTTAAAGTTGTTTTTTCTCGATAACCATGTGAAGTGGATATTTACAAGAACTTTTTTGTAGCTTATTTGAAAGATCTCCCAGGTAGATCCCTCTTTCCAAAACGGTCTTAACTTGCCTTAAAGTTTGGGTTATGAACTCATGGGCTTCTTAACGATGAAATTACCATTATTTAAGACTATTTTGTGTATTTGGTATTTAGTATAACTTTAATTCATTAAGTTCTTAACTCATATTAGCTCTATGCACTGTAGTTTCCTCGTAATGTAAATATGAACTAGGGGGCAACGTGGCTCAGTGATAGAGCCTTACCACTGGTGCATGAGATCCATAGTTCGATCCCATGCCAAGTAAGTTTGAGGTGGACAACATAACGTCCGTGGGTTTTCTCAGGGTTCTTCCATTTCCTCCCACATTCTCATTCTACCATTATTTTATCCTCATTCATTTGCCTTAATGGAGCTCTATCGAGGTTAAGCTGTTAGCAAATACCTTTGATATGGGAGATCTGGGTTCGATTCCCGGCGGGAGCTTATGTGGTTCTGATCCTACGTGAAGCTGTAGGTCCACGTCTCACATGGCCTCGCTGCTCAAAAGGGGCTTTAAACTGAAAGTCAAATCAGATCAAATCAACTGGCCTTAATCACAGGCCCGCAACCAGCCACAGAGGTAGGGATGCGCACGAGACAAGATTTGTGGCTGTCTCGTCTCGAAAATGTGCCGTAAAAGTGATGTATCGACTCGAAAAATGTATATTTCTCTATTGGAAGAGCCGTGTCTCGACTCGAATTTTGTCAGGAAAATCATGTCTCGACTCGTCTCGTGCGCATCCCTACACAGAGGTTTAGGGGAGGGGGCAAGTCACCAAAAATTCTTTTATAAATATCTAAATTGTGGTTTTGAATTATTAATAGAATTCTGTATTGAGGTCTGGAGGGACCACGAAAAGTTTTGGGAGGCCAGGCCCCCCTAGCCCCCTCTGGTTGCAGGCCTGCTTAATCATCCTTCCCCCTTAGTACAAAGGGCATAATCGTGGAATGTTAAACCGGAAGATAAATTTGAACTACTCCTGAATTTGGTTTTTGGTGAACATAGTAAGTAAGCGGTATTCAACAAGCAGCGTGAGACAATTTGTGATCTACTTGAATAATTCTAATATCGAGGAACTTAATGATAATTATAAGATTTTAATAAAGAGAGTAGCCAAAACCTTGCTGGAAGGAATAATTTATTCAAGATCGAACTATACCCTCAAGATATATCACGGCAACTTTTAGATTTATTCCTAAATGTATAATGACAGTTTAATTAATAATAACGGCAATGCTGATTTTTTTTAAAAAAAAAAAATCACATTTGTTAGAATTTATTTATGTAAAATGGAACTTATTAGCATAAAAGAACTACAATGCTCCAAAGATAAGCATACATATGGTAAGAGGGAAAATCCAGTTCTTCAATGGAATATCCATGAGAGACATTATTAAACTGCTTCTGACGTAAGTACGAGTACAAAAACTGGTTGTGCTTACGAACCAAATTGATTCTGATACCTTGCATTTTCCAGAGGTATCACTGCCCTGACAGAACAAGAATAAACCAAAAAGAAATAGTGACCAACAGTTATTGCGTAATGGAAAAATGTTCCAGAAGAAGAAGAGATAGGGAAAACCAATATCAATATGTAGAAACGAAAAAAAAAAAAGGCTATAGAGGAAATGTTACTATTAATATCTGTCACCACCCGCATTAAACTAATTAATACCACTTTATTAATGAAACTTCCAATGCACAAACTGCGGTTTGGATTTTCCCATGCTGTGATGCTTTTCATTCATATAGAAGCAAACTATATGTAACAGCGTGTGTGTGAGTATGTACCAAACGTCACCTTCTATAAAGGAAATGTATAGCATTACTGCGGGTGTTCCCAAGTTTGTGTCTCCACCCTGTTTCATCTTAGTGATGTGTGTTACAAATATTGAAGTAGTAGTCTATGTGGAATGATCTTGGTGTATTTCCCGTCAGGAAAATCGGATGTTGACCCATCAGAATTTCCCGATTGTAAGTCACTATAGTAAGACACAAATAGTGATTCTGCCATGCTTCCCTCTTGATTGGGAGGTTGCTTCCCTTTCAATCCAATCAATGCAGTAACCTGATCGTCTTGACCTATTAGAGGGTACGCTAGCCAGAAGAATATTTTGATTTTTTAAAAATTATTATTATTAAAAGATCCAGATATCAGGCAAAAATTTTCTTATAGGCCTCATATATATATATATATATGGAGGACTACATATAGTGTAGCCAAACCAAAACTATCATAACTCAGTATGATGTGCTTATTCCGTTAAAAAAAAAAAAAAAAAAAAACTCGATTTAGGAGCCTTCAAAAATTTTGTGGGCCCTGATCCAGAAACTAACTATTGGCCAAGATCGCAATCTTTTGATCCATATTTTTGATTGTTCCTAAAATTCTTGTTGGTTTCTAAATCTTTACTTTTTCAATTGTAAATTCTAATGTATATCTATTCTATTTCATTTTTTTGCTGTTCTAATGCTTAGATTTTGTTTCAAAGAGACTTAGGTTTTTTATAGCATATTTAATTAAGAATTTCGAAAATAGTTGTTCCTGCTACTTGGTCACTATTCAGTCGTTTAATTCTGAAAAGTAAGTTTTTTTTTTCTCATACTTGACTCTTTCGTGATACTTTGGAGTCAATTCTGATTCCATTTAAAATGAATAACGAACTTGGTCAATGGAGTGCAATGTCCTTCCTTGTAATTCTACATCTTGTGAAACCTTGTAGTGTGGAGTATTGTCTTTTTTTATTGCATAATGTAAATAGTATATCATTTATTTACTGTTTTAATATTTGTTGGTTTTGATCTCATCATTCCTGTAGTTAATTTCTTCCGCAACTCAAGTTACGTTGTCATCTACATTTTTCGAAAGGGTGAGCCCTAACGGTGGGTGAATGTGTTACATGTTGTTATTCTTGCTTCATAATATTTCATGGAAGTGATTTCTCGTCTGAAAGATGAGATTCAAAAAGAGGAAGGGCGTATGTTACACAGAAAAAAAGCTTCTAACCACACAGAAAAACGTTTCTCGAAATGAACAAGTTGTTACATACTCTATCTTCTAACTCCTTCATTTCATACATGATTTTTCAGATAGAAAAACACAATCTCTGAGCAAAGCACAAAGTTTTTAATTAAAATGCTGATGTGTAACAGTTTTGCCAACTATGAAGCTAAATGTTTAGTTAATTGACGAAACTGTTACTCATCAGTATTTTAATTAAAAAGTTTGTGCTTTCCTTAGAGATTGTGTTTTTCTATGTGAAATCATTAAAGCAAGGTTACCATAAATCAGATAGTTACGTTTTTCAAGGACAGAGCATGTGTGATATGGCCTATTTCAGCGAAAAAGAAAACACAAATTTAAATTTCACGTTGGACTATGCCAGCCAAATGGCTTGAGCTTCGTTCAAAAAACTCCTAAATTTCCTCATAACTTTAGCCCATCGGAAATCGAATTTATATCGATACACTCCAAAGACAAACATAAGACACTAAATGAGATATGCAAGATGTATTTACCGATTTTCGTTGGGACACTGTACAAATAGCGGTGCGTGGAAATTATTATGAAAAGTAAACTATATATCCTGTAATAATATCAAAAATGCTACGTTTATAAACTGTATGTTTGGGCCAGTTTCGTTCGAAATTGAGAACTCGAAAACTACAAGCTCTAGAAATGTGCTGTTTTCATTCCAAATTTTGTGTACATTTCCTAGTTCTCATTCAAATTTTCATAAACAAAAGTGCCGTTATTTTTCTATTCTATGTTCTTTTTGGGGGCGCGGTAGCTCAATGGTAGAGCGCTTAGCTCTGGCGTGTGAGGTCTCTAGTTCAATTCCCTACTAAGTAAGTTTGTGGTGAACAATATCATCTCCGTGTGGGTTTTCTCGGGTACTTGCCGTTTCCTCTCACATTCTCATTCCATCAATTCCTTCATCATTCACTTACTTTAATCATCGTCTCTCCTCAGCCTAACAGGCATAATCGTGGGACGTTAAAATAAAAAAAATTAGTTTATTTTTCTATGTTTTAGGGGCCGCTAAGATTAACATTGTCGCTAGGGCGTTGTTAACGTAAGGTTGATGATATCCTTGTGTTAGGCAACCAGTACAAGCGCTATGTATAGCGGGTTGGCGGATATTGCAGGCGCTTTGCTTTAACCTTGGTTGCAAAATATGTTGCATGCTGACAACTTCAGAGGCCTGTAGAGTCGTAATGCAGCGTTCCGAGTATGGAATTACATTAAGAGAGGAAGTAGGAAGAAGATTCACGCTGATATTAGAATGATATGCTGTATTGATAGCGCAGGGTTAGCTAATGTTCTGTAAGATGTTACACCTTCCCTTAATCTAAGACTCATAAATCTCCCCCCCCCCCTCCCACATGCTTCCACATTTTCCAAACTGTGGAGAAATGCTGCATCCAACAAACATGCTTATATGACTAAAGTTAATGTCACATAAAATTGAAAATATAATAACATGTTAGGAACCACTTGGCATGACAACCCTTGTGGGCCTGAGTCACTCCAACGCCATCTGTTAGCGACTGGTTGAACTATGTCTAGTCTAGAGATGAACACGTAATCAGCGCGCTGCGTCGCCCTGTCTCTAGCACCTAGACCTAGTGGCCTAGACCTCTTTCTAGACCTAATGGTCATCATGTTTTTTATTCACATAGCTCCCCAGTTTACCTCACGACGCTGGGTGGAAGTACCACGAAAATTCAGAAGTACCGGCCGGAAATCGAACCCAGTACCACGCGGACATGAGTCCAGCGCTCAAACCACTAGACTACGGGTGTCAATAAATATATAACATTGGAAAGTATATGAAAAAATGGTTCAATTTTGTATTACTCTAATGTATCTAACATGTAAAATATGTATATCTACATAAAAATTTGTTGTCTAAGTTCAGTATTCTATTTTTTTTCTATTTATTTTCATTTTGAATTTGAGTGCACGGTGACTGAGTGGTAGATCGCTCACCTGTGGTGCGAGGGGTCTGTAGTTCAATATCAGATCATATGAGATGGTGGAGGACAACATTGTATCCCAGTTTTCTCGGTATTCTCTTGTATCCTCCTACATTCGCATTCCATTAATTCCTTCATTAAAACTCACTATTGTTGACTGTCCGTCTCCCTTAGCCTATAGGGCATAAACATGTGCATAAAACTGAAAGTTTTTTTTTTTTTTTAGTTATTATTTTTCATTTTGAAGTCAAAAGTAATTTGATTTTTAGAAGCTCAACTGATCATCCGTTCGACCTCGTTCTTGTTGACACTCATCTTCATGACTAAAACCAAACTTTCAGTACATTATAATTGGAATAGGAAGTAAGTAGGCAGTGAGTTGTTTTACTATCGACGAAATCATCACCTTTATGAGGTCAATAGTTCAATGTAGTTTAAGACGATATTTGTAGTCTGACTCACTCACAATTTCATTGTTTCTCAGTGTGTCCCAGAAAAGAAAAAAAAAATCAAAATGATGTCTTCAATGAGAAGGCTATAGTTACTTCCTTCTACTTCGTATGACGCACTTCGTTGCGAAATGCAAAATGATTATGACAGACCATCAGGAATGTTGTATCACTAGATCTTGTGTGCTTGCTTTGCTCTTGAAGCACAGATAAGTAACAACCATTAGGTGTGTGTTTTCTGACGGTTATGTAACTAAAGCAAATTGGTATCATGGACGCTTAAAAGTGTTAGAGAAGCTGAATGAAGATCCTTCACAAATTTGTCTCTGATTCCGATATGACTTCGGAAAACTTTTGGATAATATAAAGTTACTTTAGGTTTTTGAAATAGCCTTTTCATTATCTCAATTTTCCCAGCGATTAAAATACAATCTTTCCACCCATTTCGTGCCTACAGGTTAAAACTTTGTTATTGGTGTTCCGGATTCAGTTCCTGATGAAGGCATTTTGTGAATAAAATGTTGTGTCGTGGCCCTGAGTAGCGTAGTCGCTAACGCTCTCATCTTTGGTGCTAGCGGTCCCGGGTTCGATTCTCGATGGGCACACTTAATTGAAAAAGTGTAAAAAGCTTTTTTCAGGTCAACCATCCTGGGTAAGGTTTTCTTCATTCACACCAGACAAATGCTAGGATGGTACGTGCCTAACATACAGGTCCCAGCTACAACGATATGTTGTATTCTTGATTGTATACTTGTATTTCTTTATTGTATACTTGTATTTTCTTCGAGCAATAGTTGGTTTACAAATAACTACAAGCCAGTTTATTTTTATAGAGGAAGAAAAAGAAGAAAATAATATAAGATTAATATAGGTATTTAAAATAAATAATTGAAGGTGAATATGTAACCAAGAACGAAGAATAGATGGTTGTCATAGTAACAAAACAAGATTATAATGTTATGTAATGATAGTTTCGCTGTTACATTGTAAAGTAGTTAACTTCTTACGAAGCTTCAAAAGGTAATAAAAGATTTAACAAAGTAATTTAAAATCGGTCAATTTTATTATTTATCTATGAACCAGTGAGTGAGTTTGTTATTGTAAACCAACTATTGCTCGAAGAAAATACAAGTGTACAATAAAGAAATACAAGTATATAATAAAGAATACAAATACCGTTGTACAGCCCGGTTCCTTCCTTCCCCAATCCTTTGTTCTTTCCCTTTCCTTAGATAGTGTAATCGCCGAGGAACGCCATCCCCCATATGTGACGGGCTAACATGGCCCTAGATACCGAAAGCCCAGAAGCCTAATTCCTAATCTTAATCTTAAAATATTGTATCTTTAACACGAGTAGTATCATATTCGCTTTCCAGTATAGCAAAGAATTTTCCCCTGTGTGTCAAAGTGTTGAGTCGATATTCTGTGGTAATTGGAAAATTTCGAATTAAGAGGTAGCGAACTTTAATCTAGAAAACCTGAAGTAATTGAATTGGGAGTATTAACTATATAGCATTGAGTGAAATTGCGTAATAGTAAATGCGAAAGCGGAACCTTGCTACTACGAAGCAAGAAGTCTAACTTTATGGCCTATGGAACCCGAAGGTTCAATGCCGCGTTCACAAAAGCTTTCCACTGACTTCTATCCTTAGCCAGCTGGATCCAGTTTCTACTTTCCAGAGTATTTTTATCTCTGCGAGATCCATCTTAATATTGTCCTCCCATCTGCGCCTAGGTCTTCTTAATGGTCATTTTCCGATTGGTCTTCCAGTCAAGACTTTGAAAGCGTTTCTACTTTCTTCCATCCTGGCTACATGACTTGCCCACCTGAGCCTCCTAAACTTGATGACCCTAACAACGCTTGGTAAATCGTATAAATTATGTAGTTCCTCGTTATGAAGTTTCCGCCATTCCCCATTCCCATTCCTCTTGGGTCCGAATATTTGTCTCAGGATCTTGTTCTCAAATATTTTCAGTCTGTGTTCTTCCCTCAGAGTAAGCGACCATGTTTCGCAGCCATACAGGCATGATTATCGTTTTATATATAAAGGAGTAACGGAAGGCTAGTGCTTGAACTTCATACGATATACTAGCTTTTGTGAACACATTGAACTTCATACAATATATTAGCTTTTATGAACACTTACTTTTTATGACTATCATAGGCGATAAAAGACCAAAGCTGTCACATCGGGAATCGCACCCGTGACCCCGTATAATAAATTTACGCGCACTTGCCAGTAGACCAATAGGGAGAAAATCTTTGAAATCTTCTAGTTTAATGTATCATAATTATGTCCGTTAGGCTAAGGGAGATAGATGATTAAGGCAAGTGAACGATGATAGAAGAATTGGTGGAATGAGAATGTGTGAGGAAACTGGAGTACTCCGGGAAAACAAACTCACCACAAACTAACTTAGCCGGGGATCGAATCAGTGACTCCACGCACCAGAGGTACGTGCTCTACCACTGAGCCACCGTGCCCTCACCCACGGAAGGAAATGAAATCTTTGAGCTTTACGTCCCACGGTTATGGTAAAGGAGACGGTGGTTATGAGAAATGAGTGAAATGGTGGAATGAAGAAAGTGGGAGGAAACAGGAGAACCCCGAGAAAACCCACGCAAAAGGTGTTTGTCCACCACAAAGTTCAATTGGCTTGAGCGGGGATCCAACCAGGGACCCCACGCATGAGAGGGTGCTTGCTCTATCACTGAGCCACCGCGGCCCGCCTAGGGGAAAGGTTGGGTCGTATGTGAACATAGTGATGAACCAATATCATACGTGGGTTTTTGCCGGATACTTCCATGTACTCTAACCTCGTCGTTCTACTTTAGTTTTAAATGACTAATTTGCATTTCTAATAATTCCCATTAGCCTACAGGACAAAATATAATTAAAATACTGATTGCTTCGTTCTATGTAAACAATAAAAATAATAAAACGTGTACAAAGGAAAAATTGTTAGTAGTTTTCATGTTTAAGTATTTCACAGAGAACAGATTCAGCATGTGTACCGCAATAACATTAGGTGGTTCTTCCTCCGCAGATGACTAACACCATTGACTCGAAGCACAGGTATTTTTCTCAGAATTCTGAACTTCACTTTTTTTTTTTTTTCAAAATGATTCTTCATGATGAATGACGTGGCAACGAAAACATGAACAATGGAGAGAAAAAATAAAAAAAAGTACCAAATGTCCTGAATTAACAAGATGGTTTCTGCAGGTGACACATCATAGACATACAAAGCAAAAGTCGAAAAAAAAAAAAGAAAGAAAGCCAGAGACGCCTGCAGCAACATAACTGCCTTGAAAGGTCGTGACGTCATCTGATTCGAGTGTTTTAAGTAGTTATGAAAAGAGGTCGCAGCTGGTAATCTGTTAAGAATGCATAAAAGTACTATTATAGGGTTTTATGTCGTACAATTACACCCTTTACTTCCCCCACCCCACATCTCTTGTTTCATCATTTTTGAGTGTCAATTAGTAATGAAGAAGTAACTACAAAGGACTAAAAGAAACGTTGAATTTCATTACTGTGTAAAAGCAATTGGATAAAGTATCCACTTCATAAGTTTATTGCACTTCTGGGGAACAACGCTGTTCAAAGCTGAGCATCCTTTCTTTGAGAGGAGTCTAGCAGCCTACTTAAAGCCTGCTCAGGGGCGCACCTACCATGGGGTCTGGACCACCCCGTAAAAAAAAAAAAAAAAAAAAAAAAGAGTCAGAAATTCGACATACATTTGTAGGCTTTCTTAAGAAAACTAGACGGGCCATACTCAGAAACAATTTTACGTGTGATTTGGCTAACACTACTATTATCGGAAGATGCTAACCACGACTTTTCCCTAGGGTTAGCCAAATACATTATGAGGGGGAAAAAATAGGACAAAAAGGTCTCTCTTACTAATTTTTCCAACAATGTGTTTGAACAGTAGAAAAATTGTGCGCTGCATCTGTGGATAAGGTAATCAGTTGTCGATAACGTAATCAAAATGTTTCTCGATACAGAAATTATAACCACACGTTAGTAAAATCCTTAGTACGACGCTAATCACACATAAAAGCGTTACTGAATATAGCCCTCTGTTTAACAGAGAAACGATTGATATACCCTAAATCTTTGATCATACTCCTTTGTTTTCTTATAAAAACAATCTAGTTCTATATTTTCTGAATGTAGATCACAAATTTAAAAATTACTTATTCTGGTTTCGGGTGTAGAATAACAACAACGCGATACTATATAGAAGTACTGTTGTGCTATTGGACCAGCGAAATTTCGGACCACTCCCAATAAAAATTTCTGAGTGCTCCCTTAAACCTGCTGAATGGCTTATAAGTTTGAGTTTCTCTCTTGCATCCGTATGCAACACCGAAGTCATGAAGGACGGCGACGTACTATTGACGTGCGTGGGGGGGGCTTCAAGGAAGGGGGGATTAAATCCTGTGCAACTCACAGACTATCATACAACATTAACCCTCATTACTAGATCCTTCCTCATCACGTTGTCTCAACCTTCAAGAAAGTTTCATTATAGGACCACGTCACCGAACCTGAATAGACGACTTTTATAGAGAAATGAAATGAAAATTCTAGTTTTACGTTCCACGATTGTGCCTTTTAGATTAGTAGTTATAGGTCATTAATGATTATGAAGTATAATTGGTAAAATTGAAATGTGGGAGGAAAAACTGAAAACTTCGAGAAAACTCTTGGACACGGTGTTTTCGATCACAAATTTATTTTGTTGTAGATAGCTTTTTTCAGTTACGTGGTGTGTAGTCATCAATCCCCTCACTGTTTGTGGCTTTAGCAGACAAAATTCTCTACCTCTTAAATCAGAAATTCCCTCACTATGCTGCGTCAAAGTTAGTGCGTTGGGAATCAAAATCAGAACATTGTACACCAAAGCACAATCCCGATATTTTTCAGTTGCATGGAAGCACTTCTGGCCGGCCAGTTGTAATGCCACGAAGAACTTATTGTATTCATTATATTTAATAGTTTTTTTAAAAATGCAAATTCGGAAACAGAAGTTGAAATTCGGCCCATGCTTAACATTTGATTCAGTTTACTCATGAATAGGAAAGAGGATATGCTGGTTCTGTTTCGTAATATACGTATTATGTGCTTTAGCTATCTGAAATGGTTAAAATGAAGCTAGTAAAAAGTTAGGAAGGCAGAAATTGAAAGTTGAACACAGAACTTTCCAACTGGAACTGATACTAGTTAATACTTCGTAACTTGTATCGTTTCGTTTGTTAGAACTGTATTGTACTCTTTATATATATATATATTAGCACCAAAGCTATATGAAAAGTGGATCTACAATTCAACATGAGATCGGAATAAAAATTATAGTCCTGCTAGGAATGGAACCGGGATCTCCCATACGGAAAGAGTGGTGGACATAGTTAACTTTATACGTTCAGATATGTATACCTCTTGAGTTTTAAAAAGGACTTTTTCTGACCTGAATATAGCAAAGGTTATGTTTGGGGTCACTGCCAGTCCCTGGAGTGACAAGACAAGGACGATTACTGATCAATGATTGTAACTCTAACCTGGTTCGCGTGTTCCACTCATGCGTAATATGCTACAATTCATCCTTCGTTATTATGTTTCTTCCGTAAGAGACTTTTTTTTTTTTTTTTTTAAATACGTATTGTAGTTCAGAATTGACGGTTGTCAAAAATTTGCACGAGACGTAACAGATTCGCCTCCATCGCACGAAACGTAATAATACGTCATAACCATGTACGAGATAAACATTTACTATTTATTAAGAACATGGACTAATGTTTATGTACGTATGTGTTTCGTGTCTATATCTGTATGTATTTATTGTAGTAACCGTAAAACCGAAATGATAACTTATACAAGGTGTTACAAAAATTTCTCACAACATTTTGAGTATAGATTTCTCACATTAAAATAAGAAAAAAGTTCATATGGACCGGTGTTGGAAGTTTTGTAGTTATAGGGTCCCGAAAACGTGAAAAAAATGAACTTTAAAGGTTCATAGTTCTATTACTACAGGACCAATCGTAGGTCAAGACACCATTGAGGAATTAGTATTTGAACTGTCCAATTATCCATCTTTCAGAAACTCCAGTACTTGCACAATCATTTTTAGAAAGGCTATTTGGGAGTACTTGATCACTCTCCATCTACCTCTCAAAATTGATATGCGAGTGACGGAGCATTCGTAAATATTGATATTTGGATAGTTCACATACCAGTTCCTCAGTGATGTCTTGATTCGACTACGATAGGTCCCATAGTAGTGAAGCTATAAACTTTTTAAAGTCCACTTATTTCACGCTTTCGACACCCTATAACTTTGAAACTATCTACTTTTGAGCACAAGTCCATATGAACTTTTTTTTTTCTTATTTTGATGTGACGAACCTGTTCCCAAAATATTATACGTTCTTATAACACCCTATATATATTTAGCAGTGGTGCCTACAAGGGGTATCGTAATGGAGAGTCTCTCACTAAAATTTTAGATGGGCAAGAAAACCGGTGTTCAAACATTTAAAATATTAGTTAACAATTTTAAACTAAAGTGGAACCCCTTCCAACAAAAATTTCTGGGTGCGCGCCTGGTTGAAATATGAGGAAAATAATTTTAAACAAGAGTATTTACACAGCACCATGTTGACTGTGCCTATTCATATTTTTTAGTAGATCTAATATTAAAAAAAAACTTCTTTGAATACAAATAACTAAACATACTTCATGTACTTATACATAGAAATATCTGAAATTGAGTTGAGTTGAATTGATTTTAGTTTAGCGTCCCGTTCAGCAGCGAGGCTATATGAGACGTGGACCTACTGATTAACGTGGAATCCGAACCACATGAGCTCCCGCCGAGAATCGAACCCGGGTCTCTATCTGAAATTGAATTGACAATACACTTCATCTTTGAAACTGCGAACAAATCAGGGATTTTCGAAAAATGCATGTAGACGGAAAATTTTTACCCTCAAAATGCAAACTTGTCAGCATAATTGCTGACATATGGTAACCCGACAATGGGAAAATGTTTGAACGTATTACGTTGGTTTGGTTTCCAACCTTAAAACTGCAAATCCACATCACATATAGTCTCTATGCTGAAAAAGGATGCTAGAGTTCGATAAATAAACAAACGATGGACACTTTGCTAAATGATTGTTTCCAGTGGTCATAATTCATTTAGTTTGGTTGTCATGCAACAAAGTAAAATTATAAAAATTACCTACAGCCTTTTTTGTCGAAAAATACATAAACATTTGTTCATCTGGCTTTGTGTGCTTGCTAGAACGAACCCCTGTGGGTACCTCAATATTATTTGCCATCTTATAACGATCGTTGGAATTATCTGCTTCAGAGTCATTATTGAGAACAAAATACATTTAAATTCGTAAAGTTCAAGGAAATTTAACACAAAATATTAAATAACGTGACTTTGTTTCGTAATACAGATGTAACCTAACAGCGTTCATGGTCATGGATGTTCTAATTGTTAACGTTCTTTTAACGAGTAAATCAAAATGGCCTTCAGAAAGAGAGTATAGACTCCTAAACAGTGTTGCCAGAATAAATCCAGCTTTTATATTTTTGTTTCAATGTCACTTTGCTCATCCGCCACTTTTGCCAACGGATTTTCACTTCTCAGTGTGTCGACAACAAAATGACATTGACATTTTTCGATTTGCCATGAATTTCACATGAAGTTAACAGCAGGAAGTGATACAGCATTTTGAATCCTAAATACAGGCGGTAGTTAGTAGAAGGAGATAAAGAAAAACAAGCCGCCATTTTACCTTCACTTTTTTTTTTTTTTTTTTTTTAAAGAACAACTCATATTGACAAGGTCCTGTGTTTATTGTTTGTCTATGATTGGTAAAGGTTTTAAGTAGATAGTTGCTAGATGTTCAAGCCAATCCTTCCTCTTTTTGTGTATGTACAAAAATTTCCGTCATTTTTTTGATTTGTTTGAATTTCTTCCGACTTTTTTGAGTTGTATATCATTGAATATCATTTCCTCTTTCCATTGACGTTTATGATTTAGCATCTATTCGAAAACTATTAGTACTATTTTGGTAAATTTTGTATTGTCTGTGAGACGAATTTGACAGATATTTCATGTTTTAAAAAATAAATAAAAATTGACGAACAGACAACTGTAATACTCACAGAAGGGGAAAATAGCACCCGGATAAAAGTTTTCTGACAGTTTAGTGATTTCACTAGTCTTTTGCATATACAATGAAATGTAAAACCTGGTTTAAACATAATTTTATTGTTTCTTATCCCATCTTTTCCCCCTTTTCTTCTTGAATCAGAGGGTCATAAGTAACATCAACATGTCAATCAATTTTTCTTCGTACTCATTGTCAGTACCAGTCGTTTTATATGTTGATATTGTCGCCCTTCTTGATGTGTTATGTTGTTCTTAGTCTATGGCTATTACATATATATATATACAAGGGCGGATCCAAGGGGGGGCTAAGGCGCTATAGCGCCCTCCCTTGACGCTCAGGTTTACACTGGATAAAATGGACTTCAATCCTGCTTTACACTGGATAAAATGGCAAACGATGGCTTAGCCCCTCCCTTGATCATATCCTGGATCCGCCACTGTATATATATATATTAAATTGAACCCCTTCTGTATTGAAGATACAAAATTTTCTGTTATGCGAGTCAAAAAGGCTTTTCGTTTCCTTGTTGCAGAAGTTTCGCTTAATGTACTAGTTTAATTGCACTGTACGTAATTATTCACACAAAAAAGTAGAATCTTAATTATTTTTAATTAAGAATGGGGTTTTCCAAGCTCTATAGAGCAAAATGACGAAAGATAATAATAATAAGCTAACAATATTGTTGAAAGCATCCTGTTATTATAGATGACAAAATTCCTACTTCGTTTGGATCTACAATTAGGCTCTGTAAAACTAGAATACTCTATATATGAACTTTAGTCTCGAAATATAAAAATGTATGTACAGTATGCATGTTTCTCTGGAATGTCTAAAGCAATTTCAACCAAACTTGATACACATATGACTTACAATTTAAAAAGTAATATTGTAGGGGCAAGGTACCCCTAGCATCTCCAGGGAAAATGTGACATGCAAAAATAATTGAAAACGACGGATATAAAATGTTGAATCCATAGTTTTCGGGGTCGCTTAGATAACCAAGCTCAGGCCCCCCTATCAGTGAGAAGGGGTGAAAAATAAAATGGAGATTAGTGTCGAATACGTGATTTTCAGGTTCATGGGTAAACATCTAACTCATTTGAAATGAATTTTGAGACTAAGTTAATACCTACTTCAAGTTGGAGTTTATCGTATCATTTTGATTAAAGGGATAGGATTCCTAAGGAGAGAGTTAAAAATTTATGCCTAAAATAGTGTACTTTATGGGTTTTTATCTTTATATGTTCGTTGAAATGCGTATCCTAAGGAAGTGAGAAAGGGTTAAACAATTTTCCACCAGTGGCGGATCTAGCCCACGGCCGGGGGGTCTAGCCCCCCTCCCCAGTGTTTTGAGTGACAAAAATTATATATATATATATATATATATATATATATATATATATATATATATATATATATATATATATATATATATATATATATATATATATTAAAGTTTATAGTAAATTTATGATATATCTATCATAATTCTGGCTGCCCCCCCCCCAGTTTTTACCTTATAGATCCGCAACTGCTTTCCACACACTTCTTCTCTCCGTGTGAAGAACGGGTATTTCACCTAGTATATACATATGTGAAGTGAGATATTACACAGAGTGTAGTCCCGTGGAAGTTGAAGAATGTCATTTCCTCTTAGTAAACAGAGTAATACATTAAATATTCAGCATAACGCATTATAAATAAGAGCTTCCCTTAATAGAAAACCACGCTATCCTGTTGATATTACTAGTTGCCAAATACACATTTTTTTTAAGGTGTCTGAAGCGAATTATCCTATTAGATCATAGGCGTGGGTGACATTAAAGTTTCCATTTATCCTTCCAGTGACCAAGACTAAGAACTAAAAAAAAGAAAGAAAGAAAGAAAAAAGAAAGTTGTAGACGGAAAACAAAATGAAAATTACTAAGAATAATTCCACGAAATAATTTCATCTTAATTTTGTGGTTGTAAATCACAAACACTGATGATGGTTTTACGTTTCTTCTCCGTCGGAGGAAATGACGAAGCATTACTTTCTTTGTGATAATGTCAGTATACAGGGCGTCCCACATGTATCCATCCGGGAGGCACAAAATTGAAGGATCGTCAAAGTTAGGGAGCTAGTTCGTTAATAGAGGTGATATTCAAACCGGAAATGGTAGGAATCAATCACTTCCGGTTTTATCGTTGATCACTATAGAGGAAAGACGGTAATAGATAGCGAGAAGCGGTTTCCTGCAATCGTTTAAGCTTCCCAAGAATACGTTTCATTTTCCATCCTTAACGCTCTACCAGAACCGGAACTGATATAAATTCACCACAACTTCTGGTTTCTAAATTAACCTACATAGAGCAAAAACGATAAGAGATACTAAGAACCATTTTTGATAATTAATTTAGTGCTCTTAGAATAGGCACCATTTCGTCTCCTAACCCTCTACTCAATCCGGAAGTGACAGAAATCAAGCACTTCCGGTTTTACCATTCATCACTATATAGTGAAAACGGAAATATATAGCGAGAAAGAGTTGTATGGAATCAATAATCATCCAAAGAATATATTCTATGTCCACTCGAATCTTTCTCTGCTAAAACAGGAAGTGGTAGAAATATACTAGCGCTGCCGGTTTCTATAATACTTGAAAAAAAAATCACGTCATACAAACCAAACTTCTTCATGTGGTGTACCATGACACTGCTACTTCTTAATATCTACTAATCTTACAGTCACTCTGCTCAGGACCGGCTTTCTGATTATAAGATACCAATGAGCCTCCTTCAAAAGAATATTAATGTTCTCAAGTAACTAAAGTAGCTATTAGATATAATCCAGTTCTTGAAAATCTTATAACTGACGGACATGTTCTTGAGAAACAGGCAGAGGAATATTTTGCTGAGTTCTTTACTTTAACTTATTGAAAGTAAATTAATGCTCCTAATCCTGATCCTAACCTATGTCTGCATTTATGTTAATGAATTTCCAGTGTTTCATATTGGTATAAAGAAAAAAATTCTTTGTATCTGTTCTTAACCGAATAGCCCGGCCTAGTTCTGCTAGGTAAAATAGCTTAAAACCTGTCTTTAAGGGGAGAGCAAGAAACTCTATTTCTCCTCTACTGGCATAATGACCCTGTGTTGCAGTAGCACAACGCCATTTTCTACTTAGGGCAAGCTGTTATTTTTAATGCATTATTTGTAACTTCCGCATTATTGTTAAATCATTATTGTGTTATTTATTTTAATGCATTATTGTATTTACTCAGAGGAATCGCGCTTCCATAGCTTCCCTGGACACTATGCCCCTTCTATCTACCTTCTACAGGTGAATATGCTAGAACCTGCCTGATATGCGAGAAATAAATCTGGTCACCCTAAAACTGCTCCACCCTATACCTGTTTAGCTGTGTATATATAATAAGAGGGTGTTCTATATCCTATCTTCTAAAAGCTTTAATATAAGATAGTACTAAAGTTTGGAAGGTAGTTTTCAATATACCGAAGTTATGAAGGATGGGAGTGTACTATTAATGTGGACTTCCGAACCACGACTGGGGCATGATGCAGTTAGTGGATACACAGACAATCATTGGAGATTAACTCTCATAGTATATAGACGGTTCCCCATAACACTATCTCGCCTCCAAGAAGGGTAGATTAGAGGACCATACCAGTGACCCTGGCATTTAGTACGTTGCAGTCAGCGACAGTTTTAGAAAAGCGACCTAACTTCAAAAAAATTTAAAAAATGGCTTATAGAAATTGCTGTTAACTCTGTGAAATTGAATTAAATATTATGATACTCAATGCATGGAAATTATAAATTGAGAGGGATTATGATCTTTCATTGCTTTTTACCAATCTTTTACATTACATCATATCTCTCCTCCTCCAGCGTTACGTATTTTCCTTTAACATAAGTAAAACAACTAAAGGAATTTATCTATTTAACTTACATTGGAATTGATAAAGAGCTATCCTCTATATGAATCAGATATCTTACCCGGAAGTATACCAGAATGCCACAAGCATCCGGTTGCGATTAAAAGTACAACTTTTACCTATCATCTGATTATTTCGCAAGATCTTATTATAAAAACTGTTTTTCGTTTACTAGATTAACTTCATAATTGAAAGATTAAACTATCTTTTAATATTTACTTTTAACTTAAACATACCGGTATGACTCAAAATATTGACAAATATTGTATATCTATAACAAATATTTTAAAAAAAAATAGATAGGAAGTAACTCAAGAATTGGAAATAACTACAGTATGATGTATAGGATATGTGCGTATGCGTACGTCATGTCTACGTCCAAGGTCATGTACATACAATATCTTTTTTCCAGGATGTGGCTTTAATAAATATTTCCTGATGAAAAAGTAAAAGACTATAATACATAACTTGTCGCATATAGTTCGATTTATTTTGCATCTATGTTACAGTTACTTACTATATTCAATGCTTTATTTCTTGAAGAAATGAGTGGGATCGAAGATTTTCTCGTATTCATGTTTGACTATGTAGGTAGTCCACAATTAAGACGTTAGTTCAATGTTTATTTATTTATTTATTTATTATCGGTAGGAATTTTCCTACGACCGCGACAGTCTTACTCTGAAATCAGATATTGTATCTCTCAACCAAGATTTAGGTGGACCTCGCAATCATGTAAAGACTTTCTTTCCAAAATATATTGCGTTGTAGAGAACCCTATGTGTAAGAAGTCAACGTAAGATATGCAGTCTTTTTATTGACAAAAGTAGAAATAGCTTGACTATGTATCTAGTAATAATAGAACTATTAATATGAATTTTTTTTCAGTTTGGTTACAAGTTTGCCCTCAAAATTTTATATTATAGATATATTATGAAATCATTAAAATAAATAAATGTTGGGTATAAGCAGAAGATTCACGCGAATTTCAAAACACGTGATTGCACTATTTCTCTCTCTCTCTCTCTCTCTCTCTCTAAGAGGAAAGTACATTTCCCTTAACATCCTTAGATATTCACAAAGATTAGAAGTTGCACCTAATAAATGCATGACTAATATTGTTTGTTTCCTTGTTTTGGAAATTAGGGAGAACCATAACGTCACTGTTTTTTAAAAAATAAAAGAAGTTAGTAACTCCTTTTCTTTTATAGAAAGTTCTCCTTAAATATATCAGAACTAGTTTAAATGCTCCTTCTTTTGCACAGGAAAAATATGTTTATGGTATTATTACTTGCGAAAAATTTGAACCCCTTCCCCCCCTATTACGCATTTTAATCAAAATCAATTTTAATCAGTAATCCAGGCCGACCCAAGTGCTAACTGTACTCAGAAGTTCATTTCAAACACTGAAAATATTTCCTCGTTTTGGTCATTTTATAGACACAAAGTGGAAAAGTAAGTCATTTTAGAAATTACCCCTTCTTCTCTCGCCTAGAGCTGAAATTTTCGGAAACGATGCATGGAGCACGTGGTCACAGGACTTAAATGTCATTGAAACTAGCACAATTAGCTCAGCAACCCCGAAAAACTATAGATTCTACACTAATTGGTTATTTTATTTCTCACCCCTTCTCACCACCATGCCGATGGGGACATTTCACGCACAACTATAGAGTAATTAACTTAATTCTTTTTTAATTATATTCCTGTAAGTAACAAGTTTCCTCAACAAAGAGTAAATAATATTTGTTCTATTTTTTTGCAGATGTACTTGGCTCAATTCGGATACATGGATCCTTCAATTCAAAACCCTAACTCGGGGACATTGATGTCTGAAGAAGCATTCAAAAATGCCGTGTTGGAGTTCCAAGCTTTTGCTGGTCTTAATCAAACAGGTGAGTTCTACACATATATTAGTAGCAACCTCAGGGGCATAGATAGTAGACCGAGCAGTTGGAAAGGATAGGCTAAATAAGTCCCAACATGGGCCCTACGTTGTAACTTATCTGCTTTGCTGAGCATTTACCAACCAACACAATTGATAAAGTTGGTCTTACGTTGTAATTGGCCGCTTTGCCAAGTATTTGCCAACTAACTCAATTGATAACGTTGGTCATAAGTTTTAATTGGCCGCTTTGCCGAGTATTTACCAACCAACTGAATTGCCAACGTTGGTCATAAGCTGTAATTGGCAGCTTTGCCGAGTATTTACCAACCAACTGAATTACGACCATTGGTCATACGTTGTAATTGGCCGCTTTGCAGAGTATTTATCAATTAACTTAATTGCCAAGTTGGTCAGACGTTTTGTCCACTTCGCTCAGCATTTGCCAGCCAACTCAATTGTCAATGTGATTCCTATGAAAGAAGTAAAATTGCTATTTGAAACAGTTGGAGAAATGACGTCAAATTGTTGGTTGGCCAACACAACTTTAAATTACGTTCATCCACTGTATCAACTTTGTATTATTTCTATTCCCAGGGTGGCTCTACTATATGCAAAACGTGCATTTGCACGGGGCGATAGGTTTTGAGGAGCGGCAAAATCTGTCATAATTATATTATTTAAAATTAATATTTCTTATTGAAAGCAGACTTCATGATGATGCTAGTTAAATTTACTAAACTGACCTTCTATTTGAATACAACATTCATAAATCATGTTTATTTTAAAGGTCGCATAATGCTAAGGCAAATGGACAAACAAATCCCAGCGTGAATTGCTTGATGGTTGTCCAATACAAGAACTCAATTCTCGAACAGTAGCTAACACCTGTTTCATTTAGTTAGTTATCACAGTTTCAATATGAAAGCTAGTCTTGTCTTTATCACAAACAAGTCCCTTGTCATTGAAGATGGAAACAAGGTTAAAAAAAAAAAAACAAAAACACAGATGTAGAAGGAAAATTAAGGAATAAAGATAAAAGAGCTAGTTGCACTGGAATTGCAAACTGATAATATTGAGATTGAAGCTCGATATTGAATTCT
The DNA here is from genome assembly GCF_964235325.1 of Thermobia domestica. Lineage (NCBI taxonomy): Eukaryota > Metazoa > Arthropoda > Insecta > Zygentoma > Lepismatidae > Thermobia > Thermobia domestica. The sequence continues at coordinate 259,779,136 of NC_137461.1, forward strand.
ATAAAAAGGATTACCATATTTTTTCTGCAGGTGTGTTTCTTTTATCTTTCACTAACATAATAGATTATTATTCAAAGAAAAAACACACACTACGAGACTGTATTTATCAAGGATCTTATAAAATAGAGGATCTGCCCTTACAACAAAATCTTTAAGGCATACGTCACAGTTTCGCCCCACCTACTCTGCCCACTCCGCCCAATAGGATCGCAATGCTTTGAGCCAACAATCATGGCGGAAACGAAAGTAGCTAATCAGACGATGGCAGAAACGAGAGTAGCCAATCAGACGTGCCGATGCTCGGTTGTTTTTTGGCTTCATCGATTTAATAGGATGAAGATACATATGGGCAGATCCTCTGTTTATAACATCCTTGGTATTTATAGTGTTTAGGTCTTTCTAAGTGCGAGTGCTCTTTCCCTCCTCCTCGTTGTTCATGATGGGATAGCATTTAGCATACTTAAAATGGTGGCATTTAAGACATGTTTTTTCTGAAGAAAGGGGAGTGGCAAATGATGTAATTGCAGGGGGGCGGCAAATTGCCTAGGACCGGTCCTGTCTATTTCATGGTACTTTCTACATTGTAGAGGCAAAGCTATGTTTTCCAAATTGTAAAATTTGTTTTTGCGATACTATTATTTCTAAAAAATTCGATATGCTATAATTCTACACAAAAAATGACTCCTTAAAAAAATGGCTACAAAAGAAGCTAATAATGATACTACAATACTTTTTTTTATCACTATGATAAATCATACTTTCACTTTCGTGCATGAGAGAAAAAACTAGTTATTGATTCATAGCTGAGGTAATGAGTAAGGCATTGTCCTTGATCGTACGCTTCGGTCCAGACAGTTAGTTGCAACATTACCGCTGTAAGAATAAATCCTACACAAAATTTCATGTGCATCGTGTGATACATTTTGCTGGCTAAAAATAAATTTACCAAAACAGATGTAAGTGAAACAAAGGAATAACATGCTGAAATGTGCCAAAAGTGTCTGTATTTTATTGATCAAATAATACACTTTTTTACTACTTAAGTAGCCCGGTGTAGATGAACAAGAACACAAGAAGTAGTGGTAATTGGTATATTTTCGCTTGCTCGAAATGTGGCATTTTGGAGGAAAATGGAGAAGATAGAATGGACAAAGAAAGCAACAAACGAAGATGTTTTAAAACGGATAGGAGAGAAGAGGGCACATCTAGCCAGCATCCTTCATAGGAAGGCCAATTGGATTAGACGCATCTTGCAAAAGAAACTGTCTTCTTCATACCGCAATAAAAGGAAAGATGGAAGGAAAACGAGTAATAGGAAGAAGAAGAACACAAGTGATCTATGATTTGAAAATAGGAATGAAATCTTTAAGTTTTACGTCCCACGGTTATGCCGGTTAGGGTAAAGGAGACGGTAATGATGAGTAATGAATGAAATGATGGAATGAAGAAAGTGGGAGGAAACTCACGCACACGATGTTTGTCCACCACAAAGTTCACTTGGCGGGGGCTGGGATCGAACCCGGGACCCCAAGCACCAGAAGTGAACGCTCTACCACTGAGCCACCGCGGCCCTCAATTTGAAAATAGAAGAAATTGTTGGAAGTTGAGGATGTTGAGGAGTAAACTGAGGATCGAAAAACTTGGAGGAAACATTTAAAATTAAAAAAAAAAAAAAACATTAGTTCCGTGACCTGCCGAAAGTCAGAATAGGTCTACTTAATAATAATGATGTGCGATTATGGATTAACAAAACAACAGGAAGGAACTGTAATGGCTACATTTGCACTTGCTACGTGCATTTTATAATGCATTGGAATTAAGTTGTGGTTCGAATCTCACTTGAAGACTAAATACCATCTCATGTAACTTCATTGTTGAAGAGGAACGTTATAAATAATAGTAATACAGTGGGAGCTCGATCATTCGAAGCTCAAGGGAATATATTCAAATTCGAGTTATCGAGTTTTTCGAGCAATCAGGGTTCGAGTTATCAACGTGGCCACAACAAATTTCGAGATACCAAGGTTCCACGTTCCTCATTAAAAGTGACTATACAGGGTGGCTCAAAAGTAGGTATACAGCCCCGTACTGATCAGCTCCTGTATTTCATATCACTTCTAATTGTTATCAAACAGGTACACCTAGCTTCTTTATTATTTGTTCTTAATGTCTTTTTACTTATACCTTAAGCCCGGATCAGCCGAAGCAAATAAACTGATAAGCTAGAATGTTATACTTGATCAATGCAGGGATGTATATTTACTTTTGGGCCACCTGTATGACCTTGGCTTGCACAATAGACAAGCTTGGACTGATTTGCGGAAGGGAGAAGAAAAGTTACTGACCTAGAAACAGCTGCAGGAGACATTTCATGTGTAGTAAAACAATTACAGTACACATTAGCAACAGTGACAGGACTATCAACAATGACAATTACGTTTAAGCTATAGCCACAATTACAGTACACATTAGCAACAGTGACAGGACTATCAACAATGACAATTACATTTAAGCTATAGCCACAATTCCAGTACACATTAGCAACAGTGACAGGACTAGCAACAATGACAATTACGTAGAAGGTATAGCCACAATTACAGTACACATTAGCAACAGTGACAGGACTAGCAACAATGACAATTACGTTTAAGCTATAGCCACAATTACAGTACACATTAGCAACAGTGACAGGACTAGCAACAATGACAATTTCGTAGAAGTTATAGCCACAATTACAGTACACATTAGCAACAGTGACAGGACTAGCAACAATGACAATTACGTTTAAGCTATAGCCACAATTACAGTACACATTAGCAACAGTGACAGGACTAGCAACAATGACAATTACGTAGAAGCTATAGCCACAATTACAGTACACATTAGCAACAGTGACAGGACTAGTAACAATGACAATTACGTAGAAGCATACAGCTATAGCTCCGAGTTATCGAGGCCACATCAAGAGAAATTCGACTTACAGAGGTTCACAGATACGCAAGTTCGAGTTAGCGGGGATTTTAAATATGATTATGAAACTTAAAATTCGACGTATCGAGGTTGTAATTTTTAAACATTCGACTTACAGAGGTTATTTTAACATTAAGTATTATGGAGAGTTCAAAGGAATGTGAAAAAAACTCAAGGTATCAAGGTATATGAGTTCTCAAGGTTTGGGTTACCGATGTCTAACTGTAGCAAAGACACATCAACCGACAAAGATATAAAAATACCGTAATGTTATTTCCTCGTGGTCAAATTATAAAAAAATCTCACATAATCGCTTGATCAACCTTCAGATAGCTCAATATATTCTTATTTTTATTATTCGTTGTCGATGATATGCTTACAAACGTCAGTGAGTCAATAATACAGTCCATACATCTCACTCGATTAATTTACACATTATTCAAATGGTTTTTAAAAAATAACATGTTAAATAACATGTTATTTTTGCATTAAATTTTACATTCTTAAATTAATCAAAAGTAAGCATACTGTAGATGAAAATATCGTGTTTATGACATTATTCTACTCTCTGTGAAAGATTAATGAGCAACATGCAACGATTACATCATCTGTCTATTTAGAGTTTTTTTTAAACAAAAGATATGGATAATTTTTCCTGGCATATTTCTCTCTCTCTCTCTCTCTCTCTCTCTCTCTCTCTCTCTCTCTCTCTCTATATATATATATATATATATATATATATATATATATATATATATATATTAAGCGCGGATCCAAGGGTCGCTAGAGGAGTTATAGCCCTCACCCTTGAGGCTCAGGTATAAACTGGATAAAATGGGCTTCAATCCTGCTTTACACTGGATAAAGCTGCAAACTATGGTTTAGCCCCTCCCTAGATCATATCATAGATACGTTACTGTATATATATATATATACATATGACTTTCACATCATGTCTTCTTTCAAATATCTTCCAGCTACAGAGCTACAGTTGGTTTATTTCAACAAATTTACAGATACAAACTGGAAGAGTCAGTTTGCTCAGAAATTGTTAACAATATATAATTACAATGCGAAAGGAATTCGGTTAGGACCTTATTTGAAAGTACCGAGTAGAGATGCAAAAAAGCCGGCTTTTTTGAATCGATGGTTTTTTGCACATAAAAAGCCGGCTTTTTTGGGGGAAAAAAACGAGAATTTTGGAAATTTTGGCTTTTTTCATTTTCATGATTTTTCTGTGTAAATAGCTTTCTTATAGTATACTCTAAAGTTAAATAAGATTTCATGACCTGAATGCCATATTTCGCTCTGGAATTCACCATCATGATGAATGGAGCACATGGTTTATGAATTAAAGTAAACATAAATTATGTAGTATTTGAGGGCAATTTTAGAAGCTGTTTAACCTTATTTTAACTTCTGAATCATCGACATTTTTTCTTCTCCAGATAATTTTTTTTAGTCATCCCTGTTTCATATCTTGGAGCTTAGAACCCTAGCTTCTAGCACATAATTAAACTTATGTTTTTCAATATATACATCAGAGTGTACTTCCACATTTCCGTTATACTGTAGCTGTGCAATGATTTAACAATAATCTTCGGGACACAACTTTGAATACCATTTGATAGAAATAATCAGTATCAGATTTAGAAAAATATTTGGGAGGAGTTTTTCTGTATAATGTTTGGTTTTTCTAAAAATTCCTAATTTTTATTTAAGAGGAGCTTAAGTTTATGAGTACAGGCATAATAAATATTTAGTTTCGTTTGTATGTTCAGCTATAATCTTTCAGATACAACCTTGAAGACCATTTTATACTGATAATTAGTGGCGGCGGATTTAGAAAAGTATTTTGGGAGGGGCTTTTTTATATTAATGCTTAGTTTTTCTAAAAATTCCTACTTTTTTTATTTAAGGACAGCTTGAAGTTTATGAGTAAAGGCAAAACTAATATTTAGTTTGTTTTAGAAATTCCGTAATTTCGGGGTAGAGGCTTCAATCCGAAAGACATCCCCACCCCTAACCCTCTTTGCAAATCCATCACTGCTGGTAATTAGTAATAACAAAGGTTTAAAAACGATTAGAAAGGAAGTCGGCCAGGACACACAGTAACGCAGTATCTCTACATTCACAGATGGGATTAAGAAAACTTTCGTCAAAATGGTCGAGTGCGGGGTTGAATCCCGGACTTCACGATAGAAGCGCGAAAGCTAACCACTCACTCGTTTGTTGTGCTTAACTTGAATGTATTCTCTCTTTCTCTTTCTCTATGGCCACAAAAGCTCTCCATTGACTTCTGTCCTTATCCAATTCAATCCAGTTTCTACTCTGTATTCCTATTTCTGCTATATCCATCTTAATATTGTCCTCCCATCTGGGCCTAGGTTTTCCTAATGGACGTTTCCCGATTGGATTTCCAGTTGAAACTTTGAAAGCGTTCCTACTTTCTTCCATTATGGCTACATGACCTACCCACTTGATCCTCCTAGACTTGATGACTAACGATGTTTGGTAAACCGTATAAATTATGTACGTAGTTCCTCGTTATGAAGTTTCCGCCATTCCCCATTCCCGTTCCTCTTGGGTCCAAATATTCGTCTCAGAATTTTATTCTCAAATAATTTCAGTCTACGTTCTCCCCTCAGCGTAAACGACCATGTTTCACAACCATAAGTCATAACAGACATGATTATCATTTTCTTTATTTTAAATTCCTTGACAGAATTCGCGACGACAAAATATTTTGAACTGAATAATAACAACAATTTCCTGATTTCAGTCGACATTTAATTTCTTTGTGGGTATGATTTTGGTCTGGTAATACTGATTCAAGATTTTTGAAAATATCCACTATGTCGAAAGTATTAATTGATATTTTAACGCACTCATAATTTGCCATTACTCATATCCTTGCAAGCGTTTAATAAAGCCTCTGCATTTCTTTCTATTGTTCTGTTAGATTTACATCATCAGTATATACCATAACCTGGTAAACACCATTCAACTCTAGGCCCTGGTTCCTATCTTTGATTTTTCTTATAGCGTACTCCAGAACACAGCTGAATAATAACGGCAATAACGCATATCCTTTTTTCAGGCCAATCTTGACGTGGAAGCTCGTATTTTTCTACTTGGACTATACTCTGGGATTCATTTAAACAGTTAGTAAATCTAGCTTTTTCGGTATTCCAAATTCTGTAAGATTGTTGTACAATGTTTCTCTCCTAACCGAGTTGTAAGCCTTTCTAAAATCAATAAACAGTCGATGTACTGGGTAATATATTCCCATTTCTTTTCGAGTATTTGTCGAATGGTAAATATCTGATCGATTTCGACTAAATACATACTGATAATCTCCAATAATTTCGTCTGCGTGTGGGGTCAATCTTATTAATATAATGTTGAGAAATGCCTCGATAATTATTACAATCAATTTTGTCTCCTTTCTTGTGAATTGGAACAGTGATTGATTCTTCCACTCTTTTTAAATGTATTCCATATTTTTTCTTTTTGATAAAAAAAAAGTTTGGTAACGATATGTTGAATTTTCTTGTTAAAAATTCAGAAACCTTCAGGACTGGGTAAACCGTGATGGTGGTTATATATTCTACAGCCTAGGAAACCATACGCTCAGATGAACCGTCTATTACGTATATGATCCATGAAGAGAAAATTCGATACTTTCCCGATTCTGCACAAGCTTAAGGAACAGTCAGTGCATTAGAGAATTTGGAGCTTTACCGATTTTGCAGATCCGAAGCACCTGATAGGTGGTAACAGATTATTAAGTTTGTGATCAATCAGTGAAAAATTTGTTCGAAATATTCATACAATGTATATGAAAGTTAAAACTTAACTGAAAAATTTCAAGAATGTACAGAGCTACCCGAAACGAAGCTCTTGATGTGCATATTTCTCTCATGTTTTTTCTTTATTTTGCTTCAAAAAGAGGATGTGTGATATTTTGAAGTAAAAATACTACATACAATTTTGCTAGTTATTTATGTATCATTTTTAAAGTTCTTATTGTATATAAGAGGCTAAAGTATTATTACATATATTGGTTAATCCTTTGAAATTCATAATGTAAAAATGTTAAGGATTTTTAAAAAAATCTTTTTGAAATTCATGGTTTATTTTCGAGGTTTCATATTATTATCTGCATCAACCACTAATTAAATGAGTTGTTTTGTTGTAGAGAAGCTAAACAAAGTCTGCATTATCAGTTTAAAGCAAAATTTTCAAAAAAGCCCAAAATTTCCCAAGCAAAAAAGCGAAGCAGAAAAAACCGTGTTTTTTTCCAAAAAAGCCGGTTTTTTTCCGAGCCCTTGCATCTCTAGTACCGAGACAAACTGAAAAATGAGATCTTTCAGTTTTACGTTCTTCAGATATACTCTGTAGGCTAATGGGGATGGATGATAAACAAAATAAATGATTATAAAATAATTGGAAGGAAGAGAATGTGGGAGGAAAGAGGAGAACTCCGAGAAAACCCACGAACACAATGTTGTTTACTACAAACTTACATGGCCTGAGATCAAACCAGGGATCTCTTGAATTAGAGCTGAGTGTTATACCACGTAGCCGTAATGCCTCCCAGGTATCTTGTCACTATTCGCCTGGGAAAACCTCAGTCAGGATTGACGACTATCGGATTTCAATCTGGCAACTCCCACCATCAAGTTCATTCTTCATGAAGAATTAAATAGATAACGATCCAGCTTCTCTTGTTCCCACCATGCTCAAAATGGATCAACGCTTGGTTTCAGTTTTTTATTTCCTTCTTTTTACATCTTTTCACACATCTCTTCGCAGCATTATTCACCTTTATCAGATCTTTAACCCGTCAAATTTTATTACCTTTGTTTTTTGGTATCCACATTTCTTATCCATACAGACTAATACTCTGTACAAAGCTTTTAATAAATATTTTTCATATATCTAGAAACTATCTACTTTACTTTCAATATGATCCCAACGTGAACCGCTTTCTGAACAAAGAAAAAAGAAATAAGAGAAAAAATCTCCATCCTGTCCCATTATAGAATCATTTGTCTTGAAATTAAGAAAAAATGCGAAATCTGTTCTGAACTTAGTCTAGGATCTGAAGTTACAGGAATCAAACACATCAATTATACTTATACACAAGCATCTTAATCCTAACACAAATGTGATATTCGTTCATATTTTCTAATCGATTTAGAACTCCCTCGTGGCTAAGCAGTTAGCATATGCGCCTTTTGGTGTGGAAGACCCAATGCGATTCCCAGCAGGAGCTTATGTGGTTCGGATGTCACGTTAAGATGTAAGTCCACGTCTCACATAATCTCGTTGCTGATAGGGACGCTAAACTTAAAATCGAATCGATTTAGTTTCAAAACGTGAAAGCTGGACAATAAATAAATAAATAAATAAAAATAACTGGGAATCGAGGTTTCAATTAGTGTTCCACGTTATAGACTTATTAAGACGTAAACTCTAGAGAGTAATATTGAATTAATTCATTGAGTAATGACAAAGTGGAAAAATAAATCAGACTATTTTGTATTGTGTGCACTCGGAAGTCGTATTTGAGTTTCTTTTAGATATTTCTCGAGAAATTTATGTTTGATTCTTGGAGATACTTAATGCCACTAAGAAAATGATAGAGTCTACTTGATTTTATCAACTCTAACGGCAATATCATTTTAATGAATTCCATCGAAACATATAGAAATTCTACGAGGAGCATTACGTATGTTCACAAACAGGTTTCTGTTACCTTGACCCTCTCTTTCTGTTAAAAGAAGAAGAAGAAGAAGAAGAAGAAGAAGAAGAAGAAAAGTGAATACTGGCTTTGCAACTTTGGATTTCTAGTAACATTTACGTTAACAGAAACAGAATGACGTTATACGCAAACGATGCTGTTGAACTTTGGTGACAAGTTCAAAAAGAGAAGCTACCGGTGGGTATAAAAAGAACTATGACTAATATACGAAAACATGTAAAACTTAATTGAATTGTGAAAGAGGTATTACCCAAGTGACGTCAATATCTTAATTTGTAATTACATCTTAATTATTTGTCTTTTCCTTTTCCCACAGGCGAATTGGATTCAGAAACGGTTGAGCTGATGAATACTCCCCGATGTGGAGTGAAGGATAAGATAGGCCATGGATCGGAAGCCAGGAAGAAACGATACGCTTTGCAAGGTAAGCAAGTACCCAGCATGTATATTTTTGAACAGAAATTGTGTCTGGGAGAAAATTGTTGCTTGTTCTTCACACGCTGTATTTGTAACGATCTGACTCACCCTGCTTAATTTATTCAAGGCAGAAGCCAAGTAGGAAACGAAAATAAAACGTAGTTTATAAATTGTTTGTGTTCTTGATGGGAATTTTAGGTCTTTGTCCTGCACCATCTTTTTACAGTTCATGACATCATAATATATACGGAAACGTCCTTCGTTTGTTTGGGAAAACTTTTAATTTGTTGCTACATACGTACATTTTTCTGCTTTACTCTATCATAGTATTTGAAACAAACATGCATTTAATTAGCTACAGGACGATTCTCTGACAAGTGGTCCATTGTCAGTAATTTTTTAAGATTAATTTGAAACTATGGTGTTTATATTTTTCTATTAAGAGATAGTGTAACTTTATACTGAGACATTTAAAATCTTTTTGTAAAATATATTTACTAGGTTTTGACTGTTCTACACCATGCTCAATGCTGTTCACATCTCCCAATTTTCAAATAATTTTAAAACTAAATTCTAAATCTGTAATTATATGAACAATAGCAAAAAATATGAAGTGACCCTTTGGCAAAAATTTAACAATTTTGTTTTAATTAATGTTTTATTCTGGTAGGCAAAAACCGTAGTTTTCTCATGTCATGTTTTGCTGTCCCGTGCGTAACGGAAAACATATATTTTTCGTGTTTCCTTTGTAATTGTAGGAGATAAAGTATTGAAACTTTTGCTCCAAAATAGAATTATTATTAGTCTGTTAGTGGTACTTATTAAATTTGTTTATTATCCTCCTCATTTATTTCATGAGGTATAGAAATGTTGTCCCGTGCGTAACGTTACGCACGGGACATGTACAGATTTATGCAAGGAAGTGAATAAAATTAAGTTATTAAGATTTAAATACCCGTTTATTGTTATTGGAGTTAAACAATGAACAAAAAACTTTTATATTAACTCAAAGAAACATGCATTTGCCGAGAGAAACTAAACCAAACATAACTACCAAAAACGTCTACGTTAAGTTACATAGAAACATTTACCACGAGGCTTAAAAACAAATTATCATGATAAATCACCCTTTTTTCTTTTCATTAGAAAGGTAGGTATCTAAGTTGGTTTGACAGTCTTGTAGGGGGCAAATGGATTCGCTTCAGAGCTCTTTAGTTCTTTACAAAAATGGCTATTGGTTCTGGAACTCTATAGTATATTCTTTCATCTTTTATCAGCAAATTAGGTGCTTGAAGTATATTTAAAACTTGATCGAATGAGACATAAGATCTGTTCTTTTCATCAAAACAAAATTTTGTACAACTGTTGTCCATGCATTTCAGATTTGTTACTCTATAATGTCCCATCTTCTTCTACATCACTCTCAGACACACATACATACCGTTATTTAATCCATATTTCTGGAAGAACCCCAACCAAATTTCACTAGGAGAAATACACCTGCTCTAATATTGTCCACTCTGAGCTCGAGGGTTGGAATATCATTATGAACATCTTCAAAGTTGTATTCTGAATAAATGTCACTCTCATCACTTGATGAATACATCATTAGTACACTATCACTCTTTTCGTTTTCCTTGAACCAATCTAACTTGAATTACCTTGTTCTTCTTCACATTTTAGAGTGTTTTCCTCTTCTAAATGGTCAACAACGAAACTATGCGGAATGAGTTTCGCAAAAGAAACGTGAGAGGAAAAGAGTTAATTTTTTAACTTGTCTATAACGCTGCATCCTCACTTTATTTTTCAGTCTCACCTTGTTCCTGTGTTTAAGTCTATATTTTCTAGCCCTTTCAGCGCCACTCATTGCTTTTGTTGATCGATTCAGTTCATCACTGACAATATTATTGGAACAGAGTTACTTGCCTGTGAATCCATATTACTTAACTTTAAAAACACACTAATGCAAATCTTCACTGTGAATTAACAATCAACAATAACCAAAAAACAACTGTTTCCCTTCAATTCACTTTCCCGCATTTCACCTGACAATGACAGCGTTCAAAAGACTCAACGTTTCTCAATGGTAGCACAGAGGATCGAGCAGCTCAACAGTTGCACAACATTATGTGGTTTGAATGCCACCAATCAGCGCTGAGACAAATATCCCAAAGACATGGTAATAACACTAAGCGAGTTGCCTAGCAAAGTTCGACTTTGATACTTTGAAATGTAATTTAATTCATTTAAATTAAATTAGGGATGCCAATTTTTTATGATTGTTAAGGTCCAAATGCTAATCTTAAAATATCAATCTCTTTAGTAAGGATATTGCATAATAACAGTCTTAGAACAACCAAACAATTGCATGGTTACTTTTCTGTCCCGTGCGTAACGTTCCGTGAGTCGAAAAAGAAAACATAATGTGAAGCTAATTAAATTCTATTTTCCAATTTAAAAAATATAATGCACAGTAAGGAGAATGAATGTAGAACATAAGTAATGGCCAGTGGCGTATTTAGGGGGGTGGCTTCCGGGCATAAGCCCCTCCCGAAATCTTACTTAGTATAGTAAAGTAAATGAAATATCTTGCAGAATTTTCACATTTCCAGGCAAAACCCCCCGAAAGTTAGCAAAGCCCCTCCCGAAACAAAATCGTAAATACGCCTCTGGTAATGGCATATAAAATGAAAATGCTGCCATAAATCTCAGAGAATGTCCAATGAAATTGAGGTTGTGAAATGAGCTTTTTGTCTGAGTCCCGTGCGTAACGCTTAATTTTGGCTTATAACTCAAATTTGCAATTGTTTTGAGTATTTCATTTTATTTAACTATGCACTAATAATTTCTCCCCTAATTTTGACATACTTTTTATTTTATTTGAAAATACATTTTTGTTTAAAAAAAAGCAGTTTTTGTGTATAAATGTTTCGTGCGTAACGTTGAGAATCGCCCTAACGAGTTGTTTTGAGTCAGCATCAAAATTGAGGTTCTCACTTGAGTAACAATGTCCAATCATTCAAATTTTGGAGAATACATAAAAATTTGATTCTGGGTCTAGAACAAAACATACAGACCTTGAAATTGTCTTGTTATTAACGCCTATTACCATTTATTGATAAATAATGCATGTAGGGCCTAATGCTTTTTGTATCAGACGGATACATTTTCCATGTGCAGTACAAATGAACAGAAACGTCAAATTTTGAATCACATCAATTAGCATCATTAGCGTAGAAATACATCATCAGACTAACAGGAAATGATCCACATTTTCATGTTTGTGGCACAAATACTGTGTAATACAAAATAGGTAAGAAATAATTTATGGATTCAAATATCCAGCTGCCTCCAGTATAAAGTCTCGAAATTATGTGGACCCAGCTGTATGGACGTGAAGGGTATTTATAGAATGATTCAAAGTTAAATTCGACAACATTTCTAGTGGGATACATTCAGTGGCGTATTTAGGGGGGGCTTCCGGACTTAAACCCCCCCTCGAAATCTTACTTCCTATAGTAAAGTATATGAAATATCTTGCAGAATTTTCACATTTTTAGGCAAAGCCCCCCCCCCAAAGTTAGTAAAGTCCTCCCCGAAACAAAATCGTAAATACGCCACTGGATACATTAAATGTTTGAAAACCAAAGTACATTTGACTAAGCAGTATTTCTGAGCTTAATCACTAAGTTATTTACATTATTACTAATATATTTATTCTAAAAACAATCATAGCATATGTTCCGTTTTCACAAATTACGTAAAATGTGTTTCTCAAAAAATTTCCCGTATTAGACACACATTTTTACATACGTAAGTGGATATCCACATGCGTGTGGATCCACGTGAATATGTATTTTAAAAAGACAGGAAAACCTGTGAAATGTGTCGACGGATAGAAAGGAAATTGATGGGAGAGGTAAACAGGAATTCGCGGTGAGGATAATAGCCATTTCCGGTATCTCATTATTCGCTTATACAACAAACACCAAATGACGTAAATACGTTTACACAGAGACGGGGGGAAAAAGTGTGTTTAGCTTCTCTGAGTTTGTATATTTAAACTATATGTTGTATAATGTATTGTAACTGCATAGAGCATATACGATAGTCCGCAATTATCAACAATTATAAGAGATGTTAGAAATTTCTAGTATTATTGCATCATAAAGGGCTGATCACCCATGTGCAGTTAAGGGATGCGTGGTCATCTCATTGGCAGGCACGTTTTTAGGGTCTTTAGGCCGGATTTCGATACTTCGTAATTCAAGTAGCTTTATAATGAAAGTTTTGTTCCATCACTAAAACTGGATAAATGTGCTTGTACTGTGATCAGGTCATGTTAACTTAACCGCTCTGTTGTTGTAGAAGTTTCTGCCCTTATCTATATATATAAAAATGAAAGTCACTATGTTTGTTCAAGACAATAATTCTTGAGGGGCGCGGTGGCTCAGTGGTAGAGCGTTCACCTACGGTGCTTTGGGTCCCTGGTTCGATTCCAGCTTGCGCCGTGTGGACTTTGTGGTGGACAAACACCATGCTCGTGGGTTTTCTCGGGGTTCTCCCACTTTCTTTATTCCACCATTTCATTCATCTCTCATCATCACCGCCTCCTTTAGCCTAACCGGCATAACCTTGGGACGTAAAACTTAAAGATTTCATTTCACTTTTTTAATAACTCTTGAACTATCCGACCAATCTCGATCAAATTTTCAACAGAGATAAGCTGAACTCACTTTTTGAGTTTTACATGCCGATTAGGCTAAAGGAGACGGTGATGATGAGCGATGAATGAAATGGTGGAATGAAGAAAGTGGGAGGAAACGGGAGAACCCCGAGGAAACCCACGCACACGGTGTTTGTCCACCACAAAGTTCATTTAGCGGGAGAAGGGTTTGAACCCGGGACCCCAAACACCAGAGGTGAACGCTCTACCACTGAGCAAAGGCGGCCCCACCAACAGAGATAAAGTTCGAGCCTGGGAGTGTTTATTATTTCACTTTGACGGTGCAACTTACATGTCATCATGGGCACCCGAAGGGTGGCAGAGTGGGGCCCGGGCCCCCTGGCTCACGAAAATGTGTAAAATTTCTTAAGATTTTCTTAATACAAATAAAAAATTACCAAATGTAATATAGCAACCAGGAAGGTGCCTCCCCTAGAAAATTTTCTTCGGGCGCCCATGCATGTCACCCTTGTGTGAGCACGTCCTTTAGCAAATAATACTCCAGTGCTACCCATTACATTTTGTTTTTGCTTCTCAGGCCTTTTCTAGAAGAAAGTCTGAATATAAATTCCAAAGCCATGCTTATTTATTAGTTGTAATATAGGCTATAGTTCTCGTCAGGAGATTTGCGAGTAGAATATCAAGAAAAAATCAAAAGGGTTTATTGTTATTCTGGGTTTTAGGTTATTCACATCATTTGACCCTTGTGTTGGGTTTCTTCACTTTTATAACGAGACGCAGGTAGTAATGCAAAACTTACAATCACACTCCGCCACTGCTGCATAAACGGAAGGTTATGATATTACTATAATTACTTATTTTTAATGACCTAAGTTATTACTTGTCGTTACGAAGTACTTGTTGAAATGAGGTGTAAAATTAATGTATCGGAACGAAATAGAAAATAACGTTGGTAACAGGCCGATACATGGAAACTCGTAAAACACTTTGTGAATCATCTTCACGCGTGAAATGAGTTTTTCAATCACCAACAACAATGCTGTTCTTTTTATTGCTTCGATAGTAGTAAGTGTTAAGAGCCAGGTGGTATCCCGATTTAACTCAGATCGTTCTTTGTTTTAAATCCAAGTTCGAATTTTCAACGAACTTAAAAAGTTCGTTACTGAATTCCCTATGTGTGTGTGTGTGTCTGTCTGTCTGTTATTTTCGATTTTTTTTAATTTTGAGTAATCCATTCGATAGAGCATCAAAAACTTAATTCAAAATTTTTCACGTCACTCTTACCGTTCCCGAGATATCGGCCAAAAAATGTCCGATTTCCGGAGATTTAAGGAGCCATATCTCGGGAACCGGAAGTTATAGAATGATGATATTGGTGTTGATCAATACCTAAGAGAAATAATGAACATCTTAGTACCAAATAGTAACCGGTGGCCACTGATTAACTGTCTACTGGCCAACTAGCCACCGTTCCCCATGTATTGGCCAAAAAAGTTCGAATTTCTAGATATTTAAGCAGCCATATCTCGAGAACTGTAAGTAATAGAGAGATGATATTGGTGTTGATCAATACCTAAGAGTATGATGAACATTTTGGTATCAGATAGTAAGCGGTGGCCACTGGCCAACAGACCACCGTTTCCCATATTAACTAAAAAAAAGTTCGAATTTCGGGAGATTTAAGGAACCATATCTTAGGAACCGTAAGTCATAGAGAGATGATATTTTGCGAATTTTTGCGAGAAACAGAAGGTGCGGATAAAAAGATTTACTTTTACATGTGGGAACAACGGCAGTCGTTCTGGCAATGCTTTTGGAGCATTCTCAGCTAGTTTAGTATTATTCTACTTACTTAGAGGAAGCGGCGCTTCCACGAACATAACGCCCCTAGTTGCCTGCGAGAGCAAAATGTCCAT
Source organism: Thermobia domestica (assembly GCF_964235325.1). Taxonomy (NCBI): domain Eukaryota; kingdom Metazoa; phylum Arthropoda; class Insecta; order Zygentoma; family Lepismatidae; genus Thermobia; species Thermobia domestica. Next base: position 259,794,896 of record NC_137461.1, read on the forward strand.
GGGTTATTTTTTACTCTTACTTGTTTTCATTTTATCGTTTGGTATTCGGGGTATTCGGTTTCCGTACCTTACTATAGTGGTACTATATATATTACATGTTTGTAGTAAAAGTTATATGAATTTCAACATACATTATGCCTTCCTTTTGATTAAACAAAAATGAATTTAGAAAATGGTTTACTTCATGTTCATAACATAACCTTTTCTTGATGATTGACCCAGTTATACAAGCAAGACTTCTGCATATCTGGATTGTGTCCAGAACTCATAAGTTCGGGTAATTGAAGTTCCATTTATAGTTATTTTTCAAAGTAATGTTTTAAGAATGTTTATTATTTAAATAAAATCTTTATGTAAATAACAATAATCAATGCTATTTCAGGCAGCAGATGGAGGGTGAAAGACCTGACATATAAAATCTCCAAATATCCCAACAAACTGAAAAATGAAGACGTAGATAGAGAAGTGGAACGTTCTTTCAAAGTATGGTCTGATTACACGGACCTCACTTTTACCAGGAAGACGTCCGGCCAAGTGCATATTGAGATCCGTTTCGAGAAGGGAGAACACGGGGATGGAGACCCTTTCGATGGTGTTGGAGGAACTCTTGCACACGCCTATTTCCCAGTGTATGGTGGAGATGCTCACTTTGACGATGCCGAAAATTGGAGTATCAAAGGCTACAGAGGTAAGTTAACAATACTGAGCTTAAGAGGGCGTCCACCTTGTGCGAGTATTATTATTATTATTATTATTATTATTATTATTATTATTATTATTATTATTATTATTATTATTATTATTATTATTATTATTATTATTATTATTATTATTAACTTTAAAACAGAGAAACTAAGATCAAATCAGTGTCTTTTTTATTAATTTCTGGTTGCCATACATGGAATATTTAGATATTAAATAAAAGATTTTGTAACTCCATACATTAAGGTACATAGTGTATTATACAGTGATACTTCTATATAGTGGACAGTAACGGCGAACGTAAAATTGTCTGTTATTCGGAAGTGTCCGCTATTCGTAAAAAGCTTAAGATGACACACACACACAAAGTACACACAAATTTGTCTGCGTCTTGCAAATGAATCACTTGTAGCCGGACGAAGATAAAATGCACGAGACGTCATTCCATTGTTCAAACTATGCGGAAAATTGCTATTAAACAATATGTACTAAAAAAAAACTAAACTAAATACAAAAGGAACAATTAACGATAGTGTTAGAAATCCTGCTCGTTATTGTTTGGGGCAATAATTTTCCGTGTCCACGGTCGTTATTAACAATGTCCGCTATACAGAACTAACTTTTCCGTTATACCGAATGATATTCTGCTAGGGAATTGAAAAGTGGCCGTTATGTAAAGGATCCGTTAGGAGAAGTTTCACTGTATATATAATTTTGGTGTGTACATATATTTATGGATACCATCTAGTTATGACAAAAGTGAATATATAGTTATATTCAGTAATATTCCTTCATATTCTTATATTCAGTGTATTTTAGCATATATTCTCATGTAGTTTGCAACTTAAAGCCTAGATAAGGCAGGAGAATATGGAATATCACAATAAAAAAAGGCATGAATGCCACAAGTTCGCTGGATAGGCGTGCATTTCTAAGGACTGTTACGCCAGAAGTTTAGGTTTTTAGTTTTATGTAGCTCGTAGTAACAGTGATCCTTTGCTCTCCATGTATGTTATTAATACATAACTAGATATTTTTACTCTTTTTATTTATTAAGATATTAGCTATAATTTGTACTAGTTTACCTTCTTATATAAATTAATTTATTGCTTCAGAATACAATTTCTTCTTTTGTGATGTTCTAATCTGTGCCTTTTTCTTTTTAAAATTATTTCTAAATTTCTTTAAAATTACTTTTTCTTTTCCTCTCACTTTTTCCAGTACCTCATTGCTTCTTCATTCCTTCAACAATTTTCTTTATGGCAACATTTTACTTCATTTCTATACTTACTTAAGGTATCTCTAATCGTACCAGTTTGAGGACCATGGCTCAATAACGTAACCGATATATGAGTTGTACCGGTAAATGATAAATAAATAAATAAATAAATAAATAAATAAATAAATTGATAAATATGAGATCAGGCTTGAAAGAACTTAAAAGAAAAGAGCTATGTTCAACACTTTAACCATTGAAAAGTAAAATACATAATCACTCTAACATTATATAGGTATATAATCGTGTATATTACTAGTTGCCATAAAGTTCTATGTATTTTATGAGTTTTACTCTTTGTATTTCAGGAACCAACTTATTCCAAGTCGCTGCCCACGAATTTGGACATTCTTTAGGCTTGTCACATTCCGATGTAAAGTCAGCTTTGATGGCTCCATTTTATCGAGGATACCAGACGGACTTTAAGCTGGATATCGACGATATACGAGGAATTCAGGTAAACACTCTCTGCAGTGTATTTACACTTATGATTTTCCCCCCTCCATCTCTATAAACACATTTCTGGGCCGATGATAGCGATAACCGACTTCAGGTTGATTTAACGTTTAACTGTTGTAAGTCCTGAGGTGTTCTTTTATTAATAGTAGTATTTTTACTTCTTTATTATATTTTTAAGTTCCTGCGTTCTTAATTGAGTCTTAGGAGGGATACGTTGTACAGCTCACAGATGACGAGAAGAACCCTAAAACAGGGGAAGCGGGGAAAGGTCAACGACACGGACAAGTCCATTTTCGATTTTTGAGGTGTGGTCTATACTTAGATGTCTGCTATTCCGGGTAGTTATCTGTGTGCTATTCCGTGGTGTCATTTGAAACCCCCGTACGAAAAGTGGGCGAGCCCATACCTACGTCACAGTATTTCTGCTAGGGTTCTTCTCGTTATCTGTGAGCTGTACTAGGTACTCTACAATATATGGGCGCCCGAAGGGAGGGCAGGGGCCTTCTATCGGAAATCACTTTTCCATTGGTAATAAACTCAAAGATGCTGTAATACATGGTTGAATACACTGGCGGTTACAGTGCGAAATGATGGTGTAGAAAACTTGCATCACGCTATGATAAATGCTTGAATCTATGTGGCGAATAAGTTGAAAAGGAATGTAAGCTTTGTCGTTTCTGTACCATAAATCTTTTACACGCATCATTTGATGTTTGTTTCACACCAAAATGTTTTCTCCTACATACCCTTTGTTTAAGCCAAGCAGAGAGATTGTGCTGATGTGAATATGAATGATATCAAGTTGTGTGCCCTGAACATGCGCGACAAAATTAGGAATCCTGTCATCGATTGTAAGGTGCGGAATGCAGGCCCGTAGCCAGCCCAAAAATGTAGGGGGGCCCGGCTGAAGTTAGGGGGGGCGATCCATCCATATGATATTTCATCACCATATTATAGTTCATTTGCAAGCCTACCGTGAAAATTTTAGGGAGGGCAACAAAACTTTAGGGGGCTGCCCCCCTAGACCCCCCTGGATACGGGCCTGGCGAAATATGATAAGGGCTTTCGATTTCCACTTGTTCTGGAAGCTGAAAATCCGAAAAGCAGTTTCCTCCTGCTGGTGAACTCGAAGATGCTTTGAGGGCCGCGGTGGCTCAGTGGTAGAGCGTTCACCTCTGGTGCATGGGGTCCCTGGTTCGATCCCAGATCGCGCCAAGTGAACTTTGTGGTGGACAAGCACCGTGGGCGTAGATTTCCTTGGGGTTCTCCTGTTTCCTTCCACCCTTCCCATTCCACCATTTCATTCATTTCTCATCATCACCGTCTCCTTTAGCCTAGCCGGCATAACCATGGGATGTAAAACTCAAAAATTTCATTTCATTTCATTTCATTTCAAAGATGCTTTGAACACATTGGAGGTAACAGATTACAATGATAGTATAGAAAAACTGGTATCACGCTATGGTCAGTGCTTGAATATGTGGTTTATATGTTGAAAAATAAAGTAAGGCATGTAGGTTCTGTACCATAACAAATTTTGCGCACATCGTTTATAGTTTTGTGTTTCACAGTAAAACGTTACCTTTTTTTTCTGGACAACGCTCCTAATAATAATAACGCAGAAGTAATTAAGTTACTTCATAAAATCAAGCCAACTGGGAACAATGGTAAAATATTCTAACGCGTTTATTCCGTTATTTTATTTTCTAGAACACTCATACAAGATGATTTTGTCATCTCGAAATAAATGTATGGAAGTTAAGCATAGCTCAGAATAATGAACACAAGGATGGGTCCGAAGTGATGTGAGTTTTATAGTGAGCAAACATAATAGACTCCCTCAAGATGTTTGCGTTTGATCCTCCCCTCACTTTGCCACCACACTTTCGTTAATTTTATCATTTTCTTAGAAATCTTTTTTATCCTACAAGATACAAAAGTGGATTGTTAAACAGCTTCAGAAAACAGTGAAAAATATAAATTGGGGTTGAAAAATATAATTTTTTATTTGTATTTAAAACGAAAAATAAATTGAACTTTTAAAAAAAATGAATTCCAACTTGCCTTTGGATGCGTTAGTTTGTATTGAAACACCTACAAGAATTACATAGCAGTGAGATTTGCCGTTTACACAAAGCTTGAAACAAGAGGAAGCCTGTGTATCCGGCGTAACGATGGAACAGAATCAAATAAATGTTTTGAGTAGCTGTTGAATGTAATTAGTTTTTTTTCTTTCTTTCAAATCACTCTCCACCCCTGCATCGGACTAAATCTGCCTTTTTACGATCGTCATTCTCTGGAAAGGCCAAAGTTGCTAGCAGAAACGATCTACATGAAACAATTTACTTTTAAAAATACAATCTATATATATAAAAGAGAACGTACAAATCCTTTGTCCGCTCATCACGCTAATACGGCTGAACCAATTTCTTTTATTTTTGGGGGGTTATTAGGATTTGGACCCTAGATGGTTTTTATCATATCACTTTAATTTTCAATTACCAGTGTCTTGAGATAATTGACCATTCAGGTGTCCATTACGTACAAATCCTTTATTAGTTCAATCATAGGTATAAAAATAAACGTATGTATATGCAACCCGCATGACCGTGTCACTCGGCGGGTTAACATAAATGACAGGCGTTATAATGGTTTTTATCATATCACTTGAAAGCGAAAAAGTAAAAATTATCTAAGTAACAAAGTTTATTGCGTTCGGGGGTGACCGCAGCGAAGCGGGGCGGGTTAACATAAATGACAGGCGATATAATGTTAACATTTACTGCAATCTTCTATGGTTTTTATCATATCACTTGAAAGCGAAAAAGTAAAAATTATCTAAGTAACAAAGTTTATTGCGTTCCGGGGTGACCGCAGCGAAGCGGGGTGAACGCTGCTAGTAAACAGATAAAAGAGTGGAAAATACATTGTAGAATTTCCTGTAATACATCATATTTGACCATGATATTAAACATAACACACAATTAATTAGCTTGTTTAGAATTTAACACCCTCAGACTGAGACTTACAGGATAAGATGGGGTTTGAACTGCTGCTGTTAAAATTATAATAATTCATTATTCGTCATTCCAGTATTCGAACAGTTATTCGGATAAGGAATAATTCTTCAAACAGTTATTCGGATAACGAATAATTCTTCAAACAATTATTCGGATAGCGAATAATTCTTCGAAAATTTGTTCGAATAAGGAATATTCAAATAGTTTTAACATCACTTTGAACTATCTGATTTTTTCCATCAGAGATTGAACCTGTTCCCCCCAACCATTTAGCAATAGCAAATTACTTCGAAATTCTTTTCCATGCGTTCTGAAATGTAATTTCAATTTAAGTGTATTGAAGAAAGAAATATAAAGGATCTTCCAGCTAGATTGTTCATCTCATGTGAATTTACTAGTGGTCGTGCTCTAAGAGACTAAAATCTGGCTCAAACCTGTTGACGTCTGTCGAAAGCCAATGGTGTGCAAGTGCGACGTTGTCGGACTTTTGCTTCCTATCGTGTACAGGCATGATGTGAAACATTAACGCAAGAAATTAAATATATTGACAAATAAATTCATTCTCACAAGTTTATTAGCGCTATAGTGACATATCTATCATATAGACGTAAACGTCCAAAATTATTGTCGCATGTCTATAAATATGTCTTTGTAGGAATATAATTTGATAACGAATTCGCTCTGTATTTCTTATAATGTTAGTATGTGTATAATCGGCAAACACATGTATGTGGCAAATTTCATGTCAAAAGAGCAGTAAATGAGAACAATAAAACGAAAATAAAACTTTCTTGTCCATTTAGCAACATTTTTTTTTTATTCATTCTAATTTTCGTATTTATAATTCTTTTCCTATGAAATTTACCACATATATACATTCCCGATTATACCCATAGTATCAGTATTAAAAGTACCCCGCAAAATCATTATCAAATATTCTTATAAGAAAGTTCTAGATATGTGACAGTCATTTTGGGCATGAGTGTACCTTTGAAATTGCTTTCTTCTAATCGAGGAACAAAGCAATTAGACAACGTCGCCCAACTTGCATTGGATATTGTGAAAAGGAGGACACGTCTTATATGTCAGGAGGCTTGAGCCGGACTATAAAAACCATCTGTGATTATCGTAAATTGAAGAGAAATTTAATTACTTCGCGAAATTACCATTTTAGTTTAACAGCCAATTACAAAATATTTTGTCATTGGGCAATCTCCAAAAATACTACTTTTTTCTTTTATTCTCCCCCCCCTACCTCCCCTTCTATCTCAAGAAATGTGAGCTTTTATTTTTGAAAGCGGCTATATTAAACGCAAAAATAAAGCTAGTCGGTTGATTGATTCGAAGTTTAGCGTCCCATTCAGCATCAAGGCTGTATGAGACGTGGACGTAACGCTTAATATCAGATCCGAACCATATGAGCTTCCACCTGGAATTGAACACAGATTTCCCACTCCGAACGCAAAAATAAAGAGTCAGTGTGTGAAGTCTCAAATAAAAAGATACGGCGAGAGGTCTCAAAAAAAGATTTTTTACCAGGGTTTTAGTATGAATAACAAAATAAATAAATAATATATTTAATAAAAGAGTAATAATTGTAAACCGAATTTAGGACAGAATGGCAGGAGGACAAAATGGCAGGGGGACATAATGGCAGGAAATAAAGGCAGGAGGACAAAATGGCAGCGGACGAAATGGCAGGAGGACGAAATGGCAGCGGACAAAATGGCAGGAGGGCTAAATGGCAGCGGACGAAATGGCAGAAGGACAGAATGGCAGGAAGTTAATTTGTGAAAAATTATAGCTCCTAGGGCTCGTATTTTTTGATTTTACCTATTGTGTTTGTTAGTAGGTAACGGTTCTCGATTTATTCATTTCTACCTCAAATGTCCAAAGCATATAAATACAGCTAAATTGAACCAAGAGCGTAAAAGAGGGTAAATATCAGTTATCCATGTCTTTTAACTTTTTTCTTAAATGTATTTCTTTTTAACCATCTTCCAATTGATATCTTGGTTTTATAATAATTCTAAGTAGTACAACTTTATTTATGACGAAAGAATTTTCCCGTGGACTCCCTCTGAATTTCTCTCAGGGTCTAGCTACCATGTGACAAAGAATTAAATCTACTAACTGCTTTCACACACAATATAATTTTGAAACTTGGGAGCCTAGTGGTATCTTTGTGTCTGTAGTATGTAATAATGCTGATACGTTATTCTCTTGAACATCTTAATGGTATTTGTCGTTTGACTTCAGAAGACTGAGTAGCCTGCAAGTACAAGTTGCCTATAGTTAAAACATATCAGATGTACGATCTTGTTTAATAAAACCTGCCCCTCCCCTCCTCTATCTAAAAAGCCCTATATTGTTATTCACATATGAAATTCAAAGACAAAGGCAATCGTCTTTATCCAGTGATATTTTTATTTCAAGTGTAAGTATTAAAATGTGCTACGCATGGTTGCAAGAGGCTTTTTTTTTCTTTGTTAATACTGAACTTAGGTACCTAATATTGGATTTTCTTCATGAATTGATGTAAGAAGCGGCCGCGTGATTTTCGACCAATTATTTCATCACTGGTATCTATGAGCAACGAGATAACAACAGTGGAAGACAAACTTCGTTCTTCTCAAACTTGATACTTTGAAAAACTTATGAAAGTAGTTTCGTTATCCAAATACATATTCAATCAAATCAGTTTCAAAAGTAGCATTAATCTTATAATAACGTAATGGCTGTAAGAGTTACCTGTTTTTCTTTTTTTCGTAATTCAGAGATTTTTTCCTGAATTTCACTGGAGTTATGAGGAACCTTAAATTATCATGCATTGCACTTTAATCGCTCCCCTTTCATCCCCAATGCGATATTGTGTATATTTACAGCTTAGTGCAGCTTAAAGGAACCATAATCGTGCATATTTAATTTCTAACTTGCTTCCTCATAGCGTTGCCCTCGAGACGAGATGAGAATTCAGGTTTTGTCGTCTCGTGTCGTAAATGTTTGTAAAAGTCTCGTCTCTTTTTGTAAATTTATGTACAAAATATGTCCTGATTTCCGACTTAGTTTCATGTAGAATTTATCAGAATTCTTCCAGGTTACGAAGAGTTCAAGAAAGATTGATATAACGACACTTAAATCATATTTATTAACTAGGAATGCAATGGATGTACCCGATTGCAATGAAATGAGCTGAGCGAGCTTAAACTACGTAATCATTCCTGGCCATTATGCAATAATAAATGTCATTTTTAATTGTTGACAAAAAAATCGCGTGAAAACTTTTTCCCCATGTTAAGTCTATGCAAGCGTTTTTCGGTCATTATTCCTCGATGGTGCATCGGATTTTTGATTTCGACCTATGTTGTCACTCAGCACGACATACTCTATCAGCGTGCTAAGTTTGGTTGAGATCGGCCAAACGGTCTAGGAGGAAGCGTTTTTCGGTCATTATTCCTCGATGGTACATCGGATTTTTGATTTCGACCTATGTTCTCACTCAGCACGACATACTCTATCAGCGTGCTAAGTTTGGTTGAGATCGGCCAAACGGTCTAGGAGGAGTTCGCGGACAACCAAACGGCTAACCCGAGTATAAGAGCTTCGCTTCGCTCAGCTCAATGAAGTAAATTGAGTAATGACTTGCGTATCTTTAAACGTTGATACTATTACCTTATCAAATTGCATATGACATGTATACAATTAATCGGGTCTAGGAAAATTCGGTGTACAGAAAATACGGTGTACGGAAAACTCGGTGTGGGGAAATTCAGGTGTAAGGTAGATTCGGTGTAATACATATTGAATATTACCACTTACGTTAATTTACGACACTTCATATTGTGAAAACGAAAACCATAAAATGTAACGAATAAAATGTTATTACCTATTTCAAGAAAAGCAAATTATTATTATTATTATTATTATTATTATTATTATTATTATTATTATTATTATTATTATTATTATTATTATTATTAATATTAATATTATTATTATTATTTTTGCCTTGAGTCCAATATCTGTTTCATGTCTTTTGCGGGGTATTACTATGAACTACTTTTCATCACACAATGAATCTGACACTTTTTGTCAGAAATAAAACAATTACAACTATAAGTTCAGAGAATAGTTATAGGAACAACTAATAGCACCACTTTACCTCACGTTCTGCCCCAGACAGAAACATAATATAGTTGTTAGTGAATAAATTGCAGGAAACAGGATCGCTTCTGAGGAAGACAGGGAAGGATCGGACCTGGCTGGCGGATGTTGTGGAAGATGTCAGTTACCGACTCTAAGTCACCCAAGAAATCTCTATTCAACATGTGTTTTATGTGTGTTACCACTAACACTTAATTTGTATTCTTCAATTTCGCTTCAAATATCCAATATCTCATTCGAACTGTAACGTACAATGGCGAATATTTGCTGTTTTTCTTGCGGCCTGCTCTATATTACGCGAGATGAATTTAAACCAGTAAACATAGTCCCATAAATCTCCCGTCCTTCCTTGATGATTTGCAGTAAACCGCATGAAAATCGGACTTCAGTTAGAAATTCTAGAGCCAAATGGAATCCGTGACTTCTCCTCCAATCAGTCGTAGATACTTAAGTTGAGGCATTTCTTTTTACACCTTTGAGTAACATAAACAAACAATGTCATTTTTGGAGAATTTATATTTAAATATTTATTTATAAAATACATAAAATCGTCAGAATATTTTTGAAAAATCTACAATTTTCAACTTTACCCATCCAGTAACCTACATTTTTTTGGAAGTAGAAAATTCTAGGAGACATCCTCCAAAACAGCATAAGAACTTAAGTTTTAAATTAAATGTCGATTGGTAGCGATGGTCGCTTCGCTAAATCACACGAACGGACTTCGAAAAACAAATTTTTCGTCATGTAAGGGCCATAAAATGTTAAAATCCGTCGAAATCTAGAATTCAAATAATTTCAGGAACACAATTCAATATAAAGCAATATAAAGTAGACAGTAAACAGTAAAAATGATAGTAGACAGTAAAAGTACTTCTACACAAAATTTGAACTTCAAACAAATACGCTCATTTATTCTCAAAGTTGAGTTTTTAATAAATCCTACGGTCTACTTCAGTTTGAACTTAAAACTAATACGCTCATTTATCCTCAAAGTTGAGTTTTTAATAAATCCTACGGCCTACTACAACGAATCTTTCTTTACACCTAACATTTCCCACACTGAGTTTTCCGTACACCGAATTTTCCTACACCGAATTTTCCTGCTCCCCAATTAATCATATCCTATATTTTGAAAACGGGAGATCCTATGTCTACCGAAAGTTCTAGTGTTTCTTGTGAGTACTCTACAATTTGTTTCCTCCGATGATTTTTGCCCCGAGCTTCCCTTGAATTTGCCCCTATGCATATTTTATAGACTTAAAAATACAAGAGACAGTCATCAGAAAATAATGAGTACACATCCTACATATCCTCTCGTCAAAAACTTCGGAATGAGTCGAATCGATCAATTTTAATTCGCTTTCTTTGCCACAGAAGCTATCTGATCCTTTGTACAATACCGAGGTTAGTTTATTCGCAAGTTAATATGGAGGATTATGCATTTTCTTTCTTTTTTTTTTGCTTGTTACTTAATTTTTTTTTTTTTTTTTTTTTTTTTGCACATAACTTCAATAACTTTTGAAACTGTTTGTCTTCACTTGAGCATATACAGATCACAGTGAGAAATAAAGGTAAAAGCTGCTTTCTTCTAGTAATACCCGAAAAGATCTTAAATAATATATATAAAAAAGAAAACGACTAAAACTAATTTCTTTCATTAAGACACTGCTGGTATGAATAGTAATCTTGCAATATTAAGGTGTTTGTAGATGACTGTCAATTAGAATTGAAATATTATTAGCAGTTCGAATTTTGGAGCATAATGAATAAATCGAAAAGTTATGTTGAAATCTTCATTTATCAAGTAAGAAACAAAATAGTTTAAAACCCGACAATTCAAATTAACTTCCTGCCATTCTGTCCTCCTGCCATTTCGTCCTCTGCCATTTCGTCCGCCTGCCATTTTGTCCCCTGCCATTTCGTCCGCCTGCCATTTCGTCCTCTGCCATTTTGTCCTCCTGCCATTATTTCCTGCCATTATGTCCCCTGCCATTTTGTCCTCCTGCCATTCTGTCCGTTCCCCTTGTAAACCTCCTCCTCTTTTATTAAAAAAAATAATAATTAATAATTACTTCTTTTCTGATGCAACACACGAACAATTAAATGAGCCTAAAGTTTAGTTGAAGAACTCGACATGGAACTGCAACACTGTCGTTTTGTGCACGTCTCAAACGGATTCCTTTAAAGTTATATTTGATCACAAATGGTTGTGAAGGCCATGAATGCTTGCATGGCATACATAGAACCTAATGCGTATAACAACACTCACTTCCTGAAAAAGACTATTTCACGTCTTTGTTGTTATTATTGTCTTCATATTACAAAAAGAAGAAGAAGAAGAAGTTATGCCGTTGTCCTGTTGGCACCAGACCTAAAAATCTTTCAGAAATTCTTTTTTTCCTTTTCTTGAAATAATAAAAGATAAATCCTACTGCTCTGGTATTCTTCACACGTGCAGTACACACATTTGTACGTGTTTGGCACATCATTAAATTGACAAGAGACGAGAAAGGGGAGAAAAATGTTCCGCCATTTCATGGAATTTGGTCCACGATCACAAACAAAAGACTAACTTAGTGCGTGTGTATAACAAAAAACAGTAGGGTGTGAGGCAGTAATAAAAGTTTAAACTTCAGATCTTTTTTGCACGTGTATACGTACAGTCAGTTAGCCATAACGATTGTGTTGTCTATTAGTATGTAAAAGATTCACTATTTCATAAAGATAGGTATTTCAAGGTCATCATTTAAATACAAGCTCGTTCAACGGTTGAGTGAACTTTAACATTACTTTTGTTTTCATCACTAGGTTTTTCAGCAGACTTTTTGACAAGGTCATTTATAGGGTGTGAAAAAAAATACGGGTTTTTTTATCACTATTACCTTTTAAAAAGGCGATTTTTTTACTACATTTTTCCCCGTTATGTTACTATTCAGGACGCTTTGTAACAACAAAATATATTATTTCAAATTATAACGGAATTAGCTTTCTTATGATTATTTTTAAAGACCAAGCGTTCCTTTCTGAATAATTTGATTTTTTTATTTATTTTATTTTATTTTGTGTGTGTGTGTGTGTGTGTTAGGAGTAAGAGAATCAAGAATCAGGTGGTGCATGCTGGTCAAGATCGATGCACGCGTGGTTCCTTTTTTTTTTATCGTTTCCTTTATGACCAAGGTCATCAGCTATTTTTGATGTGATTCTCGCTAAAATTTCAAGTGATACCTAACATTTAAATAAGTTAGTGGTAACTACAAGAACATTAGAACAATTTAACATTAGATTTCTAAATCAAGCATTAGACTTCTTTTAAGAGTATTATCTACGTAACCTGAGTAACTTTTGCTTTCATAGATACTTTGCCGTCCTAATTATGCACTCACATTTGAGGTACCGGCACATCAATGGTTTCCTACGAAAGGTATCTTTCCAGATGGTTTAGTGGCTAGAGCGCGCGCGCCTTTATTTCACTTAGTTCCAGGTTCGATTAAACGCTACTATTGTATGGATTCCACCTTTAGAGCCTGACACTCTACAAACTTTACCATTCTTGCCACAATCATATATAATGTTATTCTACAACAGAAAATATGAACCTGAAGAATTTTCAGTGCTGCCATCAATAGAAATTACAGTGTTCGCCAGAATAACATTTTTCCCAAAATCTAAGTTAAGGCAGCGACTAGAGGAACGAACTCAACTGCATTGGATTACATACCATGTTTTGGAATCCTTTGAACTACTTTTAAGATAACATTATTATTCAATTTTAATAACTGTATGTTAAAACTATTTTGTTCATTACAAACTAAATACAACTATTATTTAAAAGTATTTCACAGGGTTCCAAGGCAACATGATACGTAATCAAATGCAGTTGAATTCGTTCCTCTAGACGTTGCCTTAACTTAGATTTTGGCGAAAATGTTATTCTGGCGAACACTGTAATTTCTATGGATGACAGCACTGAAAAATATTCAGGTTCATATTTTCTGTTGTAGAATAGCATTATATATGATTGTGGTGAGTTGCACTTCATTACCTCCTTTCACGTATGAAAAACAAGCAAAAGAAAAATGGTAAATTTTGTATTATTTTTAGTATGTTAGGTTCTTAAACTGTGAGTCCACATCTCGTATAGCCTCGCTACTGGAAAGAAACACTCACGTTCAATAAAATAAACAAATAAAAGCCCAAGAGAAAAAAATATGGCTTTCAAGATAGCTCAACATTTACATGGTAGAAGAATCCAATAGCAATGATCGGTGTTGAAAATTAAACTTATAAATAGTAGAAACTAGTAAGTTCTTTAAAATATGTTTATTTGTTTCATACCGAATGTGGATGATAATTAGAAAGTAGGAAACATTATCACTAAACTGCTTTAGGACCTAAATCTGATGGGCAATTTCTGCAGCACTTATTATAAGAAAAGTGTATTTTGGGGAAAGATATTATAACTTCTTCTATAAGACATCTGAAGTTCGTTCTTTCTGGCCTTATTATACAGGGCTAGCATAAATGATTCATTGATTTTTTTTTTTCATTTTCAAAGTATTACAGGTACATACATGATATATATATATAACATAAACTCACCAAGTTTATACACCCTCTAAAAAAGTTCAATATGTGCCCCTTTGGTGACACGACATACGTCCAGACGATACTCGAGCTCATTCCATACATTTTGTAGCATAGTCCTGTCAATTCTCTGTACTGCAGCACTAATGCGTTCTTTGAGCTCGAGTAAGGATTACTGTAGTGATGGTAATGTAAACAAGGTCCTTAACGTATCCTCACATGAAGAAGTCACAGGGTGTTAAATCAGGAGATCTGGGAGGCCAAGTGCTTTTCCCTTTACACACGGAAGCAGTGCACTTGAATTGTCGATACCACTGCAAAATGTTTTATTTATATAGCGGTTCTTTTCCACACTCTCTTCTGAAAGCGTGTTGCATATAGCTATGACAGACGAACATCTGGCATATTCAAGCACACAAACTTTTTTTCTTGCTTTCTCTCCATTTTCGCAGTTACTAACCTCGTACTGCCACACAAAAGCAGAAAGAATTGACTTGTGCTGCCACACAGTACAAACCTAGTGAGTTTGTGGTTCTTTTTATATTGTTTCATATGTACCGTGTTGCAAAAATGAACTAAGCGCCAAACTTTGAAAATCCACGTAAATGCGACGATTGGTTCCTAATAAGCATTAGAACGTTTTGCACAATCGAAAAGAGAGGAAATCCAACACCTTTCCAAACAAAGAAACATAATTTCACTTTTGATTATGGCTACATTAATGTTGGACATCACCCTTTATACGTAATTTTCTTAAAAGTATGAAAATGGCGCTTAGTTCGTTTTCGCAGGACACGGTACATATGCGTACGTGTAATACTTTTGAAAATATGGCCTTTTCAAAACGAATTAATTATTTATGCTAGCCCTGTATGTTAGATCAGTCATATGTACGGACTAACTTCAAAATCTATCCTCTTCTTACTTTATGTTTGAACGGAAAATTTACTAACGTTAAATAATTGAGTTAAGCTGATTTCGCCAACAAAGGCAGAAACTTAACTATGTACCCACGGCAAGTGAATCCGTCATCTCAATTGAACTGATGACATAACTAATATAATAAGCGTGTTTGTTCTCCTTCTTAACAGCTATTGTATATTTCTTAAGAATTTTCCGGTCTAATTTGAAGCTAATTTGGATACCTTTACCATCGACCGTAGTATTAGTAAACGAGAAATACCTATTAGTTCATTAGCTAAACATTGCCATTTTTCCATTGTTTACTTTTATGATTTCGGTTCATAGTTAGCGAAATGTTGGGAATTTTTTTTTTCAAACTTGTTAAGTCAGCTTACTAAACAAACATGATTTTCCAAACGTTTGAAGACAGATTATTTATATTTACTTTATTTATAATTTTTTAAATATCTTTGTTTGTAGTTCTTTAATTGAATACCGTCTTTGCTTAAAATAACTGGCCATTCTTTGCTGTTTAACATTCCTTTTTCTAACTTTATTTCTTCGCATTAGGTAAGGAATGCGGCTAAACAAAAAATCAGTATTTGTTTTTTTTTTTTTTTTTCGTAGTGAACTTCGTAATAAGCAGACCTAACTAGCTTTCAAAATAACTTTGATATAATTCTTTATTCTATGTTCAACACAAATTGAAGATTTTAAATTACATTTTTTGGAGCATATCTGACTTACAATACTAAAAGGTTACAGAGATGATGGAGTGGGTCAGTGAGTCGTGCGTCAAGTGGATCAAGATTTGTGAGTGGGTTAATGGGTCGTGGGTTAACAGGACGTAACCTACTGCGACCCACCACCCACCGACTTACTCTGCTCAGTGCATTGTAAACAGCACCTTCTGAACACTGGTGATTTTGTCTACGTTTTACTTTCAACGCCTCCATTTTTCTTCCTTTTCATTTATTTCTATTTACTTACCTAAGTAAAAAGGAATTTCAGGCACTTTTGGATATTTATATTTGTAATTGTAATAATAGCAATAGGACTTACTACTTGGCTTTCGAGACACAGTCGAATTTTACACTACTTCCTACTTTAACTTAATTTGAGACTTTCAAATTTCATCCTATTTGCCATTCAAAAGTATCTGTACTCCAACAAGGAAATAAATATATATGATAATAATTAAATTGAAATTAATCGTAATATTTCCCATGCCAAACACTACCATTTCATATCGTAAACATCATATCCACCGTTATTGTAACAGAGCGGTGCTTGAGCGATTGACCGTAGAAATTCAAACTCCGATTAGTAATAATTTCACAGTCTTGTTTTATTACAAGTGTAAACTCTTTATTCAGTTGAGGGGAGGGCGTGGGTCATGGGTCAGAGTTGATGACGGTGGGTTTTGATAGGTGGTGAGTCAGAGTGGGTCATGGTGGATCAATGAGTCATGTGTCAAGTTTTCATTGACCCATGCCATCTCTGAAAGGTTAACATTTTACTTGACCGCATTTTCTTATACAATAATAATAATAATAATAATAATAATAATAATAATAATAATAATAATAATAATAATAATAATAATAATAATAATAATAATAATAATAATAATAAAACATTTTCTGAAGTTCAACGAATCAAGGTTGAGAAATTTTTGCATTGGGCAGTATAGTCTATTGTTTCAAAATTTTATCTTTCATAAATGTATGATTGTTCATTCAGTGTTGTAATAATATTTGTGCAATTTAGCAAATTTATGCAGTTTTTTCAACTTAATGTTGCGAGGCTAAACGTCACTTTGTCCTATTAAGATATATTTGATTTAAATGTATGTTCAAATGAAATTCATATCACTGCACTGTTTAAGGTAAAACTAAGCTAAAATTTTGTTGTGATTATAGGTATCGAAGAATATTCATTACATTATAATTTACTCAGTGGCATAAACGTAATAATCATTAGCACAGTCGACCGATGTTGGCCTCAAAAATACTTTTCATTGATATTGAACACCAGCAAGTAACAACTTGTATAGTTAGGACTTTAATATTTCATTTTCATATTTTCCTCATTTTCAGACTCTGTACGGAAAGAAAACAGTAAAACCTGCGAAAGGAGGAGGAGGATCAGGAACAAGTACTACACAAGAACCAGCTGTTGATGAAGATGCAGAACTTTGTACGGATGCCTCAATTGATGCAATTTTCTCTACGTCAGATGATCGTACTTACGCATTTAAAGGTATGCATCTATACAATGCTACAGTCTTCCACTCTTATCTTATTCCTCTGAGGTTTTCTTGAAATCAAACATTCTACAAGACAATACGAATGTAATGGCTAGTAAAATTTAGACATGTTCACTAAAATACGTTAGTTTCAGAACACAATTCTTTTTAAAAAAATTATGAATGGCCTATATACAAGGTGATTCAAAAAACGGAAAATTTTGAAAATTAAATAATTTCATGAAAACATTTTTAAAAAATTGTATTCATTTAATAGTAAAAATAATGGTATTTTAGAATACTCAAAATGAAATCACAAATTGACAAATCAGAAGATCTGGGAGGCCATTGAATGTCACCATTTTTCGAAATTACACGTTCCCAAAACAATTGGCCTACAGCAGCCATCGATATTCACGCTGTGTGAGACGTTCGTTGATCCATCTTGTCAATAATTTGTGGAAATCTCTGTAGATGTTGCGCAACAAAGATTTCAAGCATGGCGACGTAACGATTCGATGTAACTGTAATCGCATGGCCATTCTCGTCCTCAAAACAATAAGGGCCCATCACACCGTATGATGACATAGAACACCACACAGTAACTTTGTTGCTGTGCAATGGATGCTGGTGTAGCTCCATATGATTGTCTTGTGCCCGTGGCGTCCTAAATTAAAATGACGGCGGAATTCTCTACATATCCGTTCCACACTGTCATTGTTCTTGTAAAATGTTTTGATCGCGAAAGCATGTTGCGCACCACTCCAAGCGTTCATGATAACTAAATAGCAGGGTATCTTGACAGGCTGGCGTACGATATTCAGTGTTACCAAGCTCCCACTGTTGCCAATACAATTTTCAAAATTCCCCGTTTCTTTGAATCATCCTGTATTTTCGCTCTTTTTATTCTGAAGACAAATGTAAACAAAATAATAACATAAATTGGCGCAAAAAAAAAAAAAAGAGAGAACACACTGCTGTAATATCCCAGTTTTATTTGTCGTTTAAATAACTTTAGAAGACAAACAGTAATGTGTTATTGTTTCATATTATAAATGATTACACTATACTCGTATGATATAATTAAGTTCAAAATCTATAATCTTTATATAGACTATACTTAAATGGATCAGTGTCGTGACGAGTAGTTAAAAAACTAAACCTTTACAATCTGATTTTTAAAGATGAATGTTAATACAGATTGCATATCATAGTGTTTATAATTTTCAGGTGATCATTACTGGAAATTGACTGACGATGGCATTGCTGCTGGATATCCAAGGCTCATATCACGAAGCTGGCCAGGTTTGCCTGGAAACATTGATGGAGCTTTCACGTACAAGAATGGAAAAACATATTTCTTTAAGGTGGGTACCATACTGATTATTATAGATATGTGGGGTCTTCGTAACAAACATTCAAAGGAAGTTGTAATAAAGTTGGCTAGCTTAGGGCTCCTCTCCCAGCCCCCCATGTTTGCTCGGCCTATGGCCTTGTACCTCTTAAACCCACAATTCTACAGAAGTTTCTTTTCCTATATCAATTATCTGAAAGATAAAATTTTGTATTCCAAGAAAACGCTCATTTAAATAAGATGGAAATTTTTCATCCCCCTTTAGACCCCCAAAAAATTAAAAGTACTTAGCAAATTTTTTTGTGGGTTAGTCCCGAAAAGCTACAATCATACCAAATTTAATCATTGTAGCCGTACAGGAAGTACCCAACAATTTTGGGGTATAGAAGATGCCCCATATAAATAATAGGGAAGATTTTTCAATTGCTCATAAAACCACTCAAAAGTGAGAAGTTTTTATTACTACTGATTTACTTAGATAATGATAACGAAAATGTACAAGCATACCGACTTTCAAGTTTTTATTCCAATTCCAAGTACCTAAAATATGAGATTATAAGTCCAAAGAAAGCCCAACATGGGGAATTTCTTTAGACCCCCTAAAAATTAAAAATATTAACTTTTGGCAATTTTTCTGTGTGGTAAGTCCCGAACAGCTGCAATCATGCCAAATTTCAACTTCCCACGTCAACCGGAAGTATCCCTTTATTTTATGTCAGTCAGTTCATGTAGTTTTATATATAAACCGCTTTAGAATTCGTATTCTATAAATAAATATTTTTTTATTTTTTCAACAGGGAAGCGATTATTATAGGTATACTGGAAAAACCAAAGATGAAGGCTATCCAAAGAAGATCTCGGAAGGTTTCGAAGGAATTCCGAATAATATTGATGCTGTGTTGGTATGGAGCGGAAACGGAAAAATATATTTCTTTAAAGGTAAGAATTTAAAACAGTTTTCCATAGACATACAATTACATAATATATTTCTTTACCTAATACATATCTAACAGATATGTGTATATGATTTAGTTTATAAGTTAACTTCCTACCTATCACGCAAGTGTAACTAAGTTTCATTAAGTGAAAGCTTATATTTGTCTGTAAGTCAAGTAAATAGCGTGATCTGTTATACACGAAAAATGCAAGAACACTATTTACCTGACTTACTTCGTTTCTTATTAATGCAAGAAATTAAGAAACAAATAATGTTATTACTGAGAATTGATATTCACTGTAAAGCAATTTTCATTGTCATTAGGGGCTAATCTCGTGTTTAGCTTGTTTTAGACAAATCTGAACATTGATCTTTTTAGAGGAGTTTCACGTCTAAAGACAGCAGTAACAGTTCCGTAATCGAAAGCGAATACTATATCTTCATCCAAG
Source organism: Thermobia domestica (assembly GCF_964235325.1). Lineage (NCBI taxonomy): Eukaryota > Metazoa > Arthropoda > Insecta > Zygentoma > Lepismatidae > Thermobia > Thermobia domestica. The sequence goes on from NC_137461.1 coordinate 259,814,995, forward strand.
TGACTACTATAAATATTAATTTACGCAAACATTGCATAAAAATGCCTTTATCAATAGTAAATATGGTAATTTCATTTAAGAGGTCCAATCACGACGAAATTAAAATACCGCTAATTTTACAGTAATTATGTGATATTTTCAAATAGATAAAAGATAATCGAAAAGTGGAACAAGAGCTCGCTAGACAATATTATTTTACATGAGATACCGTTATCATGACTCACTTTTCTGCTTTCGATTTCCAGCCATTTAGAAAATAGGCATTTATTTTTGCGTTTATAAATGGCTACAAACGGAAAGCTACTAGATGACTCGTGATAACGGTACCTCATACAAAATAATATTCTCTAGCGTGCTCTTGTTCCACATTTCGATTATCTATTTGAAGATATCATGTAATTACTGTAAAATTAGCGGTATTTTAATTTCACAGTGATTAGGGCTCTTAACTGCTGCATTTACCTGTACATATCGACCTATTGGTGCTGTTTAAATTTATAGTATCTTTACAGTTAATTACTATTACAGGCATATGGCAAGGCCATATCCAGGAAAAACAGGAAATATGCATGAAAAACAGACCTTTATTAGAAGTACTTGAAAGTTACTTAAATGTTCTCTTTGATTTGATCTCTTGATTATACAATCTTAAGAATTTTGAGAGAGGTTTATCCCCCTCAATATATCCTCGTTATACGGAATTTTACTGGTGACTTCAATTATTTTTCTCCTTGTGTTTCTAGGATCCCAGTTCTGGAGATTTGACCCAACTCAACGGCCACCTGTGAAGAGCACGTACCCAAAGCCTATTTCAAATTGGGAAGGAATTCCAAACAATATCAACGCGGCATTGCAGTATACTAATGGTTACACTTATTTCTTTAAAGATGGTCAATACTGGAGATTTAACGATAGAACATTCTCGGTAAGTCAAGTAATTAACATTTGACGTATATTGGACACTTTGTAAAACTTACAGTATACAGTGTGGCCTAAAAGTAGGTATACAGTCCCGTACTGATCAACTCATTGTTTTCCATATAATTTCTTATTGTTATCCAACAGGTAGACTTAGTTTCTTTATTATTTGTTCTTAATGTCTTTTTACTTATATCTTAAGCTCGGAACAACCGAAGCAAATAAACTTATAACCTAGAATGTTATACTTGATCAATGCAGAGGTGTATACCTACTTTTGGACGGGTCCTGGGACGCTAATGTTCAGTGATGAGATTTATTTTCAATGTAATTGTTTTCATTTTCGGCGTTTCCTCACTCATTTTATGGTTAATTTTTATCAACATTCAGTATCTCAAGTTAATCTTTCAATATAAAAGTATGTCCTTCAATTATTACATACGATTGTTCTTAGATACAGACTTCAATATGTATATAATACCTAGGCTTGTACAATCTTGTTAATAAAATTTTGGCAATCCAAATCCATTAACAATTCATATTCTTACCACAATACGTAGCAGATTTTAGTATTGTGGCTCGAAATGTACGTCTCAATCTAAAGAGTTACACTTGCTCTGTAACTTCCTCTTATGGGTAGAAATGTAAGGCTTTTTTAACATATAGGCGGGTGGCAAGGAAGAATAATACTATGTGTTTAATCATGTAATGTTTTCAAACCACTGATACCATTGTTAATTACTAACGTATATTTCACAAATTAGAAGTGTATGAATATAAATAATTTTTCATTTTATATATTGAACAGAGATGTCAAAAAAATACTGCATTACTTCTCTGAGAGCTGTAGTATAATATATACATTTCAAATAATATAAATTGAACATTTATAATAAAACAAAAGGAGTGACACTTCAAATATTGAAAATTGTATTTCTCAAAATTTACGAGAATATTGCAATGGAGCTAACCAGACAATTAGCGAATAAGTTAAAGTATTTTGCTCCGATACTGCAAGAATGTTTTTTATATATATTGAATAGATTTTATCTATAATATATATAGATATTGATCTTTACGGTAAACTGGGGCTTTGAGTTCTGAATCTGCAAAACACCATATTTTTCTGAATAGTAACAAGAGGATTGAGTTTTCATCTATCACAATCTATTATTTCAGGTCGATACAGCAGATCCGCCATTTCCTCGACAGGCAGGCTACTGGTGGTTTGGCTGCCGATCAGCGTCCAAAGGAAATTTTGGTAATAATCTTAGGGATCCTAAACAACACGACTTGGACCTTCAAGCTCAGAACTCTGACGTGGACGACAAAATATTGGACGCAGGTGAGACAGAGGACTGGGAATGGACGGGGTCAGCAAGGGAAGATGATGAAAGGCTTTAAGCTAAATTAAAGAAATAAATTAATTAAAAAAACTAACAATACTAACAAGACCCGCTGTGATGTAAATTTATCTGTGTTAAATACAACTTAAGCATGTACTTAAGAACGTGAGAATGTTTACGTGCTTCGTCTTGCTTTAGCATACATGTTTCTATAAACATTGTACTGTGCATATTTTTATACTATACTACCACGTTACCTCGATGTTGTTTTACCTCTGTTATTCATCCGTGTACTCGTTTTCAGTGTTCTCATATCATGACCTCTTTATATGCATATTGTATCAATAAGAGAAGTCTTAATACTTAAGTATTTAAAATTATATACTAAATTCCATATAATGTAAAACTATCTTATGTTTTAATAATAGCTTCTTGCCAACTGAATTGTAACTAATTTTCTGAAATACTAATTAGTAATTTATATGATTGTTGTGAATACCATTTAATATTAAAACCATTAACAATTAGTATAACAAAATAACATGTATTTATTACTATAATTATATTTATTACAAGTGTAATCTAATGCACTAATTAATCTCTCATTTCGTCACTAAAATAAGACTATTTGTTTTTAACTATTTTAACTTCTGAACGATAGCACAATTCACAGTAGACTATTGTAGGAAACAGTTAACCATCTTACTAGTAATAACACGTTCATTTACATTTACTTACATGTCTAATTCATAATAACTACATCTACTTTCTCCGTCACGTAATGTTTGTGTGAATTCGTTCTGTGTGTGTGAATTCGTTCCTGATATTTCTAAGAAGTGGAATGACATACTCACTAATCTTAGGACTGAAAGAGTATTTATACTTACTAGTCCCGAATCCCCGATACATGGGAAAGGAGATAAATATGGAATTGGAACGAAATTTATTTCTGTAAAATAAAATTTTTCATAACATTTGTCACTAAAAGCGTAATTTCTCAAAAAATCGAAGATATTAATTAACGGTACAGACAACATCTTTATTAGCAACACAATTAGGAGCTTACTTTGTACAGAAATTCCTACATTTACAGACTTTACGACTTACTAATTTCTGAAGTATGTAAATACAGAAATAAAACTGAAAATATCATGTAAATATTGTTAATATAACTTGTAAATAAAAATGTTATTTTGTTATAGCCTGAGCTAATGTATAATAATATCCCCAAGCCTTTGCGTTACTACCTGGATTTGTTTGTGACGACGTTTGGCTATGTATGATTGTCGGGAAGGTGCATATCTGAGTGTGAAGGGAAATACAATGGACAATTATGACGAAAAGACTTTGAGACAAAAGTATTGACTAAAGAAAGGAGACTACTTAACTTTGTTATTCGTATTTGACTTGAAACTGCTTAACGATTGACTTAGTTTTGAATGTCTATTTTTTGATAGTTTGGTTGGTGCTTGTAGCTTACAAATGTAGATTTTTTTGCTGCATGCTTATCATCATCTTGCTTGTGCAGTTTAAATTTTTTTTTAAAAAATATTAAAACAAAGCTTAATTTCACTGAGAATTTACTTGTCGTTTGGGACTCAGCAAGATAAAATATACTTGGGTACTGCATGTAATCAAAACTATTTATATAATATGCATGAATTATTCACATTTGAGCACTGTCTTTTAATTGCAATCAATTAAATTTTAAATTAGTTAAAAACAACTTTGTCTTGAGAAAGCGTTTGGTAGGTCTGACACTTATTCACTACTTCACTATTGTCTCAATCTGCAAAATTCTAGCATGTTTTTTTTTTTTTTTTTTTTTTTTAATATAAGCAAATTAAAAGTATTTTAGTCAGAAAATTCAGTGACAAAATCCCAAATAGAGAATTGTTACAAGTTGCATTAAATTCAAATTTCAGTTCTTCTAGCTTCGATATATATTTCTTTTCATACTTCTCGTAGTTTAGATTCATATATTCTCTTCATATATTCTTTCTTTTAATTCTACACATATATATATTATTAGATATTATGTATGCTTACTTCCACATTAACATTTCTTAAGTTAATAGAAGTCATTGAACTAAATATCTTCATACGTGTCTTTATTATATTGTATCTTTCAAAAAATACTGCATGAATATAAGTAATGAAGCTTTTTCAATTTACTCCTAACGAAATTTCCAAGTCAATAGTAAGCATATTTCTAAAGTTTCTTTTCACAAAATTAATCATAACACTTACATTACATTACATTAAACTTATCTAGACTGTAAGATATCAATAAAATCAGGCATCAAAAATAATGAAAATGCAGTTAAGTTATCACGAATTGTAAACGAACAATTCAAATAACCTTTGTGTTCATTGCCTTCAATTGGATCACCCTTAATATATGTTTTCAAATTTTCATCATTTCAAAGAAAGGAAAAAAGACTGCCATATTCTATTTTCCTATATCAAGGGTACTTGAAGAACTGAAATTTTATCGAATGTTTAACCCGATAAGAAAGCCAGTTAACTTTCTTTCTTTTCTTTTTTTTTAATCTACAACAAATATATTTTGTTTTTCACGTGACATTCGGTTTTAGAGAGCTTTCAAGGTTCACCAAGCTATACGCACCTCTATATCACTAATATTGCTTGCATTTGATGAAAATAGTTTGCGTGTTGCAAGCTTTTTTATGATTTTTTATCATTCATATTTTCACATGAGTTACAATCATTCACATTTTTCATTTCAATCTTTAAAATGAAATGAATATACCGTCAATGACAAAGAACATATTTGCATATTAATAAAGAAGACAAGATATGCATCATTAACTGATTTCCTTTTGAAAATACACAATTTTGCATTTCAATACTAGACAACCAGAATCTTCTATAAATTTAACAATATTAAATTCTCTAGTCAGATTATGTGCCATTTAATTAAATTTGGAGAACACAAGACAGATTTAAATTTAAAATCCACATTAAACTTCTTAGTTCTGTTATAAGGATGAGATTGATCCCTTGTGTATAATCATTGTTTCACGTACAATAGGATTAACTACAACATTCCTCGTAGATATGTGGTTGGCGTACTTGTGTATTGCGCGGGAGACCCTAATTCGTTTCCCAGTGGGAGCTTATGTAGTTCGGATGCCATGATGCCAGGCCACGTCTCATACAGCCTTGCTGTTGCAAGGGACGCTGAACTGCACTCTAACTAATAGAACTAGCTATTCCTTAGTTTTAGATAGGTAGTGTGCAAGTAACGTAGTATATTGAAAAGTCAAACAGTATGTACTGTAGTATTTTTGAACTGTATTGTAGTATTTGAGTATCGTATGACTAATAAAATGGTTTTCGAAGATTCACTGAAAAAAGAAAAACGCACAACTGCACAAGCTTCCTAGAAAATATAGTAGAAGTAGCTAGTCATTGCTTTCAAATTTTGAGCTGTAGTTTATCCTAGAGTTGCCATAGTAGTATCGTAGACTGACTAGTTGCTTGATAATTATTTCAATTTTCTTCATTATGTTCAGAATTGTTTGATTTTATTATGTAGCATACACAGCACTTCTTTTTTGCTCTTTTTAAGACATAAATTCAATAGCTATTAGCCATCATTTGAATTTTGTATTTAAGTGAAAATTCAAGTATATGCTGAAGCTATTGCTACTTTTTTCTTCAATAGTAGCCTTTCTTTACTTAAATTGCAATAAAAATTATTTCAATGAAGCTGTAAATAATCATGCAAAAAATCTATGAGCAAAGAAAGCAAAACTAACATTTGCACATTAATTGAAAAATCTGCTAATGATGCATATATGAGACACATTTTGATCTAAAGAGGTGTATGCGTATGTTTGCAGAAAGAATCGACGATTGAGACAAGTGACTCGAAGTAGTGTGTTCCTCTTAGTAGTGTTTGTTCTACTTCTATTCTGGATGTTATTGAGCTGAAATGATCATTTTTAGGATTAAGAATTCCCAGGAATGGAATATTCACCATTCTTCTCGGCCGCTAAACAAGGTGCTGAAGTCTACAACGCCTTCTCAAGACGAGTGAATTTTGCTGTTATATTTTTGGTAATAACAAAGATGCAGTGTTCCTAGTTTGTTATTCCTAGAACAATTTTTTCCTCTAATGTAAAAAAAGAAACACAAGAAGAAACTATTTTATGTTCCTTATTTTTCTTCTTCCAATGATAAATAGGATCACACCAATCTGATCCTACAAAAGATGATCAACATCCGTCACGAGGCATTAATACAAGAAGTCCATCAAACTCAGGAGTATACATGAAACCATCTGCGTTCATAACAATATTAACTATTATATGTCACTATTTAAGGCTGTGGTGACTTAATATATGAGTATAAACTTGAGTTAAAACGAAGAGAAAAGTTATCCTAGCAACAAACATTTTGGTGATACTTTTCTCCAGTGCAACTTGGGATTTCTGATGCAGTTGGAAAGAGAATCCGTGGCGTTTTTCATGTAGAAGAGGCATTGTTTAGTGTGTACATTATGTTGTGTGCCAAGAATGTCAAGTGAATCAGTGTGTATGCTATTCGAAAGTTTGTTTGTAGGAACAATTGTGGTGAATTTTGTACTATGACAAATTTCAGGATATCCAGGTTTTTAACTATGAACCCAGTGGCAATCCAGCGTTAATAACAGGAGTACTGACATGAACCTGTACAGACTATTACCTGAAAGGTACTCGACAAATTCCTTGTAAGGGGAAAAAATCTGTGATAACTCAAGACACTTGAAGATTTGTATAATATATACGTTGCTCGTTTCAATTGCCATATCAACATGTCATGTAAAGTCAAGGGGACGCCAGAAGATGGAATGTGCTGAAAATCCTATGCTTAGACAATAGTACTGTTGTATGATCGGGAAAATATATATTAGTGATATATATATATAGTGCAATGGTGATAATTCGTATTGAATAAATAATAAGAGACATATAATTCTTTGGATATCCATCACTGAAGAGAATTCAGGATACCTACTAATATGGAAAATTTCACGTTCTGTTTTGTAGTATTTGACGTACACTTGATCTCCCATGTAGCAAAAGTTGACCGTAAATATCAGCTTGATTAGGTACATTTTTTTATTCGCTTTTTAGAAACCTTAAAGTTATTAGCATTTCATAATTTGTTATTTGGCATCTTATCTAATTTTGAAGTCTGACTATGAAGTGGAAAATGAATTTTACATATAGTATGTCATCTTGAGCATACACATTCCACGTAAATTAATATTTTAGTCGTGTTGCTGAAGTTTCAGTACATTTAAAGTGAAAAGGTTAATTAATATAATCAGTTCTTTTGTTTAGCGTCAGTTTACATAGCACCAACTTGTAATTTTACACAATGTAGTGTAAATCTTAATTTATTTACAAATGCAATTATATGAAAACTGTATATCCTGAATAATTAATTGAAAATATTTTAATTTATAACGTGACATTTATTTGTTATACCATAATATAAGAATCTGATAAAAAAAAATAATACAAAAAATTTCAGTGACAATAAGAAACACATTGAAGTACGTGTGTTAGAAATTACAACAAAATGGATATTTATATTTAGAACATATCCGGAATCTGACGACGGTACAGTCGCTTCTAATTTAGCTTTTACTCATTCCAGAGGGAACATTTATGTGTGTGTGTGTATTTATCATTGTATTGACTATACAAGAATGAGGTACCTTGTGTTGACTATACAAGAATAGAGTACGAGCTAGATTAATATATTGATATGTTGATGTCAAGGGCTACAATATTCAAAAATATATATATAGTGCGAAATTAACATAATAATAGGTTGATATAATTTTTGAAGCAAGTGAGAAAGTTGCTAAAACGTGTAAAATCTGCAATCCACAACCTAATGCAATGTAAGTTTGCACAATACTAAATGATGATGTTGAACTATGATTTATCTAAGTTTAGATAATTAAAGCTTGAAAAGCCTTTGTTATTACTCAATACGTTCTCCTACAACTTCCGTTCATCACTTGAACAAGATATCAAAATCTTGTTCTTGTTCATTCTTTACCCAAAATGTATAATAAACATTATTGTACATATACAACTGTATATCCGTGATTAATTTAGTATAACTGCTACATGGGGAAAAAACATCACATTCTAAATGATACTTTGTTAATGTATACAAAGTGTCCAAGCATAAAAGAACATGCTTTGCCATTTAGTCATTTTTTTTTTTTTTAGAAAATCCTTTTGCGGATAATTATGTCAATTTTTTATTGTATATATAAGGACATTTTAGAACAATTTATAATTGTGTTGGATCACGAAAAATATTTTCATATTGACACTAACTTCGTCATACGGAATTTGTAAAAGTATTTTATTATTGATACACCAGTTTGTGCCTTATTAACATTTTAAAGCTGTGCTTTACATTATCTGTATTGTACGTATGTAGTGTACGGTATAAGTTCATAACAATACTTCACAATTTCGGTGAAGTATTTTCCTTATTTTTATTCCAAATGTAAATACGTAAATAAAAAATAATGATGCGAGAGTAAAATATAAAATAAATGTGTAAATCTTGAGTGAATATTTAGAATGAATGATTGTTATGAGAGATTGTTTGAAGATCAACTCGAGTTAAATGTTTAGAACCTTATGTATTTTTGTACCGTATGCTTGTGCTTATACGTTGTTGTTTTGCAATCTATTTATTGTCATAAATTGATTGTAGAAACAAATAATTATACTTGTACTTAATTGTGAGTTCTGTCATTCTATGCCAGAATATTATTAAGACATGAAATAAAATATATTTCCAATAAAACTAATTTGTGTCGTTTTTATAAATACTTTCACACTATATATAGAATAAAATTTCCATATATTTTTCATGTGATAATGTGTTCCATCATTATATCAAAATACCATATAAAAACTGCATACAGTGAAGATGAGAAGTACCGATACCTCATATTATTACTATTGTATAAAATGTATGTCTTTTTACTGCTATTTTTCATGCAAATATACTAATATAAATGAAATCAACATCATCCTTAAACAGAGACATCATTTAAGGAGCAGGAGCAGTTTATATATTAATCAATAGTATAATATACACAGTGGCGTATTTACGATTTTGTTTCGAGGGGACTTCGCTAACTTTATTCCTGAAAATGTGAAAATTTTGCAAGATATTTCATTAACTTTAAAATAAATAAAATTTCAGGGGAAGGTTTGAGCTCGGAAAACCCCCCTTAAATACGCCAAGGAATATACTAATGAAAAACTTCTTATTACCCATCCTTAAAATGTCTTGTCTGAGTAATCTTCCTGAAAGCAGTTTACCTGATGGAGGTAGGTAAGGCTAATCAGTTAATAAAGTAAAAATGATCAGTTCTCTTCCTTTATTATTCGCAAAATTAAACACAAAAGAAACTAGAAAATAAAGAGGTAATCTATCTGAAATTTGTGAACACGCTAATCAAAATAATAAACGCAAAACTTAATACACAACTAAAATGTATCAGTAGATTGAAATATGCACTACTGGGAACATTTAGAAATATATATATATATGATAAAAAGGAAACACGGTGAACGATTGCGAAGTTATAGCTCGTGCTTTCTAAGGTAAAATGGGTGATTGTAAAAGGGTGAAGCTATGGTTTATTTAAAATTCGCAATTTAACATCAGGACTACCGTGCACTATTTCTTTCATTACTTTGTATTGTTTGCTGTACTCAGTAGAAATAATAAGTTGAAATGTTGATAACTTTTCAACGCTGCGAGAGCAAGTCAAAATATGATAAATAAGATGCGAGCACGACCAAAGGCAGACAACGGGAGAAAGATACTCTACGAGGAGTATTTTTGAGTTGTCAGTTCTAAAACGACAATGGATGTCGAATGTGACATTGAAATCAGTATTATAATTTAACCTAGTTCAATGGATGTATGTATTAACATTATTTTACATGCGAAATTATTTTACCCCACGTATTTATTTTTACGCAAATACTCCGAATGAGTACAACCTAAGTATATATGCATCCATATGGAAAACTTTAAGAAAATGTAGGGTCTACATATTTCCGTACAGATCAGAAGTACTATAAGGCATTATATGGTTTGTCTTAATCTGTAAAATCCGATTTAGTGTAGTTTGTAAAAGATTTAGTCCCTTTCAACTCTGACTAATAACAGAACTTTGATTGGCAACATAGCTAAAATCAGGAATGGTCATTTCATGTACTTAAAGTTTCTGTAACTTAGGACTATTATTTATTTATTTTGTCTTTTGGCAAGTCCTTTGACAAATGAGTTTTTTTTTTTTTTTTTTTTTAAGTTTTGGGACTGAAAATATTCCTTCTACGTTTCTCTATCTTCAGTTTCCTCCTTCAACTCCCAATATTTTCGTCTGTTTTTCAAATCATCAATCACTTGTGTTCTTCTTCCTATTCCTCGCTTTCCTTTCACCTTTCTCATTCTATCGCGGTATGAAGAAGACAATTTCTTCGCAAGATCGTCCAATCCAATTGGCCTTCCTGCAAAGGATGCTGACTAAAAGCGTCCTCTTCTCTCCTATCTGTTTTAAAACATCTTCGTTTGTTTATCTTTCTGTCCATTTTATCTTTTCCAGAGCTACTCTAAACAAAAACTCCAGGTTACAGTTCTCTTATTTTATTTCCGTGTGCACCCTGAAACAAACAGATATATGTAATTGTTCACTGCCCCATAAATCTCACAATACCCAGTCTTTGGCAAATACCTAAATCTAGTTTCCAGGTCCCTATCATTGAATGCTAACATCAATGTCAAAATAATGGCTTTGTGCCTTGTTATATAAGTAATGGTTCTGCTGGTAGCTTTGATTCCTATAGGGTAGTATTAGAAAAATGGCGGTTTCCGACTGAAGTATTTCTGTAGAGGATTTTCCTAACTTCAAGTGCAAACATATGTAGACTGACAAAACAGTGATGTCAGAATATAAAATTATATCTAGTAAGTTTGTAAATAATTCCGATCCGATCATTTCGATCAAGGATCGGAACTGAAGCAACGTGTCTCTTCAAATTACTCTTACAGTTTACAACACTGCTACATGTTTGTTATACATATTATTGTTCATTGTTATGTATCTAAAGTAACTAACTGGAATTTCGGCGACATTGTAACAAGGAAAATTAAGTAACTAGAGCAGCGTTTCCCAACCGGTGTGCCGTGAATGAGCCGCTGGTGTGCCGCGAGGAATTGAAACAAAATTATTAATTTTATAGCAATCAAATTGCAAAACATAGGGAAGATGTATATTTGTATTTCACATTACTATGAACTCTACTATGAATTGCAATTTTAAGTTTCATACCGGGTTACTGTTCTGTACATTTCTAATGTTGGAAAAAGTATTTGTTGTCATTGTTATGACCATTATTGCTTCTTTATTGTTGAAGACTATTTCGTAACTCGAAAATTTAAAATATCAGTCAATCCTTTCGACAAGTTACCTACATTTGTGTTTTAAAAGTAAAAGAGATTTGTTTGTTCGTTCGTTATTTAGTGATCTTCCTACTTAGTAAAAGGTTGGATACAGTTTTTAAAAAGAAAGCGTAATTTTAAACACCTGAGTCCAATATTTTATTGCAGTTGTTTTCTACTTTTAAATTAGAATGAAAAATAAGCATAATGATTTATCACGGAAAAACCAGTGATAGAGCTTTCTTCTCTGTGAGGAGATCAATAATCACAGAAAAAATACCACTGTTTCATATTTACAAATAATAATATCTATAAGTGTACCACGAGAATCCAAGTAACACCCGTAGTGTGCCGCAAGTTGAAAAAGGTTGGGAAACGCTGAACTAGAGGGTTAATTTCAAAACATAAAGCTTACTCGTATCACACCCGAAAAAGTAACTAATGCATTGATTGATGTTTGAATTACGGCATGATTTCACAAATTCCTGTGTCATTGGAAAACAGAAAAGTGTCTCCGTTTTGATTCATGTACTGAATAATAGAATGAAAAGAAAAAAATAGTGAATATATCCTACTTGTACTTCAATATATAAAAACTAGAACTCTATAGTATGGGTGTATTAAAGTGTACTACCTATTACGTTGCCATGAAAGAAATACCATATAAAGTGTATCAAGTTAAAGTTGTTACCTTGTTTTACATAGAGTCTTCTCCTGCTTTCAGTCTGTTGTCCTTATGAATCTAGACTTAATATAAGATTCACATCCGTATAAATCAAGAATAGTAAGCAGCTTCACTATTTGATATCTAGTAGGGTTTCTGGATATTGTTTATTTCATCACTTCTACACTTTTCTGGGAGAACGTATTTTGTATGCTATGTTTAAAACTTAAACATATTTTATGTATTTACTTACATAAAGTAGCAAAGTTATTACTTTAATTTAGCATTACTTGTTTGGTATTAGCATTTCACGATATCTTGCATGTCTGACAGTGAGTATTCTACTGCTCTCCAATGTTAGTCGGTATGCTAATCATTAGACCACGCCAAGAACATGCAAAAAAAGTTCATTTGATTAATTTTTATCTTACTCTCTCTTCCTGCCTGATTCTTCAATGATTTCGAGCAATGTTTGTCTGTTAGGAATATCTATGTCATTGTTAGGATTAAGTGTGTCATTGTTAAAAGAACAAACAATAGATACAACCTTATACGTAGTTAACCGTGTCTTTTCACATAAGGCCTATATTTAATTTATATATTTATGTTTAGCGTTCCTTAAGGCCTATACAATACACAAATGAATAATTATTCCAGTAGAATAAAAGCTGCCAATTATTAATGGCAATGGACGATATAGTCTTTTAACGTCACAAAAATTAGTTTTTAACTATTTTCTCGAAAACTATGCACTGAATTTTACCTTCATATGTCACTTTATTCAGGACGATCGATTATCGCTTTGCACACAGTTGTAAAGCATCTGCAGCAGGTTACGTTCCCCAAGACCAACATAGAAAGCAACCATGTCTTTAAAGAAATCGAAAAGAAACCTTCGGAAATTTCATCTTCATAACAGTTATTCTTCTGTTAAAAAAAAAAAAAAAGCACATTGCTTCTCCGATATGGTCGAATAGGTTATCTTTCAAATTCGCTTTCTGTGTTCAAACTGTACGTGTTGTTTAAAGCTGTGTGTGATGATACTATCGTCACTTACCATTTTCATCAATACTTCACACATAGTTTTTTTTTTTTTTTTTTTTAACCCGACTATTCGCAGAACACAGGTAGACTGACACATGTTTCTTCTCTGAAGAACAATGTACCAAAATTCAAGGCAGATCATTGTAAGAATAGCAAGAAAACAGAAGCTGGAGAATTTACATATGATACAGAAAAGAATGACTTAGAAGTCCAGACGAGCAGTAAGAAACGTTCCAAAACATTTAATAATACCTTAATTTCAGTTTTTAACCCCATGTAAATCGTTAAACTCTCTCTTTTCTTATGGCGAGGCTGAAGTGGAAATCGAAGAGGACTACTGACTCAACAGTGTGTTTTTATTAAACTAACATCGTCTTTCAATTACCAATTGTCATTCCCACGAACAGTAGTAATTTTTATATTCTAAGAAAACACACGCTTTACGTCATGAAAGGAGACGCAGTAACGTAGCCAGTAAGACGTCTGCCTACCAACCTAGGTCAATCCCAGTTATGGGCTGAAAGTTTTTGTTATGTTTTCGTTCCATTGCGGATCTGATATCCACCCCAGTCTCTTTTATAATGAAAACCTTTGAAAATTAAGTGAAGTAAAGGTGAAGGAAGAAGATGTTGACTATATGAATTGCAAAGTCTAAAAGGCGTTTCGAATTGACTGATGTATGACGATTATAACCAGGACAGAGCGAACTGGTTGTGCAAAAAAAAAAAAAAAAAAAAAAAAAAAAAAAAAGGGGGGGGGGGAACGAGATAGGTGTAATGGAATAAAACTTGTTAGGGTATCGTGACTTATGAAGACTAGGGCAGTAAATGTAAAAAGCCATGACAATGATTTGTATGTTAATAAACACTGTCTTCCATAAACGCTAGGTTTGCTCTCTTACGTATGGTTTATTGTGAATAGGAAGAGTAAACCGTGAATTTTTGAGCATCCAGTTGATAATTACTGAATGTGGAGGGTATATACATTCATACCCTCATTCTTGTCATGCATAGTATCGTTTGAAATGAAAACTATGTTCAATACGGAATAAATGGATTGTAGCTTTTCAACTTCCCACAAAAGAAGTGAGAAACGAAGTGAAAATAACTTGAATCTTTATACTACTTCAAGAAAAGAAAAGAAAATTTACGAGCCAGCACACTAAATTTTTCCTTTCCTATTCCTTACACTAAATCATGTTATGCTGCAGTTTTTAACGAATGGTTTCCTTATAATATAAGAAATTATAAGACATTTTCGCAAAACTGTGCAAAAAAAGAACTTACCCTCAAAATTAAAGTACCATTTTTGGATTTTCCGTAAGATGTTATCTATGCCATTTGATAGGGTAATTAAGGAAATGTTTGTTTATCAAATATCAGCAAAATCTCATGTGACATATTTGAGAAAACAAAAAAATGTGTACCTACACTTATTGGCAAGCTATATACACTATTCGGCTGCCCAAAGATAAAAGGAAGTCTCTATATTTTTCTTGTTTTGAGAAAAACAGCGAAAAAGGTGATTTTTTTTGGGGGGATAACGTTACTGTTAAATCAAAAATTACCTTTTTTGCTGTTTTTCTCAAACAAGCAAAATGTAGAGACTTCCTTTTTTTTTTTTTTTTTTTTTTTTGGCGGACACATTTGACACATTTGGCACACATTTGTTTTCGTTTATCTGTGAATAGTTAAAATCCCTCTGCCGATTGAAAATCCCGCGAACTGTGAATACGCGTTGAGATTCGTTTTCTTAGTGCTAAAGGCGTTCTGAAAGCGGTTGAAATTCATCGTCAAATTAGTGAAGTGTATGGAGAAAACATTATTAGCGATAAAATTGTCTGGAAATGGTTTAGAGTCTTTAAAGATGGCTGCATGAATCTTCATGACAGTTAAATGATAACAATAAATGACAATATTTAATTCAATTGAATTAAATAATAAAGTTCTCTCGTAGCACCCAGAATAACAACATATGGAAATATTATATTAATAGCGAATGTGTTCACTGATGCTATATAGTTGTGGATCCGAAGGTCTAACATCCCGTCAGTATACTATTGCAAGAGCATGTACTTTATTTCTATTCATGATTCTCATTGTCCTTCCAATATTCATGTCCACGTTCATGGGAAATGTCTAGTGAAACTCTTTCACGTAAGCATATTGCGTGATAGAATAATATATTGAACATCCTGATATTAACGAACTTCTATTATAAGCAGGAAATTATAATTTGAGGTAGATTTAGTTTATGGTCTCTTTGTCCACTACACAGGGTGACCCAAAACTAGGTACAGTACCGTACTGATTAGAGCATTGCATTTTATATCACTTTTATTGCTATCCGTCAGGTAGACTTAGTTTCTTTATTGTTTGTTCTTATTGTCTTTTTTACTTATACCTTAAGCTCGGAACTGCCGAAGCAAATAAACACATAAACAAGAATAGTATATTTTATCAACACAGGGATGTATACCTACTTTTGGGCCACCTTGTATGGTCCTGTGATTCAGCTTTTGGAGGCTAGACAGTGTGGTGGGAAATGGTAATACTGTATGGATTTATCTTGCATGATGGTCTGCGCACCCGCAACTGCGCCGGATTTAAATTTGGAGTCGTGGTTAGAAGCATACGTTGATAGTAACTCCTACAATTTGTGAACTCGGTGTATAAGAATGTAGAACACATCCAGTATATAAACAGCATGATTCAAATAGACGTACTCAATTTCGTACATCTACAGTTTTGAAATAACTATATATCATATATGAATGAACCACATTATATTTGAAAGAGTATGTTCCGCCCTTTTGAACACCACAGCTAGAGCGTTCGCCTAGCGCACAGCGATCCACCTAGAAAATGAAATGAAACGTCTCATGATTATCTCCTGTAGGCTGAGAGAGACAATGATTGAAGCAAATGAATGATGATGGAAGAATTGGTGGAATGAGAAAGTTAGAGGAAACAGGAATACTCCGAGAAAAGCCACGGACACGATGTTGTCCAGCACAAACTTACTTGGTCGGGATCAGACCAGGGAGGGGCACTAAGCATCAGAGGTAATCGCTCTACTACTAAGCCACCGTACCGGGCTCACACCATGAAGCTAGAGTTGGCCACGAGACAACTCAGGACCGGATTAACCCATCTGGAGGCCCGGAGCTAGGAAAAATATGTGGCCCCTTCTGACTTCGCCTAATACTTTTCTGTGAAAGTACAGTAGAAAAGTTAAGGGTATATGTTTCATATTTTCGTTATATTTTATTTTATGATGATAATTGTATCTTTATGGTTCTTTTTATATAACTAGTTGAAATTTTGATCAGAGTAGAGGCCCCTGTCCACTTGGAAGCCCGGGGCTACAGCCCCCCCCCTTTATTCCGGCCCTACAACTCATGCAAGTTTGTTCATATCTCATAAACAAATGTTTCATTAATAATCCTAACACATGATAGACATTTGTCATTTAAAAGTCCATAAACGGTAGTTTACTATTGAGGCTGAGTTTTCTTTGAACGAAGTTTTCCGAAAACATAATTTTGTTCGTTTTTAATAAATAAATATTTCAGTAATAACTGTAATATAACATGATTTAGTTTAAGAAATTAGAGCGACAAAATCAAGGATCTTATAAAATAGATAATGTTACAACAAAATCTTGAAGCCATACGTCACAGTTTCGCCACGCCTACTCTGCCCACTCCGCCCAATAGGACTGCAATGTTTTGAGCCAACAATCATGGCGGAAACGAGAGTAGCCAATCACACGTGCCGATGTTCGTTTTTTTTTGGGAGGGGACTTCATTGATTTGAGAGGATGACGATACATATGGGCAGATCCTCAAATTTATAACATCTTTGGAGAAAATTCAGTGCGGTGCTCTGTACCTTTTATTTACACACATAAAGGTGAAGTCAAAAAATGGAATTCCTGAAATATTTTTCTTTTCCTATAATCTGTGATTCTAATTCTGCTCAGTGTCAAAAAAAAAAAAAAAAAAAAACATGATTTAACTGCAAATAATAATAATAATAATAATAATAATAATAATAATAATAATAATAATAATAAACATGTGCATTATAACCTATGTGTAGTCTATGCAAGATAAATTATTAATGCTTTCACATTTTGAAATAAGACTTTCGGTTTGCTTTTAGTATTTAAAAAATATGTAAAAGTCCGGCTCCCTAAGAAAAACTTGCTGGGTACACCCTGAAGTAGGGATATTAATATTTATTAATCTCGTATTTCTCCTTCGTGATATGCTAATTTACAATTTGGGTATTGTTAAGTTTTGTGAAAGGAACCCTAGTTACTTCAATACCCATTTATTTTATTCGTCAAACTTACTGTCTTATTCGAATGGGAAAAATTATTAGAGCCTCTTTAAAAAGGGGGCACCCGGGTTTGAACCGGGGACCTCTCGATCTGCAGTCGAATGCTCTACCACTGAGCTATACCCCCACATCCCTTTCACTCTATACGTTGAGCTTCCGAAAGCTCTCTGGTGCTTAAGTCTTACTTGCATTGTGTATTCGTAGCTATTGCATGACAACTTAGATGCAGACCCGCAACCAGAGGGGGCTAGGGGGTCCTGCCCCCTAAACTTTTCGTGACCCCTCGAGACCTCAATACAAAATGCTATTAATTCAAAAACAATTTGTAGGAGAATTTTTAATGATTTGCCCTCCCCCTAACATATTCATGGCCCCTCGAAACCTCTGAGGCTGGTTGCAGCCTGCTTAGATGAACTTCCAATACGGAAGGCTTGAAGTATACTTCATAGTCTAAAAAAGGCGTTTCAAAAGCTTTTTTTTTTTTTTTTTTTTTTTTTTTTTTTTTTTTTTAACTCTCGCCTTATAGTTTTTCAAGAAGCATACCCGTCCTTGTTTATTAAGACATTTTGTTTTATGTGACGATGAATTACGTTCTGTACGATAAAAAAAAGAAAAGAAAAGAAAAAAAATAGACAGGCAGATAGAAGAGGGAAACGAAGTACTACAGAAGATAGATGGATAAAAGCAATGACAGTAGGAATACATGTGTATAGAACAAGAAACCCAATGCAACAATTGTCTTACAGCAAGAATGGAAAAAATATGTAAGCTTATTATCACCCCAAAATATTAAAAGTCAAAATAATAATAACTAGGCTTCGCATTCTTAGGTTTGATCCTATTTTATTCCTATATAATTAATGGAAAAACTTCGTGTTTACTTTACATTTCAAGTTGTTTCCCCCCTAAAAGCTTAAGCTACATTTTTTTTTCATTTTATATATAACATAATTTTCTACTCTAATATAAATAAAATAACGAGTTCGTTTGTGTGTTTGTCTGTATGCGGCCTGGGGACCAGACGAGTGGACCGAGAGATACCAAAATTTGGTCACGGGTACCTTGGTCCAGGCCCCAGATCAATGACGAAGCGCATTTTTTTAAATTTCGAACCAGGGGGTCTCAGGAGGGACGTTTACCGGGGCCGGCCTGGGGACCAGACAAGTTTACCGAGAGTTACCAAATCTTGGTCACGGATACCTTGGTCCAGGCCCCGTGAAAATTCGAACCAAGGGAGTTCAGAGGGCGTTTACCAGGACATGTAAAAGTAGTAGAAAATGACCTATATTAGTGTCGAATTCATAGTTTGCGCGGTTGCTGAGATCAATGGTGAAACTCCGATCGCATTAACTTCCAAATCACCCTATTCGGCTGCCGGTCGGGGCTTTCAGGGGGGCGTTTACCGGGACATGTAAAAGTAAAGCTCACAGATGACGAGAAGAACCCTAAAACAGGGGAAGCGGGGAAAGGTCAACGACACGGTCAAGTCCATTTTCGGTTTTTGAGGTGTGGTCTATACTTAGATGTCGTCTGCTACTCCGGGTAAAGTTATATGTGTGCTATTCCGTGGTGTCATTTGAAACCCCCGTGCAAAAAATGGGTGAGCCCATACCTACGTCACACTACTTCTGCTAGGGTTCTTCTCGTCATCTGTGAGCTGTAGTAGAAAATGACCGATATTAGTGTCAAATCCATATTTTTCGCGGCCGCTGAAATGAATGATGACACTCCCACAGGCGTTGATTTCCAAATACAGCCCCCATGCGAAGAATGGGCATATTCAGCTAGTCTTGTAATAAAACAGACTTATTGTTACTTTGGATTTAGCTAACATCTCCTAGACAAAATCCTAAATACAATACTGGTGTTATTGTTTTAAAATAATAAAGTTGACAATAGAATTTTATTCTTCGGATACTCCATAAAATAATACAGCATAAAAAAATGTTATACATTTCACTGTTGCATTTCTCTTTATTAAAAAAAGAGACCATGTGCATGTGTTAAAACGATTATTAATATGATGCAAAAACATTTAGCTAAGCATATACATTTACCATGGTTTTAAAAGTGTACTTTTTAGAAAAGTCACTCGAGATTTCTCTAAATGAATACCAGACAAAAAATGTTAATAAACTAGTCTAATATCTAAAGCTTCCTTCAGTAATTTAAACTTGAGTATTCAGTCAGAAAATTACGTATTTACAACTTATTACATATAGAACGTAAATGATTTATCTACATTTTATTCCAAATGGCTAATCTATTAAATTTAACACCAAACTATTTACATAACAGAGAATCAAATATAGCAAAAATTACTCATTATTCACAATACATTATGAAATCATGTAATAGTTCTTGCAAAGACATTCCTTATTTAAACTCAGCGAGATCTTTTGGATACACACTGCTCAAGAACCTGAATATAAATATTCACTTGAAACTCTTCTCCAATAGAAATACTCACGCAGTCACTGTCGAATTTACGTATAAGCTAAACAAGCTATAGCTTAGGGCCTCACTCCTTTGCAAAAAAGGGAAGGGGCAAAAGAATTCAAGAAAGAAACTGACGGTAATGTAATTTCAAAATTAAAAAAAAAAAGAAGCAAATACGATAAAATGCACATACAACAACATGTTTTGTATTATGTACTAGTTTGTTATGAATGGGAACCCTATTTTCCACCTTGGCTTGTAATTGGAGCGTGTTCTCAGTAGGGATGGCCAGAACCGGTTCCTAGTGGAACCGGTTTTCGGGTCTGAACGGATCCGGTTCTAGAAGATCCGGTTTTTCGGATCCAGGTCTGGAACCGGTTTTTCGGATCCAGGTCTGGAACCGGTTCTTCGGATCCAGGTCTGGAACCGGTTTTTCGGATACAGGTCTAAAACCGGTTCTTCGGATCCAGGTCTGGAACCGGTTCTGAAACAGAACCGGTTCCTCGCAGAACCGGTTCCGCTGGAACCGAAACTTTGTGACCATCCCTACGCTAAACCCGAGCTGCTGGCAAGCTGTGAACAGTAAGCTAGATGAAATGGTGGAAGCGACAGGCAGGCGCCCAGGCGGCGGCAGCTTGTCTCATTTGGCTAAATAAACTGGGTAACTGGCAAACTCATTGGTTAAACAGACAAACTGGCCAACTCATTTGGCTAAATACCCACTGGTGGACCAAAATTTTTTTCTGGGGGCACAAGCGGGTCTGTGCGAGGAAGGCACAAGCGCATAGTCCTCTTTGCATTATTTTTGAAGGTGAACTTTATGCCTCCTTTACGGGTCTTTGGGGGCTTTCGGATCCAGGTCTGGAACCGGTTCCTAAGATCCGGTTCTGGAACCGGGTTTTCAGATCCAGATCTGGAACCGGTTCCTAAGATCCGGTTCTGGAACCGGGTTTTCGGATCCAGGTCTGGAACCGGTTCCTAAAATCCGGTTCTGGAACCGGGTTTTCGGATCCAGGTCCGGAACCGGTTCCAGAACCGGTTCTGAAAACCGAATCTCCAAGAACCGGTTCCTTGCGGAACCGGAACTTTGTGGCCATCCCTAGTTCTCAGCCCTGCTTGTGATGGGATGGGGCCCCAGTAACCTAGCCCCGCATGTAATCGAGCCGTTTCCCAGCCCTGTTTGTAACGGGGCCCTGTTATACCAGCTCCGCTTGCAATAGGGGCTCCATCTTCAATAGCTTAGGACCCCATCAACCTTAAATTCGGCACTGCGCGCAGTGGTCCAATGAGTCGTCTCCAAGTTGATTTCTTACTGGTGTCATTATTCTATTAATTGTGCTGAAAGACCTTTCAATGGTAGCCGTTGACACAGGTACTGTACATAGGTTCACCATAACCTAGAATAATAATAATAATAATAATAATAATAATAATAATAATAATAATAATAATAATAATAATAATAATAATAATAATAATAATAATAATAATAATAATAATAATAACCTCTCTTGTTCAGAAGATATTTTAATGTTGATACCCTGACATTCATACTTTTTCCCAAGAATTTGAAGGATTTTACATCTGCATGTATGTGACCTTCATCTATTCATGAAAACTGACAAAAATTTCTAACATCTGACTTTTTGTTATCAGCTGAATACGATCAAAATTTCGAACAAGAAACACAACCATATTAAACGTACTGTGTCTCTATCACCTATTACTGTATTGCTTTATTTAAAAAGTATTACCAAATATTTTTCTTCTACAATTGTTCTTTCGTTACACTAATTATAGATTAAACGATTTTCTGTGAGGGGAAGTAAATCTCGAAGTCTGCGGCGTAATATTTGTTTCATTTTGGTTTTTGGTTATTAACGACACATATCATTATATAAAATATGGACTGTAATTACTTTAAATAGAGTTGCACTATTGATTCGATTATACATAAAAACAACTCAGTGCCACCGCGGCTATGGTTTTGCACATCAAGCTTTCACATACGTTTTCTTTCTTTTCAACTTTACCAGGTGCTATGTTGAAATACAACTAACTCAAACAAAAAAGTTACTAAAATTACATAAAACTCAACGAAACTCCCCTATCAGCCCCTTGAAAAAAAAAAAAAAAACTGCTTTAACGCCAAGCAGTAGAGAAATTGTGTGAAACCCACAATAAGCATGCTCTTATATTGTAAAAACCGAAAATTTATGGGTTATTTTTTATTTCTTTTTCTTTTTGTTAACGAGAGCTATAACTCTAACTAACTAACTAACTCTATGGCCTATGGAACCCGGAGGTTCAGTGCCGCGTTCACAAAAGCTCTCCACTGACTTCTATCCTTAGCTAATTGCATCCAGTTTCTACTTTGTATTCCTATCTCTGCGAGATCCATCTTAATATTATCCTCCCATCTGCGCCTAGGTCTTCCTAATGGTCGTTTTCCTATGGGTCTACCAGTCAAGACTTTGAAAGCGTTTCTACTTTCTTCCATTCTAGCTACATGACCTGCCCACCTAAGCCTCCTAGACTTGACGACCCTAACAATGTTGGGTAAACCGTATAAACTATGTAGTTCCTCGTTATGAAGCTTCTCCATTCCCCATTCTCGTTCCTCTTGGGTCCGAATATTCTTCTCAGGATCCTGTTCTCAAATACTTTCAGTCTATGTTCTTCCCTCAGAGTAAGCGACCATGTTTCGCAACCATACAGAACAACAGGCCTGATTATCGTTTTATATATTTTAAGCTTCAAATTCCTCGACAGAATTCGCGACGACAATAGATTTTGAACCGAGTAGTAACACGAATTCCCTGCTTTTAGTCGACATTTAATTTCTTCGTGAATATGATTTTCGTCTGTTAATATTGATCCTAAATATTTGAAAGTATCCACTTTATCAAAAGCATTATTTAATATTTTAACGCCTCCACAATTTGCCGTATTACGGTCCCGACGCACTTCCATGTATTTAGTTTTCTCTGCATTTACTTCTAAACCCATGTCCCTGCAAGCGTTTAATAAGATCTCTGCATTTATTTCTACTGTTCTCCTATCCTCCCCTATTAAATTTACATCATCAGCATATGCCATAACCTGGTGAATGCCGTTCAACTCTAGGCCCTGGTTGCTATCTTTGATTTTCCTTATGGCGTATTCCAGCACAAAGTTAAATAATAATGGCGACAACGCATCTCCTTGTTTCAGGCCATTTTCGACGTGGAAGCTCGTGGACAACAATTTTCCTACCCGGACTTTACTTTGGGATTCACTTAAACATATCTTAATTAATCTAATTAGCTTTCTCGGTATTCCAATTTCTGTACGAACGTTGTATAATGTTTCTCTCCTAACCGAGTCGTAAGCCTTTCTAAAATCAATAAATAGTTGATGTACTGGGGTATTGTATTCCCACTTCTTTTCGAGTATTTGGCGAATGGTAAATATTTGGTCGATAGTTGATCGATTTCGTCTAAATCCGCACTGATAATCTCCAATAATTTCATCTGCGTATGGGGTCAATCTTGCTAGCGGACTTTAATGCAAACCACTGGGGATTGTACGAAAGCTTCAAAGAAAATAAGTGTTATTAAAATCGTGAATTTTGTACGAAAGTTATCCTCAAATATTAAAAGAAAAAAAGGGGAGATAATCCTCCTATTTGTTCAACACTGATTTTAACTCATTTTTGGATAAAAGGTAGACATATCTAGCTAGGCCTAATTAATAACTATAAATTACAGTCCCGAACAATTACAGGAAAAAGGAAAGAATTTCAGACTAATTACAATGCTATGTTCTTAATCGCGTGTGTCTTGCTTGCATTTTATACTTACACATGAGACATCTATTAGCAATTTTATTAACCAGTTTGTCTTCATAGTTTGCTGAGCGATTGAGCGTGTAGGTTCTCGTTGTGACTCACACTTGAGAAATGTTGCCTTTTGACTAAGGTTAAAAAAAAAAAAGAAAGAAAAAAGAAAAGAAAACTTGAGAATGAGGCGTTCTGATAATAAAGTACAGCTGTCAACTTGTCAAGAGTTCTTTTTGTGTTTAGAGTCACTATTATTCATTCATAGAATGAATCATGCTTGAATGTTTGTTCAATTCATTACCGGTAGGCTAAATGATAGCAGTATGATATTTAGTGGTTTAACTGTTTCAGATTTGTTCAAGGACAATGACCTGACCAGAAAGGAAGAAAGAAGAAGAAGAACAAAAAGAAAAATAAAATTTGTTCATGCATTGAAAAAAAACATTTTTTACTTTTTAAAGATTAACTAGGCTATTTAGATGTGTAAAATCAATAAATAAATATCTGATGCTACAATCCATAAAAGACTACTGTGACCGGCCAAGTGGCACACATTCCATTGAGAGATGCTTGGTCAACATTTCGTGTATATACGTATATAACTAACTAACTAACTCTATGGCCTATGGAACCCGGAGGTTCAATGCCGCGTTCACAAAAGCTCTCCACTGACTTCTATCCTTAGCTAACTGCATCCAGTTTCTACTTTGGATTCCAATCTCTGCGAGATCCATCTTAATATTGTCCTCCCATCTGCGCCTAGGTCTTCCTAACGGTCGTTTTCCGATTGGTCTTCCAGTCAGGACTTCGAAAGCGTTTCTACTTTCTTCCATTCTAGCTACATGACCTGCCCACCTAAGCCTCCTAGACTTGACGACTCTAACAATGTTGGGTAAACGTATAAATTATGTAGTGCCTCGTTATGAAGTTTCCGCCATTCCCCATTCCCGTTCCTCTTGGGTCCGAATATTCGTCTAAGGATCTTGTTCTCAAATACTTTCAGTCTATGTTCTTCCCGCAGAGTAAGTGACCATGTTTCGCAGCCATACAAAACAACAGGCATGATTATCGTTTTGTATATTTTAATCTTCAAATTCCTCGACAGAATTCGCGACGACAATAGATTTTGAACCGAATAGTAACACGAATTCCCTGCTTTTAATCGACATTTAATTTCTTCGTGGATATGATTTTCCTCTGTTAATATTGATCCTAGATATTTGAAACTATCCACTTTATCAAAAGTATTATTTAATATTTTAACGCATCTATAATTTGCTGTATTCCGGTCCCGACGCACTTCCATGTATTTAGTTTTCTCTGAATTTACTTCTAAACCCTTGTCCCTGCAAGAGTTTAATAAGATCTCTGCATTTCTTTCTATTGTTCTCCTATCATCCCCTATTAAATTTACATAATCAGGATATGCCATAACCTGGTGAATACCGTTCAACTCTAGGCCCTGGTTGCTATCTTTGATCGTATATATATATATATATATATATATATATATATATATATATATATATATATATATATACAGTAAAACCTCTACTAACGGACGTATTTTGTAATCCCCAAACACTGTAATAGGAAAAAAAACATATTGGCAAACCTCTCTAAAGCGAACACTCTCTAGTACGGACACGGACAGTCTTTCTTGTCTTTTATAGGTATTATTTACCTCCGTACTACGGACACTTTCTCTAGAAACAAGTTGGAAAGTGCAGTAAAAATACACTTTTAGTAATTCATACGTATGTCACCAAGGAAGAACATGTGGGTGTGACAACATTTTGCCTCCTTAACTGTCTGTTCAGCAAC
Organism: Thermobia domestica; assembly: GCF_964235325.1. NCBI lineage: Eukaryota > Metazoa > Arthropoda > Insecta > Zygentoma > Lepismatidae > Thermobia > Thermobia domestica. The sequence goes on from NC_137461.1 coordinate 259,840,903, forward strand.
CCAGAGGAAGGGTCTCTGTTTCACAACACCCTTATATCCTTTGCTAGCATTCCACTCCCACCCAACCTGCTTCAGAAACAAAAGTGATTGACAGTTGCTCACTGTTTGGAATGACACATCATTCTACTGTCCAGCTGGAATCTCTAACCAAACAGAAGACAAGTTTGGTATTTTTGACCACGGGTATGCATAGTGTCTTTTTTTTTTTTAAGTCATTGCTGGACTGCAATTAACTCACAAATTAAAGTAACACACCGAAAAGTACTAAGTAGCCATAAGTGTAAAGTGCAGAGAACTATAACATTTTATTCCCATGTTGTGCCTCGAATTGGATGGCACAAGATAATGCAGGTACAGTAACATTTTGGTAATATTCATAAATACGTGATTCATGCAAAAATATGTAAAATAAAAAATATTTTACGTAAGAAAATATTGAAACCTCTCTAAGGCGAACACCTCTCTATAACGGACAATTTTTGATTCCCTACGGCTGTCCGCTTTAGAGAGGTTTCACTGTATTTATATAATACCTAGCTTTCTTGGTTCGTCTTAATTAGCTCTTAATAAATACAGTAACTTCCCAATTACCGATCAAAGTTGAATCAATATCGAGAGTAGTGTTCTACGGAAGCGAACATAATAGCACTTGAGAAATTAGGAAAAAGTAGTTTATCAGTCGGATCAAACGGCAAATTTTTTTAGCAGCAGTGGTGTATAAAAAGAGATTTTCGTTGTGTTAACCTCGCATTGAGGAAGCTATTATGCAAAAATTAACATTTGCTGCTTTATAAATTGTGTAGAAATACAAACACCTGAAATGACGAACTGGGGACACTTCGTTCTGAAACAACAACAACAACAACAAAAGTATTATTAAAGTGCATTTTTGTGCATATTTTGACAATTTCCAAATTTTAGGTAACATTTTTCCGATTTTAGATTATTCTTATTTATTTTATTTTATTTTCTATTTATTTATTTATTTATTCTTGCAAATTGTCCTAAATTTCGGTGATTTTTTTTTCGTTATTTTTGGTATGTTTCGGTATTTTTTATTTATTTTTTTTTTGCCATTTTTAAAATTTTGGCAATATACTAAAGAACTGCACAGAGATCAACGCATTTTCTCATAAGATAATAATTTACAAGTAAAAGAACGTGGATCTGAACTACAGATATTAATCTTTGTTCCTATCTTTTCAAGACAACGATGGTATACTACAACCATATGTAAGGTAAGTGGGAAAACTTGGAGTTTAAATTTTCATTAAATACTTCCAAAATTAATTTGCATGTGTGCAATTTTAAAAAAAATCATTTCTGAAGTTATTTATTTATTTATTTACTTTTTCGACATTCTGTATTTCGAATGAAAGAGGCAGCATTTCTAGGAAGTCCCTCTTGCCCCGAATGCGTCCCCGATTTTTTACTTTCCGATTTTTCACATATAGTTTGTTAATTCTAAACAATAATTGTACGATTTACGTCGAAGCATTATTTCTTTGTGTATATGGATTCGTCTTAATCATTAAATTGTGTAAATTTATATTTTATTTGGTTATTTTAATTTAAAATCAAACTTACATATTTCAACTGAAGAAACTACTTTATTTTTTCTGCACAGAGAAAAAAAGTGTGTGTGGCGTACGTAAAAATGTACGCTACATGCGTAAATCCTGTATTTTTTGGACTTAACGTATGACTATATCTGATATATGCTGCAAACCTATAACTGAAAACTTATGTTTTATAATACTTCCCGTATAAGTGTTCCGAATATGCTTACTTTCCGTACAAAAGAAAGATCTATATATAGGTGGAATGGATCTCACTACAGATGGACGTATATAACACATACCTGACGTGTGTAGCATACTTATACGTACGAAATATACGAAAGACTGTTAGATGTCAGACACTCTGCACCGTGATGATGTAACATCTAAGCGGGAAAAAAGTAGTACTATGTAGCATATGGACGACATATCCTCCGTACAGATTTCCGTAGTAAACACATGGATTCCATATATTTGCATATCATACCGCTGTCCGGATAACTGATTCTTCTCAGTATGGTATCACGGGCACGGTGCCTATCACTTCCTATATTTGTTGTACTCTTTTGAAGTTAAAAATTTAATCATTATTTTCACAATATTTAGGTCACTTTTCTACGTTTTAGGGCATTTTATAGATCATATAGTTAGTGGTGGGCACAAAAACAGCTTTTTCGGTTTCCGATTTTTAGGAAAACCGAAACCGGATTTTGAAAATTTTCAAAAAATAGTGTTTCGTTGCTCTCCGAAAACCAATTCCGTTTCCACAGAAATAGTTTGATGTTTTCCAAAAGTTTTCAACAAAACCAGTCTCGGTGAAAACCGAACCGGTTTTGAAGAAAAGCGAAATCGGTTTTGGAGAAAACAGAATAGGTTTTGGAGAAAACCGGAATGCCGGTTTTTCGGATTTCGGCTTTTCTAGAAACCGGTTTCCGATTTTTATATAAAAAAAACTATTTTGCCCATCCCTAATAATAGTACATAGTATGGTTAATGAGATAGAATCTAAATCTTCTTAAGAGTAAATTTTCAAGCACAGTTTTTGAGAAAATTAAACGAATTTTTGTGGTGCTGAAAAATTTGTCATTATAGTTGACAGGTTTTGTTTTTACTGAAAAAAGTTATTTATTTATGTACTGTACCGTATGTGTAGCAAGATATGTTATTAACCAACAGATTGTATTTATTTATTATTTTTTGCTAATCGTGAAACACACTTCTTTACGCGCATACTAATTGCAAATGCTTACTTTTGTAGGGCATATATAATAGGATTCTTATTGGTGAATATTGTGTCGATCTTCGCTTCTCGATCTGAGGGTTCTTTCTCAGATTTCCATGTATCGGGTTTCAAAACACAAAAGGGAAGATTATTTCGGTCAGAGATGTCTGTCTTGCAACTGGGGCTCACTCGAGTTCGATCCACAGATAAAAGAACTCATACAGACAATAAACGCGGCGAAAAGACTTAAAATCTGATGTAATCAGTACAGAGTAGCTCCTCTTACTTGCGACGAAGGAACTAACTTTGATCTTAACGTCATCTGAATGGAAATTTTGAACCTACGACTGGCGTGTGAGGAGGAGTCGTGAATTCGTGACGTGCCCAAAGAAGTAAACAAGTAAACGTGCCAAAGCAGAAAAATTAATGTTCAAACTTAGATATACGAGGCCTGTCTAAAAAGTATCCGACCTTAATTTTTTCCACGCAAAGTAGTGATTCTCGGGCGGCGCCACCGTGCACGGTGGAAGGAGGAACCTTAATGCGCATGCTTGAATTTTTTCACCGCGTTCGTGTGTGCCAGTCGTGAGCTGGTGGTCGCGAAGTGAGGTGCTGTTGGTAGTGTTCGTCGGATTTAGTGTTTCTCGCAAGATGACTGAACGAATTGAGCAAAGATACTGCATCAAATTCTGTCAAAGGCTGGGTGATTCTCAAAGCCAAACAATTCGTAAGATTCAGCAGGTGTTTGGAGAAGATGCGATGGGTGTAACACAAATTAAACAATGGTTCAACCGATTCAAAGATGGCCGCACATCAGTTGAGAGTGAGCAGCGTAGCGGCAGGCCCCAAACTGCTCGGAATGCAGCTGTTGTTGAGCGGGTGCGAAATTTGGTGATGGCAGATCGCCGTTTGACAGTGCGGGAGATTGCAGAAGATGTTGGAGTGAGTAAAGATTCTGCACATGCAATTTTGCGTGACGATTTGAACATGAAACGAGTGGCTGCTAAATTTGTACCCAAGTTGTTGTCTCAGGAACAAAAAGACACCCGTTTTGACGTTGCACAGGACCTTTTGGGCACCACCAACACTGATCCTGGGTATCTGAATTCCGTGATAACTGGAGATGAGTCATGGGTGTACGGGTACGACCCAGAAACAAAACAACAATCGTCTCAATGGAAGCATCCCGATTCTCCAAGGCCGAAGAAAGCGTGGCAGGTGCGAAGCAAAATCAAGGTGTTGCTGACTGTTTTCTTCGATGCCCGTGGAATTGTGCATCACGAGTACGCACCGGAAGGACAAACAGTGACAAAGGAGTACTATCAAGATGTTCTCAGGCGACTCCGTGACGCAGTCCGGCGCAAAAGACCAGACATGTGGACAGCGAAGAATTGTCACGTCCATCATGACAACGCCCCAGCACATTCATCCCAATTGATCCACACGTTCTTAGCCAAACATGGAATTACAACCGTTCGCCAACCTCCCTACTCTCCAGACCTGGCTCCTTGTGACTTCTGGTTGTTTCCAAAATTGAAGACGCCTCTGAAGGGATCCTGTTTTGAGAGTAGAGAAGACATAATGCGGAACACGACGACGGAGCTGAACAACATTCCAAAAGAAGACTTCCAGCGGTGTTTCCAGCAGTGGAAGGATCGGTGGGCTAAGTGTGTGGAAGCACAAGGGGCCTACTTTGAAAGGGATTAGGGTCCCAAATCTGTCAGGTATTCGCAACTATTTTTCTGGCCAAAGGTCGGATACTTTTTAGACAGCCCTCGTAGTAGTCCAAGAGACTACGGAAAATAAAACAAATATGTAGTTAGTTGCTTTTAAGTTACTAATGGCTTCAATACGAAAAAGAAGTGAGCAGCACCAGTTGCGTACGCAGACTTCGTTAAGGGTCTTCACTATTGCGAAAATTAAAGTACCGCTAATTTTAGAGTCTTTCTGTAATATCCTCAAAACAAATAAAAATATCCGAAAACCAGAAAAGTAGTTAACTAAACAATACGATTTTGCGTGTGATACCGTTATCACAACTCATCTATCTGTAGTGTTGCCACGAGATGAGACTTTTCTCGTGTCTCGTCTCGTCTCGTAAACGAGACGAGACACGAGACAGTTCCCTTTTAGACGAGACACGAGACGAGACGGGACGTCTCGTGAAGTCTCGTCTCGTCTCGTGTCTCGAAAATGAAAACGCTGGCGGAAATGGTCAAGATTGAAATTGCCAGTGGTCATATAGATTGCAAAAGGAAAATCCCCTTTGTGAGAAAACATGTTGAAAAGCCTTCATAGAAAAGTGTCCTCTGTCTATTGAATGAAACAATCGTGATACATGAGCTTCCAGGAATATCATCCTTAATGTCTTGTCCCCAATTCCCTTGCTGTAAACTGAGGAATTCTCATTTTTTTATTTCTGGCTGGAATGATGACAAACAAAATCAAAGACAGGGAAGATTTTTACAAGGTCAAGAAACCGAACTACCACCACACGTATCTATTCAATTTAAAAACTGGGTAAGGTCTACACTCATTACAGACTGTAGTTGAAAGTTCTGGCTGAGATGGCGGAAGAGAACAGAACAAACTACACTTGTCTTTGTTCTCTGGTGGCGGCATTCTTTTTGCTATATAAACCGAAATCGGCAATTGAAGTATGTCATCTTGCAACTAAAATTTAGTCTTCTCTCTCTCTCTCTCACACACACACATATACACATAAAAACATACTTTTCCATTTTACCAATCGCTCGCTTATACAGCAGTCACAATATTGGTAACAAGATGGGGCAACGTCGCATTATGGTAGTAATGTAATCGATGGTTCAATGAACACTTTCCCGATTGTTGGATAGGTCGGCATGGAGCAGATCAGTGGCCAGCAAGGTCCCTCGACCTATCTTATTTAGATTTCTATCTTTAGGGACACTTTAAAGCTATTGTCCAAAAGTGTAAAATTATTGACATTGGCTACCTGAAAAGGAGAATCATTACTTCTTGTGAATAAACACCACCAACTATGCTTCGCAGAGTGCACAAGCACTGGGTCTCACGATTAAGGATATGTATAGAACAGAACGGTGGGCATGCTGAACATGCCATGTGATTGTAATTGTCTCATGTGTGTTAGCTCTCTCTTTTCCAGGTTATTGAAGAATACGTAATGTGAGATGTTACAAAGCTTGTTTTTTTTTTTTTTTTTTTTTTTTACTTTATCTTTCAATTCGAAACTTCGCACAGCACATTTCACATTATTTCACATATAACATATCCTAATTTTACTCGCAACTTCAAAACTGATGCAGGTTTTGGAAATATAACCTTACCATTGGATTTCTCTTCGAAAGAGGATGTTGTTTAATATGTCACATGACCATGTTGCCATTTAAAATAAACAAGTTGATTCCAAGATGGCGCCACCAAGATGGCGGAGGACAACCTTAAACACGTTATAATGTTCCCCTCCTTGCACTACCATTGATACCAATTGACTTCGGATAGACTGCATTTACAGTTTCTCAAATATTAAGCCCAGTCCAGATTTTATGTTTCTCTTAACAAAATATTTTTCAATGAAGTCGGACATTTGGACATTTTCCGATATGACGAACGAAGAAGTTGTGGGATTTTAGTATGTCATTTAAATAATATTTACCAACATCTATGCAAAATTTTAACTTGTTAATAATTAATTTCTGAGTTCAATAAAATTGTGAATCAGTTTGACGGTAGTTTTCGGAATTTTAGAATTTAGACCTAAATATTTGTAAATGTATGCGTTTTATGAAAAATTGTTTCTCTTTTAAAAATATTGTGTTATCTATGTTCTATAAAACGATACAAAGTTTATCTCTTTATGTTTAACCATAGCGAAGATATTGCTATTTTTATCTGTGTACTGTTCATTTTATACTTCCAGCCGCCATTTTCCAATATGGCGGGGAAGGTCACCTGGGATTTCAGGAGACTTTTAATATGTTATTTAGAACATCAATCCCAACATCTGTACCAATTTTCAGCTTGTTACTAATTTGTTCCTTTCTTAATTAAAATTTGAGCTTCGTTTACTGCACTAACTGCGATAGCTCATGACTTCACATGCAAAAACCGGAGGCAGCGCCAACTCCTAGCGACGAAAGTGGACGTTGATTGGTTCTTTCGATGTGCAGACGACCAAAATAGATTTCAATAGCCCGTACAGGAAGTTGTTTGTCTGTGGCTCAATCTCATTAATTTCGTTACGGTTTCACTCACTAAGGGCTCAGGCTCGATATCCTCAATTCGGTTTGCGCTCGGTCGTGGTTGAGCTCAGAAATAATTTTGGGTCTTGGGTTTTACCTTGCTATTAACTTATAGGGCTCGATCTCAATTACTGAGCTCGTTCGTCCTATGAGTTTGCACGTTTGTGGTTTGGATATCATCTATGAGAAATAACAGTAGTTTTTTCTCGTTGTAAAGTGGGAGAGTGTAAAAAGTTTAACGTCCCATGATTATACCCTTTGTAGCTAAATGGGAATTAAACGTTTGTTGCCGATAGTGTTGCCCGTAAGATGGGAAAATTTCTTGTCTTGCCCGTATTCTTGTTTCGAAATTCGATAAACGTGAGAACGAAAAATTTCATTAGTCTCGTGGCCAATTCTAGTTCACCCAAGTCTTAGATCTCATACAGTGCTTTATTGTTGAACAATTCATAGTATAAAAAGTATAAATTGATAAATTAATTGTACGAACACAATGAAGAACATTTACTTATGTTTAAAGAGTCGCAAATCATTACACAATATAGTCCAATTATAAATAAGCTTTTTGAGCTCCTTCGTGGCTAAGCGGTTAACGCACGTGCCTTTGGTGTAGGAGACCGGGTTTGATTCCTGGCGACAGCTCTTGTGGTTCGGATTTCGCGTTAATGAGTAGGTTCACGTCTCATATAGTGTCGCTGTTGAAAGGGACGCTACACTCAATATCAACTCAATAAATATGATTTAAATGTTGTTACATCACACTCTACGTCGACCTTTCATGATGCGGAAGAATTTTGATAACTTCAAGATGAAATTAAGAAAATAAATCAAAGCATAGCTAAATTTTATAAATAAATTTACAAAATGAGAGGGGAAAAGGTTCCTGACGAGCAGAAAAACTTTTTCGAGAATCGAAACTTTTTACAAAACTTACAAAACAAGGTGAGAAGACCTTCTTTTGTCTTGTCAGGAACACTAGTTCTCGATTATCCTATTTTATTAGTGGTTGGTTCAATTTTGAGTTTAACATTCCTTTCAGCCCCAAGGCTATATTAGATGTGAATCTACATCTTAATGTGGGATCCGAAACGTGACATCCCGCCGGGAGTCGAGCCCGGATCTCCCGCGCCGAAGACACGTGCGTTAACTAGCCACGAAAGAGCTCGATACCATTTTATTGAAGTAGGTGTACAGGTTAATTACTTATAATGCCCTAATAACCAGTTACAGTATTTAATTGCAAGAAACAATTACTGGAATTCATCTTACAAAGTTAGCAGTTTCTATACAGACCCGTTGTAGGTTTCAACATTGTCTGACAAATATTTCTGGTATGACGTTGCGGTCTAACCAAGCCTCTCCTAATAACTATAAAAGGTACTTTCGTTTTCGATATTTTCACTTGATTGATCGTAACATACCAGCTGGCGCCTATACTGTAGAGCCGAATCTCTTGTATACAGCTACGAAGTAATCCTTTAGAAACGGAATTTTCGGGAACACTGCTACAAGTGTTCACTCATTTCTTCTATATTTCTTTGAGTGAAGAGTTTATATAGGCCTACCTAATTTCACGAAGAAATTTGAAATTTGAATATTATAGAAATGTCTTTCCTCTCTTTAGAGGAATTTTCGAAAACGCTGAAATACGTGTTCAGCTCTTCGTTTTCTTCTTTTTTTAAAATGAGAAGTTCATATGCCAAGTTTCATCTCCTTAACTTTAGGAATTCTTGAGATATTTTATTATTTTATAGAAATGGACATAGTCGGCTTGAGTGAAGTGAGATTATCAGGAAAAAGTGAGACAGTATCGGGAAATTACAGAATATTCTATTTGGTTGGCGTTAATGCCGAGAGTGGTGTCGCGATAACAATGAAGAACGAAATAGTTAGAAGTGTGACCAAAGTGGAATGCTGCAGTGGCCAATTGATGCTTGTGAAACTAAGTGCAAAACCAGCGGATATTGTGATAATACAAGTGTCAGTATATGCCAACAACCGACCATGACTACAATGAAGTAGAAGTAATGTATGATGAAACATTTTGCATCAGGAAGGAAGAGATAAGCTCAGTAATGGAGGCTTCAACAGCGTAATAGGAGAAGGAGCTACGAATAAGACAGTGGGACCATTTGGACTAGGTAGAAGAAACGAACGGAGTCAAATGCTTATTGATTTCTGCAGGCAACATGATCTGGTAGTGGTGAACACGTGGTTTAAGAAAAGAAAAATCCAAGGTGTGCACTTGGAAAAGTCCAAAAGATAAGAAACGCTACCAAATAGATTACATTCTTGTGAAGCAACGTTTCAGGAATAGTGTACAAGACGTGAAGACACTACCAGGAGTAGACATCGATTCGGACCACAATCTCCTAGGGGCGGAAGAGCAAACCTGGTTAAAGTTAATCAAGAAAAATGAGAGGAGAAATCGAAAATGGAACTTAGAGCGACTAATATCGACAGCGATGTGGAAGAGATTGATGAAAAATTCTGTGCAATGGGCGATATAGTAGGCAATGTACAAAATAGTTGGGGAAAAGTTAAACAGATTCTACTTGACACACTCCACAATAACATTAGCAAGATGGAAAGAGCACCGAGATAACTGAAGCGACGTTTAAGAAGATGGATCTACGCAGAAGGGAAAAAAAAAAACACGGACATCAATGAATATAAAAGGCTGAATAATGAATTAAAAGGAGAGACGGACAAAGCCAAAGAAAAGTACATGGAATAGATCTGTGAAGAAATAATGGAACTTCAAAGGCGCGGCAGATATGATCTCATGTATCAGAAAGCACAAGAATTAGGAGGGAAAGTTAACAAAAGTATACGGTTTGAAATCGAAGATCAACAAGGTCACGTGGTCACTGACCATCAAGGAAAATTTAGAATTTGGGAGGAATACATAAAAGATTTGTATCATCAGAAGAATCGCCCCAAAAATATTGCGATCGAAGAAGAGGAAGAACTGGATGATGAAGAAAAAGGATGCAGTATATTGAAAAGTGAAGTAATACAAGCAATCAAAGACATGCGAAGGAGAAAGCCCACTGGGGACAACGATATATTCCGCAGCAATAAAATTCGGAAATATGCTGTATCCTGCAAAGTTTACGAAATATTCATACACTTCGAAATTCACTCAAAATATGCTCTTATATGCGCTATCATATGCGTTTCAAACGAATCTTTACAGCTCAGTCGGAAAGAAAAGTACTTTACATACGTTTCTGCATGTTACTATAAACATGCATTTTGCACATAAATCCGGGCTGTACTTCTTACTCTGTGAGTTGGCCACCTGTCTATGTTGATTTCTTTCTATGAAACATGTACTTGGCCATAAGACATATAGTACATTACTTATTATTCTGTAAATTGGCCACCTATGCTGATCTCTTTTCTATGGAACCTACGTTTTCCCATAAGATGTGGTTGATAATATAGAGAATAGTGGGGAAAAAGTTAAACAGACTCTACTTGAACACTCCACAATAACACTGGCGGGATGGAAAGAGCACCGAGAAAACCCTGGATAACTGAAGCAATGCTTAAGAAGATGGAAAAACGCAGAAGGGCAAAAAACACGGACATAAATGAATACAGAAGGCTGAATAATGAATTGAGAAGAGAAATAGACAAAGCCAAAGAAAAGTAGATGGAATAGATATGTGAAGAAATAATGGAACTTCAACGGAGCGGCAGATATGATCTGATGTACCAGAAAGCATGAGAGTTAGGAGGAAAAGCTAACAAAAGTATACGAACGTTCGGCATCGAAGATCAAGAAGGTAATGTAACCACTGACCATCAAAGAATCCTTAGAATTTGGGAGGAATGCATAAAAGATCTGTATGATCAGAAGAACCGCCTCAAGGATATTGCGATCGAAGCAGAGGAAGAGGTGGATGATGATGAAAAGGAACCCAGTATATTGAAAAGTGAAGTAGTACAAGCAATCAAAGACATGCGAAGAGGGAAGGCCATTGGAGACGACGACATACAAGTAGATTTGTCAAGGGATTAGGAGACAACGCAATGAAAGTACTGACTTACTTATTAACAAGATCTACCTGAGTGGAAAATGGCCAAAAGATTTTCTTGCTGTTACAATGATTGCATTGCCCAAGAAAAAACAAACAAAGAAGTGCAGCGATCACAGAACCATTAGCCTGATTTCCCACACTGGAAATATTATTGCACGCATACTGAACAGGCGGCTAGAAAGTAAGATAGAAGAGATGTTAGAAGAAGATCAGTTTGGATTCCGGAAAGGAAAAGCCACCAGAGATGCTATTGGATTGATGAGAATTATATGAGAAAGAATTCTTGATGGGAAAGAAGAGCTATGTTTGTGCTTCATCGACTGGCAAAAAGCTTTCGACCGAGTCAATTGGACGAAACTTTTGAATATACTTAAAGAAATCGGAGTCAACTGGAGAGACCGACGACTCATTCGAAACTTGTACAGTACATAGGACAACTAGTGAAGTTGCGCTTGAATGAAAGAGAAACCAGTAGTGTGGAGAGTGGAAGAGGAGTCAGACAAGGGTGTAGTATGTCGCCACAATTATTCAATATTTACAGTGAATGCTTAACGAAGGACGCATTAATGGGAATTGGAGATTTCAAGATTGGAGGGCAGATCATTATCAAGATCAGGTATGCAGATGATACGGTTATTATAGCTAAAATCGAAGAAGGACTAAAGGAGATGATTGACAAAATAGTTGACACCGGAAAACTATATGCAATGGAAATCAACATCGAAAAGTCGGAAGTCATGAGAATATCCCGAAGAAACGCGCTCTTATGGGTCAGAGTAGAAGAAAGAGAAGTTGAAGAGGTCGAGACTTTCAAGTATCTGGGAAGTATTTTCACAAGAGACGTTTATTTCACCAAGGAGATCAGGTCAAGAATTGCCGTAGCCAAAGAAGCATTCAACAAGAAAAGATCACTCTTAACTAGCAGACTCAATATTGACTTAGGAAGAAGTTGGTCAAGTGCTATAACTGGAGCATTGGACTGTATGGTTCATAGACTTGGACATTAAGAAAGTTAGAGAAGTAATATTCAGAGAGCTTCGAAATGTGGTGTTGGAGGAAGATGGAGAAGATAAAATGGACAGAGAAAACAACAAACGATGTTCTAAAACGGATAGGAGAGAAGAGGATACTTCAAGCCAGCACCCTTCGTATGAAGGCCAATTGGATTGGACACATCTTGCAAAGAAATTGACTTCTTCATACTGCCATAGGAAGAAAGATGGAAGGAAAGCGAGGAATAGGAAGAAGAACATAATTGATCGATGATTTGAGAAACAGAAGAAAATATTGGGAGTTAAAAGAAGATCGAAAAACGTGAAAGAAACATTTCCAGGTCTAAATCTAAAATTGAAAAAAAAAAAAAAAACTCTTTAGTCCCAGGACCTGCCGAAAGGCAAAATACTTAATAATAATAATAATCTCCTTCTATGATGCATATTTCAAAAACGTCTTTCGTATCCCTTTGTTTCGTGACGAAAGGAGATTGTCAGGAAACGTTGTTCGTTATAATACTATAGCCTGGGCGTTGTTGGTTGAGTCACGTTTACTTTTCTATATTTAAATTGATAAATCTTATTCAGTCATTCAATAAACCAATGATAATAACATTTACGGCTTTAAAATGTTCATCTTAATTCTTTTAATGAAAAATCTGATGCCCTATTTCCACTCTTCAAAAATTATCAAAATTTTATCAGTATATTTTGTTAGGCATATAATACATGTGTGTGAATGTAATAATAATATCTATATTATTTCATCTCGTAATATGTTATTTTATTCTCGAATATTATGTATACAAATTTCACATTCAATTCACACGTAAGGTTATGATTATGATATTTACACGTAATAGTAACCACTAGTCTTTTTACCACGTTGTGTGTGTATTCACAAAGGGGAAATATACATTTGCAAACAAATCACTGTTTTGAACATGAAAAGAGTGTAGGGCGCTGACGACAAAACACTTGGTTTTTTGCTGTTACTACAATTCGTACTGTTTTCATATATACTACCGGTATATTGTATAATATTATATTATTCTAAAACTTTCTAATTCACGGGATGTGAAAGTAAATAGGCGAAATTACTGATGTAAACAAATATAATTGAAAGGAAAATTTGATCACTATTTTTACTGTTATATGACTGTATTGTGTAATTTATAGGTCATCAACCGCCATATTTCACGATCAATGACATTTTGTTTATATATATATATATACAGGGTGTTAATGAACTATACCGATAAACCGTAAGTAGTGATTCCTCACATCAAAATAAGAGAAAAATTTCATATGGACCTATGGCGAAAAGTGCATAGTTTCAGAGCTAGGGCTGTCCAAAATCGCGAAAAAGCCAAATTTCAAGAGGTCCTATTTCGAATTCGAGAGACTGTGAGTGGTGGTTCTCATCAGCGTAAAGGAAGCCACGCATGTATAATCCAAAACTGCATATTAAATCAATTGTGAATAGGTGTAGAGGGTATTAACTACAGGGTGTAATTCTCAGATATGTTTTCAACAGAGTTTTCAGATATACCCTGATTTCATGAAGGGTCCAAAGGAGGCAGCTGCAACCTCCAACTGTTCGTCCCCCAATTACTAATTCACCATTCCTCATTTAAAGGAATCACCCCGAGAATCGAACTTGTGTCCACAGATTAAAGCGGCTCATTAACATCTGGGTGCACCCAGGAGGAATAGCATAATTGAATTAAACAGAAAAATCAAATAAAAACGAGCCTCCAAAAATCTCTCTCCAAACAATGTACCGAATCCGGTTTAGATGCACCAGATTCAAACAAAAATTTCAATACACCAAACACAGCAATCAAATAGGTAGATCCTAAAAACCTTAATGAGGAAGTTAATAATATGAAAGGATTACGCCCAAGGATTAACTTATAATAAATCTTTATTCATACTAATAAATAAAAAAAAATCTCGCATCGTTCATTTCGAAGAAAAGAATCCAGCCCTTTATAGAAGAGAACCATTTAACGCGCATATCTCCCCAAAATTGGCCGAAGGATGCTAAACAAACTATTTTAACGAAAAAAAAATTGGCAAGTCTAATTTCACCTCCTATGTGAGGTGTCAAACGGGACTTGAACCCCTAGCCTCTCCTCCCACTAAAGGAGTGGCGTGGCCCCGAAGCCAGCTAAAAAAAAAAAAAAACGGTTCAGCGACTTAATTCGCTTCCCCCTTCACACAACCCTCTTGCTGTGTGGTACAGTTTAAGACCAACAATTTCCGTAGCCCCCCAGACTCTCTTCCTCTTAAGAGAGTTGTGGTCTGAAATTATGTCAAAAACTAAACTTTTCGCATCGCGGCGATACAGCCCTCTTGCTGTACCATGTCAATCTCTAGCCGCCTCTTCGGCTAAGAATCTGAGAATTCCAGAAAAGAGATCCCGTCTCCTCTTTGGACAGAACCCCTAACCATCTACCTCTTTAGACGGTCGAGGTGGAATCCTCCCCCACCTATAATTCTCCTGCTCTTATATAGAAGATACGACCAACGGTCACCAGACAGACGCTTGGTTTAAATATTTTAAAATTAACGAACAAAAAATATCAACGGGCAAGAAAGCGTTCGTTTCTGGCTCTCCCCTAAGTGAGCTGTTAAAAAAAAAAAAAAAAGAAAAGAAAAGAAATCCTGTTGGGAAAGAAGGAAACTGCATGTTAGTTAACAAGCCATAGAAACAAAATCACACAAAGTCAAAAATAAAAATATAGATTATATGAAATGTAATAATAATTTACCCGGCCGGGATTTCTCTCTAAAACTATATTAACTAATAATACAATACACAAGAATAATTAAACAAGGTAATAAATACAAATATAAATAGCAGCTCCCTAAGAGGGGGCTGCACAGCAGGTAAACCTTGACAACAATGGATATCCAATGCTTCGGAGGGAAGTCGGAAGTGTTAGGAACCGGCAGCTCCATGTTTCTTTGTGTTAGGTATAACGTATGATGATATGTATTTCGTCACGGTATATTTCACGATTTCTTCATTTGTAAGCGTGAAAGAAAACATCTCATCATGCGTTTTCCCGAGTACAAGAAACCGTGGTGCTGACGATTCTTAATACTTCCGACATCGCACCGAAACATTCCGTGGTCACTGCTATCAAGGCTTATCGTTTGCCTACTTTGGACCAAACATAAAGTAAGAGCATATCTCAAAATTCGGTTGATAGTATGCCTGGGAATTTCACCCTGCAGGGAATAATCTGTACACCCATTGAACATTAATGAAGCATGCACTTTTGGATTGCAAAAAAATAAAATGAAATCTTTAAGTTTAACGTCCCACGATTATGCCGGTTAGGCTAAAGGAGACGGTGATAATGAGAAAAATGAGTGAAATGGTGGAATGGATATAGTGGGAGGAAACGGGAGAACCCCGAGAAAACCCACGAGCACGGTGTTTGTCCACCACAAAGTCCACACGGCGCGGCACTTTTGGATTGCGTATGTGTGACTTCCCTTATGCTGATAAATACCACCATCCACAGTCTCTCGAATTCGAAATAGGGTCTCTTGAAATTTGACTTTTTCGAGATTTTGGACAGTCCTAGCTCTGAAACTATGCACTTTTCGCCATAGGTCCATATGCACTTTTTCTCTTATTTTGATGTGAGGAATCACCTCTTAAAGTTTGTGGGTACAGTTTATTAACACCCTATATATATATAGTCCTTGATAACACTAGATTCAAAATTTCATCCCCAAGCGGTGTTGAACACCTGAGCTATTTTTGGGTTTCTAGCCCATTGGCTTATACGGGGAACTATTTCTGTTTTCTTTGAAATGGACTAGAATTGGAATGATGTGATTTTACTAATTTCCTTTTCAACTCTAATTCATTGTCCCTTGTTTTTAAAAAATAATTCACATTACATGGAAGGTTGAAGTTACAGCGGTGCAAGTTACATTTTCTTTGATTTCCATACCTTAACGCAAAAGGTACTGTAATAAATTCGTAAACAAAACAAGTGTTTCCATTATCACTAGAACTTCCACTGCCATCTTTTGGTACTTGAGTGAAGCTCTGTCTTAGGTTTTATGGTAATAGATAGACTTATCTAAATCTGAGGGTCCCATTCCATATCGGTCTTCGCAAAATTCTGTGTACAGCAACGTAAAGAAAAAATGCAACAAAAAAGTCATAAATGCTATAGCGATTATTGTAAACTAAATTACAACTTTTGAGTCAATGTTTACGTTACGCTCTGTAGTGTTTGCGAAGACTGGTACGGAATGACGCCCTGTCTTTCTTTCTTTCTTTCTTTTTTTTTTATTAAATAATGTATTTTCTATAACAATAATTTTCGTTTGTCCATATACAGAGTGGCCCAAAAGTAGGTATACAGACCAGCATCGAACAAGTATGATATTTTGATTTATTAAGGTAATGAATTTATTTGCTTTTGTTTGTTCTGAGCTTAAGGTAGGCCTATAAGTGAAAATAAATTAAGAACAGATAGGGAAGAAACTAACAATAAGTCAATATGGATAACAATAAGTAAATGATATAAAATGTCATGACCTATCAGTACGGGACTGTATACCTACTTTCGGGCCACTCTGTATACTAGCTGTTGCACCTAAACCTACGGTCTGCTATACACTATGGACAGTGGTGTAATGATAACTATGCCTATCCTGAAATATTACAGCAGACAAAAATCCAAGTTAATGTATTTTTATCGTTATTAGCTTATTCGTATTATCTGTGGGAGTAATCAATTTAATAGATAAATTATTAATTGTTTCTATAATCTAAAAGACAGAGATTCAATGACCATGTATTTTTATTTCCAGCTCTACTCTAAGAAGAAAGTGAAAATCTATTTTTTTTTCTTTTAAGATAACACCATTTAATAAATATTTAATATCTGGTGTAATTTGTCGGTTTTCGAACGATGGAAATTGCCATGAATTACGAATTTTTTCAATGTGATGCTGATAGACATTACTTGAAGGAAGACAGGGAAACACGTACCGAAATTCAAAGTGTTGGATATTTCTACTGCTATCAATGGTTATTTGGTACATATTGAGTCTTCTTCATATCAGAGGCACAATGTAATAATTTTGTAAATTAGGAAATTTGGTAAAAACAAAATTAAGGGACTGTCTAATCATAAAATCAATGTATAGATCTCTGTAGATGGAAAGACTGCTGTTAACAACCTAGCACCATTCTTTCACTGTCACAAATTATTTCCTAAAGTCATTTGCGTACGCAAGGGCTTCGAGATGTAAACCCCCTTGATCAAGATATTACAGGAAAATAAACATTTATTACATTAAGATATACAGGATGTTTCTAAATAACACCAACGTTCGGGAGGTGATTCCTAACATCAAGACAAGAAAAAAAGGGAAAAGATCAACTTACGTTAGGTGTAGAAATGCTTGCTTTCGGCACTACAACAGGCCGAAAATCTATCGAAAAAATACAAAAACAGCCATAACTTGAGAACAAAATGTCGGATTATATTCGGGTGAAAAAGAATGTTCATTATTTTTAGTCATAAATTTTATTAATGTATAATCGGATGTGCTGCAAGTTGGTGCAATGAAGATCTCCAAAATAATGAGTGACTGGAGAATTCCTGGGATATTTTACCAAAATTCAATGAGAAAAATAACAAAGTACAATATTTCTGTGAACAAAACGTATAGTACAATGTTTGAGTTATAGAAGAATACGTTAGAATGCAAAAGAAGAAAAGATACACGTTCGAGTGATCTACTCTGTTTTAGTACAGAATAAATTTTCAGAGGGAGAACTGTCAATCCGAACAGACACATCTTTTCATAGATGTTCATTTTACTCCGACCTCACTCACCCTCGCCCTCGCAGTGGCAGTTGGCCCCCCGCCCTCGTTCACCCTCGCTCTCACAGTGAAGTTAGCCCTCGCCCTCGTTCACCCTCACCCTCGTGCTGGAAACTTGTCCTCGCCCTCGCGCACCCTCGCCCTCGCAGTGAAAGTTGGCCCTCAACCTCGTTCACCTTCGCCTTCGCGATGGGAGTTGTCCACCACCTTCGCCTTCTCAGTGAAAGTTAGCTCTCGCCCTTGCGCACCCTCGCCTTCGCAGTGAAAATTGGCTCTCGCCCTCGTCCACCCTCGCCCTCGCCCTCGCGAGGATGGTTCTCCATCGCGCTCGGTCGCCCTGGCTCTCGTCCTGGAAACTTCTCCTCGACCTGGCAGTGGCAGTTCACCCTCGCCCTCATATCATTGAGGTCGGTTATTTGAGGGTGAGGAAGCCCTCGTGAGGATCAGATCCTCAATTTTCCAGCCTATTTGCTAAATTATTTCCTTAACATAAGTTCTAAACAAAGAAAACTAAACATACCATCGTATAACTTACTCCGGATCACCCAAAGTGGAACCAATCATTGACTACTCCACGCTTATTATTACCATTTATATGTGAGACGAGACGAGACGAGAAATAAGGTTTATCATGTCGTTTCATAAATTTTATAGGTCTCGTCTCGTCTCAATTCTCGGAAACTTCTTTATTATCTCGATTCTCGACGACTCACTGTTCGTCTTGTTCAGTAAATTTACGTACAAAATGTATTCCTTTCTCTAGAAGTTTTCAGAATCCTTCTGCGTCACGAGAGTTGTAAGAAGGGTGTATCTAACAACATTCAAACCATTGGAATATATTGTGTAATGGTTTAAGTATCTTTAAAGGCTCATAAATGCTCTTCATTCTTATCGTACAATTACTTTTATCAATTTATAGATTTTACATACGGATCATTTAGAACTAAAATAGTGCTTGAGACCTAAGACTTGGGTGAACTAGTGTTGCTCACGAGATTCGAAAAAAAAAAAAAAATCTCGTCTTGTCTCGTAGTGCAAATTATAAGAGTGATAACGGTGATGAGGTTTAAAAAGTGTTGTTTTCAACATATTCCGCCTTATGCAGAGTCGTTTCGATGTATGATTAGCATCATACTAAAACACTGACTACTGCAGGAGACTTAAGTTAGCCGAACTATTTAGTATGACACTAATCGCACTTCAAAACGACTCTGCATAAGGCCCATTGTTTCTTATAATTATTAACATATAAGGAGATATATATAAGATTTACGTAAAAAATTGAGTTAGTTATTTGCGCGAAATTAGTTTCGGTCGTTTACAATTCCAGCAATAACACTCTATGTAGATATATATTCTTTATGTGCAAAAATCATTGACCCAATTTTTAATGATACTTTTGTGTGTAGAAGTTAGTTTCTATTTTTACTAAGGTGATAAGGAAGATACCTCTACCAAATTCAAAGAAATCTCTGCGTCAGCACAGGACAAAGTGTCATTTGCCCCTTTCCCTAGCGACACCATATTGCGGCAAGCTTCAGATCATCGGAGAAACCCTTCACTGCCCCCTCCCCCAGGGGAGACCGTCGCGAATCCAGCCCAGGATTCCAGGCCTAGATTACCTATAAGCGTTATAACTACAGATAAAAACTTTTCTTTGGGTACCGTAAATTGAAGATTCATTCTGACGACTTTTCCAAGAAATGCGTACCGGTATTGTTGGGCGAGTAAGTAATATTGTCTATTGTCTAATAATAATAATAAAAAAGATAAGAAAATGTGTCCGACCGAACTTCATTACTACTGCAAAAGAACTAAGAAATTATCATATTTAATGTATTTTAGCAGAACAATATGTCTTCAAACACATAATTAAAAGTAGAGGCTGTTCCTGAGGGAAGTCATATAGTTAAACATTTAAAGCTTTCTTGCCTCAAGTAAGGGGAAAATAGGTAATCTAATGGATTTAGAAGGTGCAGGGCTCGATTGGGAACATTATTGCGGGACCCCAGGTTCCCAACTAACTTGCATATACTATATATTGCATATACTATATTACCTCAAGACACACACACATCTATATATATATATATATATATATGTGTGTGTGTGTGTGTGTGTGTGTGTGTGTGTGTCTTTGAGCATATAAAACTTGGTTTCGGGTGGGAGGAGAAAAAAAACACAAAGAAATCACACCAAGGCTATACCATCCGGGTGTTCATAGACGTATCATATCACTTAATATCTATTTTTACAACAGAAGTTGGAAACGTAAAGAAATAAACTTCAATCATATCAATCAACTTCAGAACATATTGCTTGTTTCCAGAAAGTTAATACAAACTATTCATTTAATAATTAAGCGCGACCCGAATTGAGCCCGAGAGCGAGCCCAGTTGAAAGAAATTAGCCTTAGCCCGAGTGAACGCGAGCCCAGTTGAGAGAAGTGAGGGCGAACCCAGTGCAAAATGGCCATCTATGAACAAAAGTCATTCCATCAAGTCTTTTTCCATCTGACTCTTTAAACATGACAGTGTAGACACTTTCCGCCTTATGCAGAGTCGTTTCGACGTATCATTAGCGTCATACTAAACTACTGACTGCTGCAGGAAACTTATGTTAGTCGAACTCTTTAGTATGGCACGAATCGCTCTTCAAAACGACTCTGCATAAGGCCCTTTTTATCTAAAAAGTCTCTAGCATAGGCAGGGCAACAATGAGGTACACTTGCTTCTAAAAGTAGTGCTATTTCTATCCGGAAATATTCATGAGAAACATGCAAATTTTATATTCATTTGCATTATTATTTTTAATAATTATGTAAGAGTACACAAGAGAAATTGTCTACTGCAATTAAATGAAAGGAAGAATATGACCAATCTATAATCTTGCTATGACATCAACTTTTCATCTAAGGGACATGGCAGATGTTATTTTAAATATTAGGCCTATACTAGCTGAACCTGCGCTCTCTACACAGCGCATCATTCGCATATGAGCATAAATCTCCTTATCATTCCTTACAACATCTGTACATGCCCCTTTACAGACACAAGTGAAAGACGTATTGATTAAAAGAAAGCCAAGGGGTATCATAAAGGGGAGACTTTTTTCGATTATTTTTTCTCAATGTCTCGCACCGTTTGCAAGATTTGAGCCTGCTTTCGGTTGGAGTTTCTAATTCATGTATGACCAGTGTTTTCGTTCTTCTTGCATGCAGTATGTAATAAGCAAATACATTACATACACAATTAATTATAATGTCAGTTATATATGGTGTTCATTGGGCAAAACACTCCCCCCCCCAAAAAAAAATTTAGACTGGAGAAATGGTTATCCTTCCTTTTCCATTATTTGGCCATGAAACAAACGCCTGAGACATATACAACCCCTATATACAACAGTGTGGTGTTGGAATGTATAATGCTTAGGATGTGACGCTTTAGTTTTTTTTTAATTTCAACACTTCCAATGTACCCATAAAAATGTAATAAAGAAATAGTGCCCATGTTTTTTAAATATTCAATTAGAACTGGACAATCTACATAAAATTTGCAATCGATCAGTGAAAACGTCATCTTTCTAGAGCCTGTAGTTTGCGAGATCTCATTGTCGAAAGGATTGGACAGAAACATATAAACGTAGTTTAAAAGAGCTCCAAAGATGGCAACACAATTCATTTGTATTTATTTCGGAGAAGGCTTATTAAAAGTAAAGGCATTTGAGCAATAATTCAAAAGGATAAACTTTGTGAAAAATATTTCTTTAAGTAATTTATTTAAAGTACACTCTTTTAAAAATATTTGTCTTTATTATAAACGTGAAATTACAAATAACCGTAAATCAAAGGTTTGAAAGCCAAGGTTATAGGTTAGAGTTCGGTCGCTCTTAATTGGTACTGTAGCATTTTAATAGATAGATTCCTCCAAAAAATGATCAAACACCAAATTCAAAATAGTTGTTGTTAAGGAAGCTTGTCCTCAGTGATGCCAATTGAAGGGAAATTTCCCTTGGCGCAGGGAAATTTTGAGTAAATTTTGGAGAAAAGGGAAAAAGGGAAATTGTTTGTAATCTCTCAATATTGCAGGGAAATTTGGACCTCTCTTCAATCATTTATAGATTTAATGTATTTACGTATCTGATTAATCTCATTAAAATGCAGTATAAATTCAACACCCTATTTGTTCCAAAACATAATCCATTGCACATATTTCACATAAATTCTCACAAGTTATCTTGCTTTGCATTCGTTAATATTTATCAACATTACACATCGATCAGCATATTCAGTTAAATTCGAAACATTACAACAATGCTTATTTAAAATCTTTTATCAAAATTAGTCTTCCCATTGTTGCATTACATGCAATGCAATAAGATGAAATCTTTCTCAATTAAATTATCACTCCAACTATTATAACAGTTTGGTTTTCCCAATCAGATGTTTTCCCAACCAGAAAATTGATTGTGAAAAGGATTAATCGATGTAAGAGAAGCACAATCTGTGTGTCGTGAATGTAAATATGTACAGGGCGAATACTGGGTCATTAGTGTATGTGTGTTTGTGTAAGTTTACACATTTTCTGGTGACTGTGCGCACAGAATTATAAATTCTTAAGAATTCCGCATCTCTAAACTTTGATTTAGTTTTTATTGTGCTTACGAACATTCCTCGTGTACAGCCAAAGACAGTAGCAACTAGAGTTTTCTTTGTAACTGTTCGTATTCGTTTCAGTAAATATGGGAGTTCTGTTCTTAAGTAAGTACATATCAAGTATATACTTAATATTTTCTTTGTACCTTAGGTTACATTAATATTAAAATCTATCAAGATATCTAGGATAAAAATTAAATTTACATAATATTTATTTTTTTATTATTTATTAAGGTCGTTGTCCTGACCGAGGTATTTATAGGATTTTTCCTCAGTCATACCAGGCAAATGCAGAGATTGCACCTTTAACATAGGTCCTAGCCTACACCTTTCCATATCCTTTCCCCTCCTCTATCGCTACGCCTTAGATACCTAAACAACAAATCAAGTTCAAATTCTGCGTAAGCTAAAAGGAAGGCTGTCAGGTATCTGCTTGTATGTGGTTATAAGATTGGGGTGGAAGCGAAAACGATTAAAAATACGTTTACTAAATACATTACTTGAACGGTTTGGATGAAGGGAAATTTTGTCCGGAAAAGGGAAATTCTGAAGTTTGTGAAGGGAAAACGGCTCTGAAGAAATTGGCATCACTGCTTGTCCTCCTCCCTCCCTCGCGTGCCCTCGTTCTTGCGAAGGAAATTGCTCGTCGCCCTAACGCACCCTCGTCTTCGGACACACTCGCGCTGGTCCTCGCCCTCGCTGTCGAAGCTCGTCCTCGCGCACCTTCGCCCTCGCGTCATTGTGGGCGAGGGAATTTGAGGGTGAGGGTGCCCTCGAGAGGGCCACCCTCGCAAGAGTAAACATCTCTGATCTTTTTAGTATAAGATTT
Organism: Thermobia domestica; assembly: GCF_964235325.1. Lineage (NCBI taxonomy): Eukaryota > Metazoa > Arthropoda > Insecta > Zygentoma > Lepismatidae > Thermobia > Thermobia domestica. The sequence continues at coordinate 259,864,322 of NC_137461.1, forward strand.
ATATTTTATGAAAAATATTGAAATATGGATCTTATGTGGCGTAGTGGCATACGCGTGGAGGTATCGGAGTGTAAACCTACCTTGAGCAAGATGAGAAAAATTTAATACATTACGATACATACGGTAAATCATGCTTCTCCTAAAACAAAATTAAATTGAATACTTAAACCCTGCCTTGACAAAGATCTATGTACGCAACTGGTGTAGGGATTTGCCACTTTTGTAAGTGTAACTGTTAATAATATCTGGTAATATATGAACAATCATCGCCTTTTCCCACTTTTTTCTCTTTTCCTTTTTTTTTTTTTTTTTTTTTTTAATTATAGAATCTATCCTTTCTATGTTTACATTCCTGACTAATGCGGTGTTGAACTGACTATTAAACGATAGTTTTCCATTTTCTATTGCATTTGTTTCTTGATCGTCATTTTGTCCTCTCACTCTTGATGTGATGTTAACCTGCCTTGTGTGTCGTAGCTGCTTATACCCTAATATGTTACAGCAACGCCCTGGTTATAATGGTTATAAGAACCCTTCAGTGAGTTTCTGTATCAATTTTTTTTCCGAATTTACTGTAAAATAAATACTTTCTATTGAATATTTTACAGATTAAGAAATAGTTATTGTGACCAAATCAAACGGTCAATACAACTTAATTCACTAAATAGGTCTTCTTGAATTCAACTTAAAGTGCCTGGTAAATGCTGTACAGTCACCAGCAAAAGAATTGTTGGAATCCTGACTGCAATGATTCAATTAGTTTGTGTCCGGCATTTTTGCTGGTGACAAACGCCTGGGCAGATGCAACCCAACCTACACGAAACGTTTTCTCCATACAAAAGCTTGATAGTACTGAAGTCTTATGCTGTACAGTGGATGATACACGAGACATTTCTCCATTCTAAGATGAATCTCTGTTGTTTGGAATGTGTAGTCCAATGAGCATCATATATAAATGACATTATAATTTATGTGTATAACAGGGGTAAAGTGCGGGAGAACACCGTTCCCTCACCTCCAAAAAATATATTTGGCGTCCCCCAGTTCCTAAAAAATTACAATGGGCAAAGATAGGTAGGGGGACGGTGTGACGTCATGCCGCTAACTACCGTCCCCCACCTTTTCAGATCCACTTTTGCCCCTGGTGTATAATGTGTATTATTTCACTACATACGAGTTAGAACATGATTGAAATAAACTGATAATAATAATTCTGGAACACCTGAAGGAAATGAGTTCGTAATTCTTTGTCTCATTTCATTGGCCTACTCCAATACCCTTTATCTTGCTTACCACACGGACAGTGAGCATGGATTGAAATTGAAGCACGTTAAAAAGCTCCGACCTGCCAGGATTCGCGCTCGGGTCTCCCAACAGGAAGTTCAATCCCGTAAACACTTACGTACCACTGTTAGTCGTTTGATGTACATAAACTGTCAGCTAGCTAAAACAATTTTTGCAAGACTAAATGAGATACTCAAGCCCGTATGAAGGAACGCTCCTTGGGTGTTACTTTTCATTGGCTTATTCAACTTAGAAACAGGTTATATAGACCTTCCCAAAGGAGAGGTTTCGCAGCCTACTACTTCTTCGAAAGAAGAAAAGATGCCAGATTTTTTTTTTTTTTAATTCCTTGAATTCTATCAAGATGAACAGGAATATTATTTAGGTTTGCAGGTAAAATATGGTTCGTCAACGTACGTCTTCTCCATGATAGTCTGTTGGTAGTTTTGTGTCCCGGTCAGATCCGTATTTAGGTAAGTGCTATTCGGTGCTCGAGCACAGGGCAGCAGAATTTAGGGGGCGGCAAAATTTTGATTTTTTTTAAAAAAGATTCACAATAAAGCAATATTTAAAACTAGAAACCCACAGTCCGGCGCAAGCGCGAGAAAATAGATTAATGCGTTTAATTCGCTCTAATTACAGTAATTACTAATTAGCTAGCTTATCTGATTATTTTTAAAAAGTCATCCTCTCCCACCTCCACCCCAAGGGGTGAGGATGAACTTGAGCTTAATAAAAACTGATACACACCAACTCAACCATCTCGAAAACTACGAATTCATTACTAATATCTGTCGTTTTCGATTACTTTTAAAATCTCACCCTCTCCCTGGGAGTGGAGTATGACCTTGAAGTTGAATTGGATTAAAACTGTCACTATCTCAGTGACCCCAAAAACTATGAATTCAACTCTAATAATGGTAGTTTTCGATTTTTTTTTTTAAATGCCACATGTTATTCTTATGAGAACTTTGCTTACGTATGACCTAGGAACCTGGAACAGGCCATTTGGATCATTTCTCTGAGAACTTTAAAACATATTAAAATTCCATATTTCTATCTATTATGGTTCTCGAGTTGAAAAGCGCTACAGACAGTTTATTGTATTACTAATATAGATACTATTAAACCACTACTGACGGTGAATGATGTAAACAGTTATTTTTCTTATGAGTCATCGGTGATACTGGTGCGGGGGGCGACAAATTATTTAGAACACAGGGGCGCACAATATGTAAATACGGGCCTGGTCCCGGTTTCCACTTTTTGTGAACAGAAATGAAGTAGTGTCATCCCTTGATTGGATACACGCCACCACATCACCGATGCTGGATGATGACCTCCCTGGATCTGTGGTCTTTTTGTCACGCTGTTTGATAAATTTTTCCTCAACGGTGAAAATCTTTTCATCTGTGAAAAGGATATTTTCATGTCCATTGTTTGCATGCCACTGGAGCACCCGTTTTGCTTTCTGAAGCCTGGTGGTTTGGCGATAGGGCCTCATATGGAGATAACCCCTGATGACTCACAACATTGTTCATGTCAAAATCTGTAGCCATAATGTTCTTTTCCGAAATGGATTCCGGCGTATGCGTTCTCGCACTGCTTTCACTACCCCTGGTGTCCATGCTAGCCTTGGACGTCTGGATCTTGGCCGATCATTGACAGAGCATCACGGAATCTTGCGATGGCACGATAAACAAATCGCAATATTAAGTTTAGTGGTTGCAGGAGGTTGAATATGCCCCTCGTTTTTTTTCAACACACTTGTGCAAGGCAATTACAGCAATCTTGTTCTCCTCGTCGCTCCATTCCATTTTTACACATTAAGATTTCTTTTCTAACTGGCTTGTGTTCACCTGCCAGAGGGCTCCTTACGTCATACACATAATCACGGCACCTGTATTTTCCTGTGTAGCGGTTCCGGGGACATTTTCCTTCTGTGCCGGAATTTATGGCAGAACTAGGTATTTTACCATTTCTGGGATTAAATAAAATCCTGAGGCTAATGTTCAAACCAAGAGGGACGAGAATGGGGAAGGTGAAAACTTGATAATGAGGAACTGCACAATTTATACCGCTTATCTAATATTGTTGGGATTATAAAGTATAGGCGGCTTAGGTGGTCAGGTCATATGACCAGAATGGAAGAAAGTAAGAACGCTTTTATAATTTTAACTGGAAAGTCACCAGAAGAAACCATTAGGAAGACCTAGGCGCAAATGGAAGGACAATATTAAGATGGATCTTGCAGCAATAGGAATACGAAACAGAAACTGGACCCAGGTTGTTACGGACAACGCAGAGCTTTTGCTAACGTAGCACTGAACTTCAAGGTTTCGTAGGCCATAGAGTGAGTTAGTTGTTCATTACTCAACAATTTTTATCCTGAAATTCCCTAAAATTTCAATGACGTACTTTGAGCCATCATTTTTCTTCAGGGCAGCAAATAAGAGGGACAAATCCCCAAAATAATGAGGGGAGATGTGAATCTGGAGAAGGACGTCAAAAATGTTTTTAAGTTTTCATTTAATGGCGATCTTTCAAAGTTTAAAATTCCCAACAGCGACAAAATAATAACTTTTCTAGAAATAAAATTAGATTTAAAAAAGTGGATTTAGCTAATTTTTAAACACCTTTGATAACAAGAATAAAGTTTGGTCTATTATAGGAAGTAGGAGCTGGAAACAGTTGGAAAACCATGAAATCTATGGCCGGCCATGTACACTCATGTCCAAAATTATTGTCGCATGTCTATAAATATGTTGTTGTAGGAATATAATTTGATAACGAATTCTCCCGGCATTTCTTATAATAATGTTAGTGTGTGTATAATCGGCAAAGACATGTATGTGGCAAATTTCATGTCAAAACTTCTTTGCCCATTTAGCAATATTTTGTTTTACTCATTCTAACTTTAGTATTTATAATGAAATTTATCACAAATATACATTTCCCGATTATATACATAGTATCAGTATTAAAAGTACCCTGCAAAATCATTAGCAAATTATATTCTTACAAGAAGACAGTTATAGATATGCGGCAATCATTTTGGACATGAGTGTACCTCATTTTGAGTTTAAAAAAATAACAGAAATCCTGAGCTTTGTTATAAAAATAATTTACTTAAAACAGTATCTATTTACAGAATGAATCAACTAGTAATATTTGTGCTGGCGTACAAAATATTCAAGTAGAAGAGAACAAACAACACAATAACAAAACTAACCACATATATTGTCCTTGCTAAAGTTATTTCCGAAAAAAAAATGTTTACAATACAGATTTTTAAAAGCCTACAATTCACAAGAAACGTAATTATGAAAATGTTTCAAATAATTTGCGCCACTTCCGCAGATGCCTTCAAATTTTTTTCACTCTGTTTTCTTAAATGACAGCAAAATATTCTACCAAATAATAACACAGGTAATTATATGTTTTTTACGTATAAACCAAAATAATGCTTATACAAAAAGCCGTTAATTAAATTAATTTCCGCTTGAATAATTCATTATATTTATTCGTCTCAAAACTCGTAATGTTTCCATCGCTTTATTCGTTTTAACAATGGAAAACATTATCTTATGTTTACTTATTGTGCTTTCATCACTTTACAAATCTGTGTGTTCCCGACTAGAAACAACCATTATGATAATTGTTGCGTCACCAGTTACCACTGTGATTCACCTCGTACTGCGAATACATTCATACAAACGCTTTCCTTTCTCCACTTCTTGTCAGCACATGATTATTAAATATATAAAATAATAATAATAATAAAATAAAAGAGTTCAACAGTCTTCACTATGATGGTGGGCCTCGCAATTTATGCCACGCATGCAACACAGGTTCACGGTTTTGCCAAATATACTTATTTCCCCAATAACACCATGCTCTGGAAAGAAAGAAATAAAAAAAGACTTTTGTTATATACAAATATTACTACCAAATGTTAAAACATCCTTAATCAAGATCTATAACGCAATATAAAGGTCTTCACTCTTGAACAAGAAGATAATTCAGAAGACTTCTTTACGAATACTTATTTTCACTCTTCAATTTTAAAACTACTTTATACAACAATCAGTAAGTAGTACAATATATATCGAGTGGTCTAAAAATGGCGCCCACGGACCACAGAGCACTATTCTACAAGTCAAACCAAAAAAATATATATATTTGTATACCTTTCGGGTCCTCGTCTGGAGACGCAAATTGTACTATGTGGCAACGTCGCAGATAAAGAATCATAGATTAGATCTATCAATCCATCAAATAATTACATCGATTCTTGCCAGATGACAGTTAAAGTCAATAGACGTTGACACTAGCACCACTTATAACCTTAAGAATCGATGTAACTATTCGATGGATTTGCAGAGCAATGCTAATGGCTCCAAGTTAATATGCGGTGTTGCCACATAGTGAAATTTTAATACCCCATAGCGGCTGAAGGAGGCCCAGGAGGGCATTCCACCATATAACATTTTCACTTTATTTTGACCTGTAGAATAGTGCTTTGTGGTCCGTGGGCGCCATTTTTAGATCATCAGATATACAGCACTACTGACTGTTACGTTAAAAAACTTTGCATGACACCTCATCTCGACTAATATGTACTAGAACGGAATTTGTGTTCCTGCAAAAGAAATGCATTAGATGATATAGAGGCACTTCCCGATCAGTATCGGGCATAACGTTAGATAATACACACAGAATATCTTATTTTTTTAACCCCTCGATTTTGCACCGAGGCTAAGAAAGACTGTAATGATGATGACCGAAATGGTTGCATAAAGAAAAAAAAAAGCGGAAGAAAACGGGAGAGACCCGAGAAAAATTACATACATGGTATTTGTCCATCATAAAACTCATTTCGCGCGAGTTGGAATCGAACCAACAACCCCACGCACCACAGATGTGCACTCTACCACGGAGCCACCGCTGAAAACTAGAAGAGCTCTGTTAAGTTCAGGTTAGTGATTTATTATGTTTGCACACCACAAAACCTTTTGATCAAGTTGCTATGTTTTGGCAGGTGAGACACTCGAAGCGTCACACGTAGAAGCGCAATTGTTTACCGTCAATGGGTATGATCCAGAACAGACAGTCCAGTCTGAGTATTGATAGTTTCATTGTAATCAGTACATTGCTAATACAGTGAGCTTTAATTTAACTCATTCTATGACCCATTTCCAATATATATCCAATATATCTTTTGACTTATATACCAAGGTTGTGAGGAAGTCCATAATACTAGCTGAGTTGACCGGAGCACGTGGTTGTGAATACCGAAAGATAAATGATAATCAAAATTTGTTGTACTCGTTGACGCAACAGTTAGATTAAACAAACGTTTTAAATACATAGGTATTATTGACGAAGTATTATCATAGTTGTAGATAGATACGGGAAAAGGAAATCAGTGAATATGAATGAATACAAATAAAATTGTAATTGATTAGAACCAGAAATCGACTGTTCTCTGATGCGCGCCTGTCTTACGAAGCAGGTAACTTTGTAACATATTTTTATCACTGAACAGGAGTGTGAAAAATCCTTCGATTCCATCACTCTTTTCTTTATTCTTTCTTAAATAGCTTCTGGTACACCTAGGAGTATCTCAAGATGACCATAATTATAAGTTCTTTGGTTCCTAAGTGCACCCTCACGCAAACATGAAACTGCAGGAATTCTTAAAGACATACCGACTGCTGTACTAAAACAAATAATCGGTGGATTCTTTGTATGGGTATACGTTAAAGGACTTACGTTCCTTTCTTGATTTCAGGTCTGCTCTAGTTATAAAGCTAGTCGGACGTAAGGGGAAGAACACCAACACGCAGTGACAGAGTTATGTTGATAGTTTTAAACAACAACACGTTATTTGCACGTATAACCTGATTAGTTCTTTGCCTCCCTAAAAAGTCTCTTAAATAGTGAAATAGACACACAAACATTTGACTCAAAGTTAAGAGCATAACTCGCGGGCATTTTTCATGATCAACACCTGAATGGCACAATCTTCTCTGCATCCGTTCTATCACAACATATTTCCATTACAGAACTTGTAATATAATTTTTTTCTGGAAAAAAAGACTGACAGAATGCGTAACTGTCCTTTACAACACTAATTTTAGTTGAAATTTTGGGTGATGTTTGAAGAAGTTTATTGTATACGATATCATGTCCTCACAATATTACTTCCCTGAAGGGTTTTAATTATTAACGTAAGTTTCATTTAAAACATCTAGACTTCATCATAAGTACGGCCGAGAAAAGAAACGTATTTTTACATTGTAGCGACGTGACGTTTCCAGTCAAATCTTGTACAAAGTCTTTACCAAAAGTGTCCAAACTTATGAGGTCAGCGCTCACGAGTTCGGAATTACGCTCACTCGACCTCAACCTCACGAAGTGAGCGTGAGGTCAGACTGGTGAGGTGAGCGTGAGATCGAAATGAGTTTGTGAGCGTGAGGTGGTAAAGTGAGGTTAGGTCAAAGTGGTCACCTCTGGTCTTTACTAGTACTTTTTGAGGAGGTCTGCAACCACACACAGTGACCATTACCATATCCACCATCTTTTATTTGTGTGTATGTGTATTGACCTGCCACGCGGTATTATTTTCAGGTAGTGAGATATCTACATACTTTTGTCAACTTAATTTACTTCATAAAATGTCCGGGAATCCCTTGCGCCGCCATTGCACAAGTCTGAAAACTGCAAATTTGGATAGAGCAGGTTAGGATCCTTTGACGATATCGTGCCACATTACGTCTACGATCAGTATTGTGTGCAATATTTAACTCTAAAGTTTGTTTTTCATACTTTCGGCAGCTTATAACACGTAAACGACGCGATTTTCGCCCTATGCTTATTAGAACATTTTTGTTTGTTTTGCTCTCAGGAATCACCCCTCTGCTTTTGTACAACGAATTTAGCGCCATGCTATACATATATATATAAATTTGACAAGAACTGCCATTTTACCCGAAATTTGGACTCGATTAGCGAAAACGACACATTTCAGAGATCTCACCATCAAAAGGAGTTGGCTACAAACATATATTCGTAGCATTTTAATATACAGACATATATTCAAATAAACAATGATAAATTATGCAGTGCACATCGGTTGCTATATATAATAAATATCGAATCTTATAAAAGGCAGATAACCCACTAATTATAAATGTGAAACTAACTACACATTATATAGCCTTCATTAACCAACCGAACCTAACAACATATTACCAAAACAATATTGATTTACAACAGGATTCAGCAGTATTTTCCATAGCACTATCCACCAACCTAAGTAAATCTACTTACCATTCCTTCACCAACCCAATGGTAGATACTTCAGTTAAGACAGTGGTTCAGCGCTCACTTGTAGTGCAAGGTATCCCTACTTCGATTCCAGGCCATGTGAGTTTGTGGTACACAATATCGTGTTCATGGATTATTTCGAGGTCCTTCTGTTTCCTTTCATATTATCAATTCTCCAATTCTTTGATGATCATCACTTTTACTAATTATTCATCTCCTGTAGCCTACAGGTCATAACCATAGGACGATAAATTAAAAACTTCATTTCTTTTTCCTTCTCTTTTTATAATGTAATATCTATTCGGCAGAGGCAATAATACTCCTGGATTTATCCCTTCACCAAATTTATTTTATAAAATATTACAAAACTTTCTTTGTATGTACAAAGAGAATATATCAGAGTTTTCCTTATCACAAGTAAGGTGAAGGACAGAAATGCTTTTGCACGGGAACCCGCAAAAGCCTCCTGAGCGTCTGTAATGACTTCAGGATACGGAGTTTTAGTGACTACCTTAGCTCATGACAGCATCCAGGGATTTGGGGAAAGTAATACTCTTTCGCCCAGGACGACCTCAGGAGCAGATGTAGGTTAACCGATCAGTGGTCAATTGACACTTTGTTTCTCTTCAGGTCCATTTTTATAGTGATTTCTAGGTGGTTCGCTCTTCCTCGGGTTTCGTCATGCTGGTTTCGTGTCTTCCAGTTTACCTTATATGTATCCTCTGCTTGTATTGATGATTGTAAACAATAATACGTGCTGTATGGATATCACACGTGCTCGCACTAAAAGGTGGATCCTTACAATATAGTTTACACTGAAGACTTACTGTATCGATAAATGGATAACACCAAAATCACCTTCAAGGTCGATGAAAACGGAATTCAGAGTCCAAAAATGTATAAAATGTTGGAAGTCTTTACACGAAACAGTTTGCCTCTTCCCAACCATCCCTTATGAGCATAAAATGCAACAGAAATACTGCAAAAAGTATGATCAGGAAACATACTTATTTCTTTAATATTATCATTTAATCCAAAGAAAGATGTAATCTAAGAAAATAATAAAATATCAAGGCAATTAATATTCAGTCTGGGAAGAAATAATGAAACTACTACTTTTCCACTAAAAGAACGAAAGAAAAGTTTGAAACCGAAAGCATACTGAAATTAATGTGGAATTTAGAAATTTACGTTTGACAAAATAAAAAAGAAGATACGTACATTCCAAATGCTGCTCCTCCCAAGTGAGCCGCGTGGTCAAAGAGCTTCCAACCAAAAACAACTCCTGCGGCGTCAATAGCCATGATTACTTTAATTGCCTGAAACGAATTCAAATGAGTCAGCGAACATACACTTAAAAACAAGTAATATTCTCATCATAAATAAACAATATTAAATATATATTAATGAAAGGAGAATACAACCGAATTAAACTTATTATTACACGGCAGATCCTCTGTCGGTGAGAATTCAATAACACAATGAATGAAAAAATGAATGACTGGACCAGGACTCAAACCGGAATCTCGGGCATACCATGCCGATGCGTTAACTACTACGCCACTTTGTTTTCCAGAACAGCCACACACTCTCTCACTCCTCAAGTCGGTGCCCTCCACTCAGACCATATTGTTTGTACGACAGCCTGGCTCCTGTGCTTGGACAATCCAGTGTCCATGGGTGGACGCTGCAATGCCAACACCATTTGGGTAGTACAAACGTTCACCCATCTTTCCCCAGACCAAACCCGACACTGCCTGATTTCGCTTATTTCACAAGAAGTGATATTCCAGTGCGGCTAGGTCTCTGACACAATATCATATACGAAAACAAATAATGAATCTATTTTCATTCAGCGACTACGAAACAGGGTTGGCAAAAACTATGTTTTTTATTGAAAAAAAAAACAGTTTTTTTGGTTTAAACCCGGTGTATTTGGTTTAAACCAGTTTTTTTTTTTTTTTTTTTTTTTTTAATAATTTGCTCTATGTATTTATATCACATATGGACAGAAATAAGTTTGTTTCGCCTTGGTATTATGCAACAACAGGGTTATGTTGGAAGGGGTTACATAACGCTTAAAGCGGAATCCAACCGCTTCTCAGCTTACATTCGAGGGAAATTGTCCTTCATTTAGACTCGAAACCGGGACTAATTGGCCACAACTGCGATACGTCTGCCGACTCACTCACGAAGGACTCCTGATAAAAAATACGTGGTACTGATCTTTACATACTGGTTAATGTAATTGTCAAGAGTCATTTCAGAAGGACAAAAAGATAAATAGTTAAACAAGTGAAACCATTATACAGATTTACATACGGACAATTTTAAAATACTGCAGAGTACAGAAGAACTAATTTAGTCCAAGTTAGTTCACTACGACTTTTATTAGTCCAAGTTAAAGAAATACCAACGACTTAATTGGCGTATCAGTACGAAAAGTGAATAAAGATACGAATTATTTGAGTCCACTTTGACCCATTTATACATAAATAAATACCAAAGATACTTCTGATTTCAATAAATGCCTCTCGTGTGGTTTGTATGACACCCCCTTCCCCCTAAAGTACGGCATTTCGATGTATTTTATCAATAGTAAACATTATTAGAACGAAAAAATATTTAGAATTTTTCTTTGCAGTTACATAACAATACTAACAAACTATAAAAAAATCACAAAACAAACATTCATAAACTTTATATATACATAAAGCTGCTTTTGTAGTATAATCTTTTTGAGTAATGAATGGGGGATTTAGGTCTGAATATAATACGAATAATATACGGGAGTGAAACGTGATAACCCAAAAATGTGTGTCGATCAAGATTTTACGAACATTTTTCGCTTTTTGGTTTAAGCCAGCCAACCCTGCTACGAAATCTAATTTTCTTGCTCCTAAAGATTTTTCCCCCGTATTTCCTGTTCACATTTCATATCTTTACTAAAAATACTACTATTACGTTGATGCGAATGAAATATCAGTTTTGATGCTTGGTACACCTCACGAACACAACACTGGAATGGACTAATACCACGTATATAACGTCACAAACTATGACCCAGACAGTCAAGAGGTAGTGCGTTGTTGATCAGAGTCCTACGAAAGTACACAATGGAGGGCATACAATTCAAATGGTTTTTCTTTACGAATTCAAATTAGAACATTCTGAACACCAAGCCGCAAAAAGAACTTGAACAATACATTTGGGCCAGAAATGGTGAATATAAGAACCATTCATAGTTGTTGTGTAAAATTTAGTTTCGGTGACAGTATTGCAAAATGAGTCAGTCCTATGGGCACCGACCAACATGATATTCAGATGAACTCAGGAATACCGTGGAAGCAGACTGTCGGTTAAGTGTTCGAACCATTGCAGACGAATTAGGGAAACAACACCACACCACTGGCATTTGACGGCTTCAAGCAATCGATAGTGTGCAAAAGTTGAATCCATAGGTGCAACATGAGTTAACGCCGGCTAACAATATTTGGCGTCTGGCGGTATGCAATTCTTTTAGTGTAAGAAATAACTGGGCAAGTTTCCTACGTTGGATTGTCACTTTTAATGAAAAATGGAACTGCTATGACAATCGTATACAATCAGGACAGTGGTTAGATCTTAATCAAAGTAGAGGACCGCTTTCGAAAGCCCTACAAGTTGTTTCTTGTTGCTGGTATGGTTATCTCTACGGTGGGACTGATCTTCATGTTTTCCTCCATCGAAGTGAAACCATTACTGCGGATCGTTACAGTGCTGAACTCCAAGAAATACGAGGGTGATCCGAAAGTAAGGCTACAATACTGCAATTTCATACAACCAATACAGCCAACAGATAGTACATTCATTACGCTATTTTTCGACATGGTTTCCACATCGGTTGAGGCACGTGCATCGTGGGATGAGTTTGAAGATTCCCTCCTGGTAAAAATCCGTCCTGACAATGCGTATTCAGCCACGTTGTCACGAAGTGTTTCACCTCGTCTGAAACGAAGCGACGGCCTCCTAGGTTTCCCTTCAAGTGCGGGAACAGGTAGAAGTCGCCTGTAGGGAGGGTGGTCGATAATATCCCAGCGTAACTGCTTCAACACTCACAAACTGCGCTCCTTGTCGATGACGTTCTCTTTACCAGACGCAAACTTTCAATACCATTCTGCAACACGCTGACCAGACATTACATTCTCTCCGTAAACCTCTACCAGCTGCCGATGAATTTCAGCCGCGGTTACATGTTTCGCCCATAGATATCGAATAAGTGAGCAGACTTCTTCGCGACACCAGTTTTCCAAACGAGTCGCCATTTGTGTTTACCTACAACTAGCGCCATACGTGTCGGGTGGCTGAAACTCTGCAGAGTTGCCAACTCCATGTATTAAAACTACCGCACACTTCTCATTTCTCTATAACAGACGAAAATCCAGAAATATCGGCCTTGTAATCTGTTTCTGTTTCTCTCTCGTACATGGCAACTTTGCCCGCAAGCATTCAGAAACGTTTAAAAGACGTGATGTCCTTATGTTGCACAACAACGCATAGACAAATATCGCTTAAAAAACGTTGCAGACACTTCATTAATTGCAGTATGAAACTCTTCTTCATATACCGCATTCTCCTAGTGTCTATCCCACAAACTACCATCTTTTTTGGTATTCCCAGCACTTCTTGGGAGGGAAGACTTTCCCTGATAATTAGGATATACAACATACGGTTGAAGACTTCTTCACATGGCTGGCTCCAGACTTCTTTCGTTACGGAATCCAATCGTTGGCTGAACGATGGCAGACAGCGGTTAGTTTGATTAACGACGTACTGTGGTTCTAATATCTTTGGTCTTCGTAAATCAAACACCTAGGGTGAACATTTCATGCGTAATTGATATCAACAATCAGTTACTATTTCACTTTCGTTCCTATAACTTTTATAATTTTTTAAAGTTGTTTTGCCCTCCAATCACCACTGCTTTCCTCTTTCTAGTATTTATCAACATCCCATATTCTTCAATCTTCCGTTAATTTCGGATTTAAAGTCCGCAATAAGAGCCATACTGTAATACAGGGTTCCTACTGATCTGGAGAAATCTATTTCCCAGACTTCTCCCTGACCTTCCCCGACCTTTGGCAAGAAATTTCCTGACTTTTATAATAGGTGTTGGATGATGTTGACATATAATTAAGGAATAAATAACGGTGAATAGAATATTTATATATGAGAACATTTATTCTATAGGGACAAATAACAATCAATTACTCAAACGTACATTCCACTTAGCACCCATAAAAATCTGAGCAACGTTCCATATTGTGATCATTAATGGTTGGCTAAGCTGATATTGGGTACAATTAATATTAGAAAAAAATATATTTTATAAAATTTCCCTGACTTTCCCTGATTTCCAGTCTTTTTCCCTAACTTCCCTGACCAGTAGGAACCCTGTAACATGACAGAAATCAATTGGTAAAAGGGAAAATATATTTAACTATTGTTTCAATACTGTTTCAATGGAAATAAAATTCAATTCCCAGATGGTGCTGTCGGTCGTTTACATCTTCAGAACAATTAAGGAAGTCATGTAGCAACTTTAAAATGATGTGCAGGCAGATCATTTCTTCTATAAGAAACAAAACTTATGTAGTAATATGTTGGTTTAAATCGTAAACACTTCCTACTTCGATCAATCAGGAAATTCTTGCAATGTTAAAGTAAGTGGAAGAAAAAGATGACACCACCAAAACTAGGAAGAGAAGGTAGGTGGACTGTTTTGGTACATGTGTCCATAGAGGAGGCAAAATCTACCCCATCATCCTAACCGAGAGAAATTGTGGTGAGTACAGAGCTGGATTATGACCAAATAACACATTGCTTATATTCGACTCAAAATTGCGAATCCTTTCTTCCGTCAAAACTCATTTCTTAATTTCAATCTGATTAGTCATCCATTAAGTAGAAAAAGGCCACAGCACCAATTTTGGATAATTAACAAAATCTGATGTCTCAAGTTTTATTTTAATAAATTAAGTCATTTCCAACTAAGTCATTTGTCTACATTAATCTAAACTTAATGATTGAGGTTGTTATACGTATAGATATTAGCCCCTCATACTACATAAGTTTATTATTTTATGAGCTACGTATAGGTGAATGCATGCATGTCAGCGTCCGGATTTCGATACCAATTAGTTACATACGTTATTTCGGAGGCGTCCTATTTGAATCTGCGCCAACTCCGTTTCTTCAAGACCAGGTGCAACAGCTGTAAATGTACCACCTTCACCCATCCGCTATGTTACCAATAATATTATAGTATAATATTCTCTAGTATCAACCTTTCTTTGGACTATCTTCTGTAATACTTCCTCTCTAAAGAAACTGGTATTAAATTGAATCTGAATAAGTTGCTATGAACGGTGATTACTTAAAATACATAAGTTGATGTTCTTTTAAAGAAAGAAATTTAAATAGAAATGGACAACAATATTTCTGCTTGTACACTTTTAAGAAAATCAATAATACTGATAAAAAAAAAAGTTCGCGTAGTGCATATAATAAATGTCAACCTTCATACACGAAAATAAGAAAGCTGTTAACTTACCACACCAGCACTGAACGTGAAGAACGGCAGGAATATAATACTCAGCGTTGTGTCTGGATACTGTGTACAAACATAACCTAGGACGGCCATTATAGCACCGGACTGTAAATAAAATATATGTATTAATACAAATCATTTATTATTATACTGTTTTGAATGTCTTACGATTAATTGAATATACTTTCCTGCTAGTGCTCTTCCTTGCCAACTATTCAATTTAAGATCTAGAAAATGTGTAAATTATACGAAAGTGGATTGGAAAGCTCGTGGCTTGACCTTCAAAATTAGAAACTATCCGGATAAGTTATGTTTTATTTTTCCACGTAATCCCCCTCGACCGAAATACATTTACGCCATATCGCCGATAACGCTTCTGTTACCACTTTTAAAAAATGATTCCTCGAGCCCTGCAAAATATTCCATCACATCACTTCTCACCCCTGCATCCGAAGAAAATCGTTGACGCCCCAAAATAGTTTTCAGGTTTCTAAACAAGTGAAAGACCGAGGGGCCAGATCAGGCGAATAGGGCGGGTGCGGCAACAATTCGAACTCACAGGAATGAATTACTGACATGGATGCAAGAGACTGGGAACGCGCGCACTGTCCTGGTGAAACACTTTTCTTCGCAGCACTCCTGGTCATTTTACCCGGATTTACGGATACGCAAACGTCACAGAAGGGTGCAGTAGTATTCAGAATTGACAATATTTCCTTTTTTCAAGAAATCGATCAGGATAATGCCCCTAGCATCCCAAAAAAATGATGCTATAACCTTGTTTGCCAACATAACTTGTTTGGCTTTCTTTGGGACAAGAGATCCAGGTCGTTTCCATTGCTTCGATTGTTGTTTTGATTCCGGTGTGTGTCCATAGTCACAAATATACCAATAAACTTCTCCAGATCACTTTCAAACACTTCCAAACAATCATGGGAAAGGAAGAGTCGATTGCGTTTGTGTTCGACTGAAAGTAACTTGGGTACTCATCTCGCGGACACATTAGAAAAACCTAATTCGTTCATGATAATGTTTCGTACTCGCTCATAAGAAATGCCAACAGTCTCAGCTCTCTCTCGGATTTTGGTTCTACGGTCATTCAAAATCGACCCATATTTTATTGACATTTTCTATACTGTAGAAGGCCTGTCACTGCGGGGTTCATCTTCAATGCTGTTTCTGCCACGCTTAAATTTAGCTACCCACTTTTTCACCATGAATACGAAAGCGTGGAGTCTCCTACTGTCTCTATCATGTCCATATGGATTTCCTGTGGTGTTAAGCCTTTTTTATGCAGGTACTTAATGACAGCTCGATCGCGATTTTCTCTATGTTACAAATTTCCGTCACTTTCACTGATTTAGGCCTTATACATCTCTTACCTGAAACAACATAGAAATGAAATTTTACACAGTGACTACCAACGGATATAGCTACGCAGCTGATGTATACAAACATGAAATAATTTGCTTCCTTCCTAGTCAGGCCACGAACTTTCCAATCCATTCTCGTATTATGCTCAGTTTTTATACTCTCTAAAGAGATGTGCTTTGCATGTGATACAATCTCTCGAAAAAGTGAAAGCTATTTTTTTCCTTATACTCTTATAAAATAAATAAATAAATAAATAAATAATAACGGATTTCAGGTATCACTAAAATTCTCAAATAATGTTATTGAACAGAAATAATGGACTACTTTTCTTCGAAATAAAGATTCTTTGTGACTTATTTTTAGATTTCCATTTAATTTCAACATAGTTATTTCTGCTGAAACACTAAATAGTACCCACTGAGAGAAGCATCTAGCGGTACATGCTTCCAGCTTTCGACATTTAACCACTATTAGTGTTAGTACAAGGAAAATTAAACGATAATCGCGTCTATGTTTATAATCAAAATATTCAAACTGACTGATAGTGTTCCTGTCTTTTCGTAACGATTGGGATTTTTCTTTTTGACACTTTTCTTTCTTCCTCTCGGCTCTACACTACATCGAGAAGCTTCAAAATAACTCTTGTGCTCAGTGTTTTCACTGTATTTTGTGTTCTACACAAAGCACTTCTAATTAATTTATTATTATTATTATTATTATTAGTAGTAGTAGTAGTAGTAGTAGTAGTAGTAGTAGTAGTAGTAGTAGTAGTAGTAGTAGTAGTAGTAGTAGTAGTAGTAGTAGTAGTAGTAGTAGTAGTAGTAGTAGTAGTAGTAGTAGTAGTAGTAGTAGTAGTAGTAGTAGTAGTAGTAGTAGTAGTAGTAGTAGTAGTAGTAGTAGTAGTAGTAGTAGTAGTAGTAGTAGTAGTAGTAGTAGTAGTAGTAGTAGTAGTAGTAGTAGTAGTAGTAGTAGTAGTAGTAGTAGTAGTAGTAGTAGTAGTAGTAGTAGTAGTAGTAGTAGTAGTAGTAGTAGTAGTAACAGAATATGAAAAAACAGGATTGAAAGTTAGTGTATGTGGTTTATGTCCTACGTGAAGTTGTAAGTCAATGTCTCATTTAGCATTTGTAGATCCATAGTTTAACATGGAATCAGAATCATATATGAAGGGTAAGGGGAAAAAAGAAGGAATGTCACAAAACTGCATTTTCGAGAAAACGGCGTTTTAATATTGAAAACCGCGTAAAAAGAATAGGGTTATTAAATATTTTTGCCCCTTTTACATGGACATTTCTACATCTACGCATGCATGGCATATACAGTCAAATACTACCAATAGTCACCAACAGATAGGACAAAGCATCCGAAAAAGCACATAAATGGACATTCCTTGTTTTTTCCGCTTACCCTTCATATAATTTCAATGTAAACTGAATTCGGGTTTTCCAAAAAACGCTAACTATTTACAAGGAGAAACCAAGCTAGTGGAGACATCATGGTTGTGAATGTAGTGGATCTAAGAACAGTGAACTAGATCATATTGTTCAAAGCTACTTGCTTTTTCCTTTCTCTGAATTACGGATTCCACTGCAGTGGTAACGTAAAAACAGCCAGTGTGAGACTGGTCGGCGGAAGAAAAAAATCCCTCAAAGTTAGAAACCTATTTTTTAACATGTCGTATGCCGCACATTAACTGTCTTGATGTAGGCGTCCATAAGCTGGATCCCCCTTTCTTCCATGTCTCTTAAAGTTAGTTTAAAGGACCATTAATAGACTGTAGCACGTTTCTCTATCTTTTCAATGTATTTTATAGGGAGCGAGAATATTCAAAATAATTCAAGGAATTCAAGAGATAAATATTCAAACTTTGTTTACAGACAAACTGAATCAATAGTTAGAGAATAAACCGTTTAATTTTGGGATATTTTTGTTACTTTAATTGTTGAGAGACTTATAACACAGACTTTTAACATAGGACTTAATTTTACTCTTCAAACAGAATATTTAAGTATTTAAAAGTATTTAAGTATGTAAAAGTATTTAAAACAAAATACATTTAAAAAATGAATGGATTATTCTCTAACTCAATTTGTTCTTGAATAAAATTTAAATATTCACCTTTTGAAGCCTGATTCAAATATTCTGAAAATTGCCGTTCCTAGCGAAATACATTCGAAAGACAGCCGATATATGGTGCAATCTGTTGCTGATAGTCGAACCTTTACCTTACCTTAAACGGGTGCTTAAGTGGGATTCAAGATTAACATTTCATTATTAAATATAGTATATATTCTATCAGTTTATTTAATAATTACGCAGGAGCATATTTAAGTTTCTTCTCTCCAAAAAAATATATTAAATTTACAATGGAGATATCATTATACTTACCGCCCCTAGGGACAATCCACCCTGAGAAATGACTGCTTTGTGCAAGTAGCTGGCCATAGAGGAAATTACTCCCGCGCTGAGGTACATTCCTAAAAATTGCTCTTTCCCCAATGACGCAACAGCACCTAAGAAGAGGAAACCAACATCAGCATCTATCTATTCTATCGGCATCAATATATTAGACCCACATTCACAATACTCTGACCTTCCAATATTCTTTTCCAGTCAGTTAGTTTTGATTCCATGTAGGAATCATATTCACGTCAAATAAAACAATTACATGAATTTGATAAAATACAAGGAAGGATCAGAAACTAAGATTACAAGGCCGATATTTCTGGAGTTTCGTCTGTGATAGAGGAATGAGGGATGTGTGGTAATTTTAATACATGGAGTTGGCAATTGTGCAGAGTTTCATCCACCTGCCACCTACAGCGCTAGTTATAGGTAAATACAAAGCGAGTCGTTTGGAAAACTAGTTTCGCCAAGAAATCCGCTCAGTTATTCGATTTCTGTGGGCGAAACATGTAACCGCGGCTGAAATCCACCGGCAGCTGGTAGAAAGCAATCAGGAGGAAACGGCCATGACTTCTCATCGAAGGCGTCACTTTCCTTCACGACAGCGCACGCCAGCATACAGCTCAGAAAACCACCATGCTGTTGAAGCCGTTTCGCTGGGACCACCCTTCCTACAACCCGAATCTTGCTCCAAGCGAAGTTCACCTGTTCCTGCACTTCAAAGGAGCACCTAGGAGGTCAAGGAGGTGAAACACTTCGTGACAACGTGGCTGAACACGCAAGGACAGGATTTTTACCAGGAGGGAATCTTCAAACTCAACCCTTCCCGGCGGGAGCTCAAGTGGTTCGGAGTCCACGTTAATCAGTAGGTCCACGTCTCATATAGCCTCGCTGCTGAACGGGACGCTAAACTCAAAATCAACTCAACTCAAACTCATCCCACGATGTGACAAATGCCTCAATCAATATGGAGATTATGTCGAAAAATAACCTAATATATGTGCTATCTGTTGATTGTATTAAATAATATATACACATTTTACGGTAGGCTTTGTAACCTTACTAGAATCACCCCTCGTACATGGCTGATGAGAACCCTTCCCGCTGGTCTAGTAGCTAGTGCGTGCGCCTTTGGTGAATATAGTTCCAGATTCGATTCCCGGTGGAAGAGCATTCAAAAATTAAATACATTATTGTGGTTCGGATTTCACCTTAAATTCTTAGGTCCATGTCTCATACAACGTCGGTGCTGAAAAGGGACGCTAAACTTACACAAACAAATAAATACAGCAGACGATAAGTGTGTTTCACACGTTAGCTCCCATATCCGATCTTGGTCGGATTTGAATTGAAATGTACAGCCTGCCATACCCGACTAAACTCAAATCTTCTAGATCATCATCTGACAGTATGTACACTCATGTCCAAAATTATTGTCGCATGTCTATAAATATGTTGTTCTAGGAATATAATTTGATAACGAATTCGCCCGGTATTTCTTATAATGTTAGTATGTGTATAATCGGCAGACATGTATGTGGCAAATTTCATGTCAAAAGAGCAGTAAATAAGAACAATAAAACGAAAATAAAACTTTGTGGTCCATTTAGCAACATTTCGTTTTACTTCTTCTAATTTTCGTATTTATAATTTTTTCTCTATGAAATTGACCACAAATATACCCTGCAAAATCATTATCAAATTATATTTTTACAAGAAGATAGTTATAGATATGCGACAATCATTTTGGACATGAGTGTACAACACAATTTCCTGATTTGTAAAACCGTTTTCAGTTGAAGGTGCTTTTAATTAGCATTTAGCGATGACTTGCATAGGTTGAAATATCTTGTGTAACTGCTGGTAGTGAACGCGTTAAAATTATCAAATTTAAAATAAAACTGGAATAATAGTATCTGAGATGACCTTAATCAAAACAAACAAGCAAAAATTGAATATTGATTCTGGCATCGCTGATAAGTGTGATGATATGTCCTTGATATTTGGTCCTGACGTTTGTTATAATCAGACATAAACACACGCATGATCTAACCAAGAGTGAAAGAAAGAAGCCAAACAAATTAGTGAAAACACCTCTGCACTTTTCCCGCTCGCTTGTATTGTTGTGGAAAACAACTTTCAATTGTTTCAATTCAATGGGTAGACAGAAATTTGAATTTGAATATGAATTCCGGGATTTTGTCCGGGTGTGATACGTATCTAAGGGGTCGTCCACATATTACATAATGCGGCAAAGGGGGTGAGGTGGTTCGGCCTTGCGTTACGAAGTATGACGGAGGAGGGGGTTAACGTCTTCGTTACATAACGTGTTTTTTCTGTAATCTTTATTTTTAATCTCAGGTTTATATGCAATGTTTTAAACAAATAATTTTATTCAGTTCTTTTCATTTTTATAAATAAATATTTATATTGTTCTGGAAAATTGAGAACATACAGCCTGTATAAATTGAAGGGATCTGAAGACGCTACTAGACACCAGCATGACTGGTGACGAACCCTGCGTGTATTACAACACAATAAAGCTCTGTTTTGTGGCTATCGCCACAATGAATTTACGATACACACTTTTCTGGAGTTAGTTGTTAACGATCGTAACTACCGCTTGAAAATGCCCTTACGTTCTCACTCGTATCGCTATTTCTGAGAATAGATTTAAAACTTTCGATTTGAACCGTTACCCACTCTATTCTTCCAAGGGGTTTCACATGTGAGGCAGAAGAAACTCTTTTCTCGTGAAATAATATTTTTCGCAACAGAACGATCCAAGCAAAATAAGATCTTAAAACCCGAATTCGTCCGATATTCATCTCATACTGAATTTTTTATCTTTAGATTTGAATTTCCCAAGAGAAATCGAGTTTATTCGCATTCTGGCACTGATTTAGGACAAGAATAATTTGAAAGGGAGTAAACTGAAGTCCAAACAAGATGACCGAAAGCTTGTTCACAAACGAGATGTCCCTGCTCCTTCACGTGTGCAGTCACATCGAATCTGTGATCTACAGGGAAGAGAACTTCTTTGTATCTCACTGGGAAACTTCAAATACAGGACTCATCCTGGATTCCCATAAAAAAAGGTCAATGTCAATTCTCTAGATTCTGTTTTACCTGTATCTTCATGCAGCACTTTCTCCTTGCCCATCATCGGTGACCTAAGAGGTTGGGTGCGATCTTCTTGGGAAAACGACAGTATGAAATTTCGAATAATTAAGACTGGTTAATTAAACAATCTTATGGGGTTAAAATATTATTACGGTATTATCATTTTTAATACTTTGATTTGTTGGCGAAAAAAACGCTATAAATATACGCCTATTCAAAATACAAGCATTTTGTAATGAAAAGTTCTGCCATTAAAATTATTATTTTTTATTTTTTTTTATTTTGGTAATTTGGTAAAATTGGTGAAAAAAAAATCAAAAAGCGTTACGTAAAGGGGGAGGGATTTAGCTTTGCATTACGAAGTGTGACGGGAGAGGGAGGGGTAAAATTGATCAAAAATAGCGTTACGTAATATGTGAACTGTCCCTAATGCCTATTAAGTGTGCTACCTATCTGCAACACGTTTTTGAATGACTCAATGTCTTCATTAGTTCTGAGATATGTACACTCATGTCCAAAATTATTGTCCCATGTCTATAAATATGTTGTTGTAGGAATATAATTTGGTAAACCCAGTATTTCTTATAATGTTAGAATGTGTATAATCAGCAGACATGTATGTGGCAAATTTCATGTCAGAAGAGCAGTAAATAAGAACAATAAAACGAAAATAAAACTTTCTTGTCTATTCAGCAACATTTTGTTTTACTCATTCTGATTTTCGTATTTATAATCCTTTTTCTATGAAATTTACCACAAATATACACTACCCCCGAAAAGTTTCCGGATAAACACGAAATAAAGAAATTTTCAAAATGTAACAAAAAAATGCCTTACAATTTGCTCACAAATGAAAGGTGAAACATTTTAGAATCCGTCGGGAGAAAAGGTTTTGGCCTATTGTGGATGAATTAAGAAAAAAACTTAAATATGGCGCCGTTATGATCGTGCATTACGTACGCGTGCGATACAAAACGGCCATTACATTGCAAATTGAAGGTCGAACACACAATAAATGCCTCATAGGTGTCTCTCAAGCTGCTCTGTCTACTTCTCTCGCAGATCTCACTGTTGGGAGTTGTCTACTGCACGCTAGTTGTGTGTGAGTGTGTTGAAGTGAGGTGTAAAGTGTTCCCTATTAGTCAGCATGATGCCCCGTACGAAAAGGGAATTGGGCATTGAAACGAGAGCAAAAATAGTTACTTTACGAGGAGAAGGCTATACAATACGGGAAATAGCCGCAAAAGTGAAAATACCCCATACTACAGTGTATGATACCTTAAAACGATTTGCTGAAACAGGGGAAAATCGCTCTCGAGCAAGATCTGGAAGGCCTAGAGCTACTACTGCAAGGAAGGACAAGTACATTATAGTGACAAGCAAACGCGACAGGTTGAAAACAGTGCCCCAAATACAAGCTGAAGTGAACGAAACTCGTGAAAAGCCGATCAGCTATGAAACTGTCCGGACGCGGTTAGTTAATGCGGGACTAAACGGTCGTGTGGCAACTAGGAAACCGCTCTTGCGCCCTCAAAACAAAAAGAAGAGATTGCTGTGGGCAAGAAAATTTGCAAGGTGGGGGCCAGAGCAGTGGAACAAGTGCTTATTTACTGACGAATCAAAGTTTGAGCTCTTCAGTCATAGACGCAGGGTTTTCGTGCGTCGCTTCAAGGGCGAAAGACTGCTTCCGTCGTGTATTTTGCCAACGGTAAAGCACGGGGGTGGTTCTGAGATGGTGTGGGGTTGCTTTGGCAACAATCAAGTGGGGGATTTAGTGCTAATACATGGTGCAATGCATAAAGAACAGTACCATCAGATTTTGATCAGACACGCAGTGCCATCTGGGAAGAGGCTCATTGGTCATAGTTTCATCATGCAGCAAGACAATGACCCAAAACACACATCCCCACTTTGTAGAAGGTATTTGTCAGCAAAAGAGCAACAGGGAGATCTCAAGAATATGGTGTGGCCCCCACAATCACTGGATTGTAATCCAATTGAGTTACTGTGGGATAAGCTTGATAGGGCAGTTCGAAAGATGCATCCCTCTAGCGAGAAACACTTATTTGAGTGTCTTCGCAAAGCGTGGATAGGAATCAAGCCCGAAACTCTACAGAAACTAATACGGCGAATGCCCAGAGTCTGTAAAACTGTTATCACAGCACGTGGAGGCCCTCTTTGATGAATCAAAGATTTAAATTTTTGACAAAACAATGGTCCATTTCTGTTAAATTTCTGTATTTTCCTCTCAAGTACATATTGTAGGTTCGAGATAAAAATAAATTCCATTGATATGTCTTTGTTTTTTCTCGAATACACGTAAAGTATACATAAACCTACTTTGTACGGAAACTTTTCGGGGGTAGTGTACATTTCCCGATTATACACATAGTATCACTATTAAAAGTACCCAGCAAAGTCATTATCAAATTATATTCTTACAAGAAGACAGTTATAGATATGCGACAATCATTCTGGACATGGGTATACCTTCGAATCAATGTGCACAAAATAAAGTTTATTTTCGTCGATATGTCGATCGATAGCTTATCATAAGCAATACTATCATTCCTCACTATCCTGGTGGGACACCCTATATATATATATATATATATATATACGAGGGCTATCCAGAAAGTAGATTACGTTTTGGAATAAAAAATCAACAAAGTATAGGAAACAAATTTTATTATATACAGATGAAAGCCACACACAAATACTACTTTTCGACATAGTCACCATTCAAATTAAGGCATTTATCGTAGCGATGTACGAGCTTGGAAATTCCTTCGTCGAAAAATTCGGCCGCCTGCGACTTCAACCACTTCGTTACCTCTTCTTGCAGCTGTTCGTCGTCATCAAAACGCTGCATAGCCAGCCACTTCTTCATTGCTGGGAATAGGTGGAAGTCGCTCGGTGCCAGGTCGGGACTGTACGGCGGATGAGGAAACAACTCCCACTGAAAAGATTCAAGAACTTCACGCGTGACATTTGCCGTGTGGGGCCGGGCGTTGTCGTGAATCAACAAGATCTTAGAGCTCAACATTCCTCTGCGCTTGTTTTGAATTGCTCTTCTGAGGTTTTGCAGAGTTTGGCAATACCTTTGAGCGTTTATTGTAGTGCCTCTTTCCAGGAAGTCCACCAAAATCACACCTTTTCTGTCCCAAAAAACAGTCGCCATCATCTTCCTTGCCGACATTGTTTGCATGCATTTCTTGGGTTTTTGGGGAGAACCTGTGTGCCCCCACTGCATTGATTGCAATTTCGTTTCACAGTTCACGTGTTTCACCCATGTTTCGTCACCAGTAACGATGCGATCGAGTAAAGAGTCACCATCCTTATTGTAGGCGTCCAAAAAGTGCAACGCTGCAGCCATTCGCTGATTTTTGTGGTCCTCCGTCAAGATTTTTGGAATCCATCTTGCACAAAACTTGTGGTAACCAAGCTTTTCGCTGATGATTTCGTGCAACAAACTTCGCGAAATTTGTGGAAAACTCAAAGAAAGTTCCGTTATTGTGAACTTTCGATTTTCACGGACTTTAACATCGACTTTTTCGACAAGTTCGGCAGTCACTTTGCTGGGTCTCCCACTTCGATCTTCGTCGTGAACATTGGTTCGGCCATTTTTAAATCTTATGACCCACTGTCGCACTCCACCTTCAGTGATAATGTTGTCCCCATACACTTCACACAGCTGCCGATAGATTTCTATCGGTTTACAGTTTTTTGCTGTCAGAAACCTTATTACTGCACGCACCTCGCGGGATTTTCAATTAACGCAGACATTTCAAACTGTCACAGTATCTTAACGGAGCACAGCACGAACCTCTCACTAGCACGGCTAGATGCCGACTGAGCTGCGCAACGCTCTGACCCCAAGATGGCCGCGCTAGCCCCGCCCCTAGCGGACACAGACGAAAACGTAATCTACTTTCTGGATAGCCCTCGTATATATATATATAATAGAGAGAGAGAGAACCGGTTGTTAAAAGTTTAGAATAGCACCACTGATCTATTTATTTGTTATACCCATGGAGATTCTTCACGAACATTACCAGTTTTATTTACATTCTCTTCTGTATCTTCGCAGTACTTCCCACTTTTAACATTTTCCCTCATTCTTTCTTAAATACTTTTACATTCAACACCTACTCCAAATCCATTTATATAGCTCTCCTCGCTGGTCTCGTGCGTATGCCCTTGGTGCACGAGGACAATAGTTCGATTCCCGATGCACTGAACGCATTAGTGGTTTGGATTCCACCTTGAACTATAGGTCCATTTTTCATGTAACATCGGCGCTGAAATTGGATCATCTTCCACGCCATTCACGAAAAGGTACATCTCAAAGTAGTCCATAAGATGCCCTGTCGTGAAACAGAAAACCAACAGCAGACAGCTGTACGCGTACCACCTACCAGGAAATCAATATAAATTCGTAGTCACCACATACGAGGCATGAACATATCTTACCGATTATGGAAAGGTTCGACCAATGACGTACAGAAGTGTCGATACAAAAGTTCGTTTGCCAATGCACCATGAGTTATCCACAGATTTTATGGTTGTGGCTGGATTTGGTTACTGGGGAAAATTAAAGTTACATCGCGTTGCCACAATGTGAAAAATTAATGCCGTGTAATATCAGGAACAAATTCTCACGGATATTTACAACGAAATCCCCACATTGTCTGCAGCAGATACCAAAAGGGAGGAACTGCTGGGGCGGTATAAGTCTTATATAACCACAAGGCAATGAGCCGCGTCACGAATCAAAAGAGCCTTCAGTCATTTTCTCACAATATGCACCTCTGCTTTCATGGTCATGAAGATCTCTAGATTTGTATGTAATTTAACATGAGTGGGGCACGCTCAACCAATCGCGCGCTATAAACTTCTTTCGTCATTAGCAAAACTAAAAAATAACTACTTGCAGACTCGAGAGAAAAGGTACAGAATGTAACTATATAAAGATCAAAAGGTTACATGCAACATAGATTCCATGCTATCAAACCAGACATCACAATATATTAGTGGAATTAAGTGGTGCAAAATGGCGATTTTCATCTTCAGAAAGTAGTTTATTATTATTATTATTATTATTATTATTATTATTATTATTATTATTATTATTATTATTATTATTGTAATGCAGTAGAAAAGAAATTTAAATTTTCAAATGACTACTTTATTACGAGAGAATGCTGAGAAGTCTTTAGTTTTCCTAAGAAAAGTAAGTCAAAGTGTTATGATGGATTTAATCAACGTATTCTCCTCCTTGGATTCAATGCATTTTTATTTTCTTTGGTCCTCAAGTTTAACCCATTAAAAAAATCGGTTGGATGTCAAACAATTCATTTGCAGCTGCAATCGCTTCAGAAATGTTGCTGAATTTTTGTCCTTTAAGGTCTTTTTTATATTTATTTATTTGGTAATAGGTGGTTGTCAGATGGGCTAGTCAGGTGAATAGGGTGTTGGTTTCAAGTTTTCAAACTCTAATGAACCCAACTTGTTCATTGTAACATTGCTCTTCTGAGAGAAATACTTATGGTCTGCATTCAAACATTTGGACACCCACCTGATGCTGTCTTCTCATGTCAAAAATTATCACGAATAGTGACGTGAGAGATGCCTAGATCCTATGCTATCTTTTTACCAGAAATGCGTCGGTCTGAGAAAATCATTTCATGGACCTTTTCAACTGTTTCGGACATAATTACTATGGATTCATCTTCAGTCTCAAATCTGTTCCAAATATCCTGTCCCAAAATTTGACATCCAAGTTCTTAAATAGCAAAGCGGGGCATGGACCCCCATTGTTTGCACCATCTGATCACGAATGGTCTTTGCAGACTTCCCCTGGAGGAAGAGGAACTTGATAACTGCTCTAATTTCAATATCATTGAACTCCATTTGCTGATCCGACATCTTCACTCCTCTCTGTCACAAAAATAGTATCTCTAGTTCCAATGCTTTAATTCTGGGTCACAGACATATAGAAACATTTAGCTTTCAAATAAAACAAAATTTACTAAAATCGGACAATGGGAAGGAGGCAAAGTTCAAAAAGATTTCTCAGCATCCCCTCTAAAATATATATATATACAGAGGATAGACAAAAAAAAAAAAAAAAAAAAAAAATTAAAAACACTTCATACAGGACACGTAAGTTTGGCCCTCCACTGTACAACGCGTGTTGCGGTTGCCGGTCGCTTTTTTGTTTTCAATGTGTCATGTAAACCTTCCTCTTCCGTCAGCAGTAACCAGTTCACCGGTGAGTGTCGTGGTGTGAAAGTGGTGCGGTAAAACGGGCGACCTGACAAACTTCCAAAGAGGCATGATCGTTGGTGCCCGTCTGGTTGGAGCTTCAGTGGTAACAGTGGCGAACATTGTGGGTGTATCGAAAGGCAGTGTCCAAAGTCATGAGGGCATACAGAATTCATGGGCAAACGACGTCTGCAAAGCACAACAGTGGTCGAAAGACAATCCTGTCAGATAGGGACCGGAGGGCATTGCTACGGAATGTAGCTGCTAAAAAGAAGAACACTGCAATGAAAATTATGTCTGAACTCAATTCCGGCCTACAGAACCCGGTTTCATCGAAAACAGTGCGACGGGAACTTCATAAAATGAAAATTCATAGCAGGGCCGCTATCACCAAACCCCTGGTCATAGCAGTAAATGCGAAGAGGCGTATCCAGTGGTGCAAGGACCACCAGGCTCATGAGCAGTGGAAACACGTAATGTGGTCTGATGAATCGACCTTCACCTTGTTTCCAACAACCGGTCGTGTTTACGTATGGAGAACACCGTCGCAGGCCTACGATACAGACTGTCTGCTCCCAACTGTAAAGCATGGGGTGGTTCTGTTTCAGTATGGGCAGTGATATTGTGGTTTTCCGCAGGTCCCTTCATAGCCCTGCATGGAATGATGAATGCTAAGGCGTACGAGGACATTTTGGGGGACCAGGTTCTACCCATGGCCCAAATATTGCTCCCTGATGGTGATGGCATCTACCAAGATGATTTGGCACTCTGTCACGCTGCAAAAACGGTGAAATCATGGTTTGAGGAGCATGACCAGGAGCTATCACACCTCCCATGGGTCCCACAATCACCAGGTCTGAACATCATTGAGCCATTGTGGTCTGAGTTAGAAAGGCGTGTTCGGTCTCATTATCCTTCACAGCATCCCTTAAGGAACTGGAGCATGTTTTGGAGGAATAATGGTACAAATTCCACACACCATGATTCAAGAGTTGTATACCTCCATTCCACGTCAGATCCAAGCTGTTTTGGATGCAAAAGGAGGCCCTACACCATACTAGGTATCATTTTCACACTTCTGCAAACGTTTTAGATTTTTTTTTTTGTCCAACCCCTATATATATATATATATATATATATATATATATATATAACTTTTTAAAACTATATAGGAAGTAAAATAATGTTAGAGTCTCTTATATTTTCAATGTCTAATTTATTCCTAAATCAATCTCCCTCCGAAGAATCTAGTTAGTGAAAGGAAGCAGTTGACTGTCGAAAATTAGCTATTTCGAAATAACGTATTACGTACTTCATAAGGTAGGCACTGTACTATTCCTCTATACACCCTTTTCAACTTTATAATCCGTTTATTTTTTAACAACGGAGCATCTGCAGTTATTTCCTGCACTAAACATGTTATATTAACTTAAAATTTTATTTCCTTAAATAGATAAATTAAAACAAAGTAAATATGCTGTAACCAATAAAACTTAAAGATGTCGTCTTAAAATTTTGTTTCTACATCATTGTTCATATATTTAAGATATAACGTTGTAAATAAAGTAAAAGTACATTTAAATATTAGCATGCAGAGCTAAGTTTCTACTTAGGGAAGTTCTTAAATTCTGGCCTGCTATTGTACGGGTGTACGGACTGTATTAACATTTATCAACTGAAGAAAATTCGGTTGTTTGTCTGATGTTCAATGTCCCCTTCTGCACTGAGCACACATGAGAAATGGACCAACAAATTCCTGCAGCATCTGAACCATATGAGACCGAACTGAGAATTAAACGCAGGTTTGCAGAACCGAAAGCAAGTATATTAACCATATAGCCAAGAGAAGGGTTCTGATCATTGGGTAAAAGAATCAAGCGAAATTGATTGCAAAGTTTGTGTCAAACAAATAGCAAGTACAGAATAAAACCTATTTAAAAACACTTACCTGAAGAGAAACTATGCAGGACATACATATTGGCCATTAGATGAAGAGCAGAATAATGACTGAACGTTGACAGTACCATCGGCCAACATAACGCTTCTGAAAAACACATGCATATTCATTACTACATAGAAAGGCTATTTCTAAAATTTTTGGACTGAAATCTAATTAGTATTAATGACATTCTTCCATGTATACTGATACATTTAATCATTATTTGGAATCTCATATGCTGGGAAACAACCTGCAAATGTTAGTAAGTCACTAGTTTAGAATTGTACTCTTAAGCAGTAGTTTCCAGCCTTTCGATACTCGCGGACGGTAAAAGAAGATGATATGTTGGAGACCGGCAAAATAGATAGCACTACACTCTAGCAGACAATAGAAAAAAAAAATCGTGGACCGCTGCCGTTCCGAAAAATGGCGGTTAAAAGCCACTACTCTAAAGAATGTGATAAATTTACTTCCAATAGAAATCAAAATCGAAATGCACTAAAAAAAAGGTGATAAATAATGTTTTTAAAACTGAGTAAACTAAATTACAAGAATGAGCATTTTAAGTATCTTGAACTTCAGCTGAAATTAAATAACATAAAACATAAAATCTAAATGCACAGAAGTAGTAATGAAAAAATCTAAGCTATATTTTTTCTGAATCGTGGAAAACTAAGAATTATTCCTAGTCTATTAGAATAAGGAAGAAATATTGTTAAATAAATAATAATAATAAAAAAATACACACCCTTATTTCGTACCTGTCTCTATCTTTGTGGTGCCTTGTTTTTGATTTCCTACAATAGCTCTTTTGGTTGCTGTGCAGTTTGTAATGAATATATATAACAGAAACTTGAAAACAAATCATGAAATGACATAAAATCTTTTATGTCCCACGGTTAGCCGGTTAGGGTAAAGGAGACGGTGATGATGAGAAATGAATGAAATGGTGGAATGACGAAAGGGAGGAAACGGAAGAACCCCGAGTAAACCCACGCACACTGTTTGTCTGCCACAAATCTCACTTGGCGCGAGCTGGAATCGAACCAAGGACCCCATGCATCAAAGGTGAACGCTCTACTGAGCCACCGCAGCCCCGAAAATAAGTCGTGTTGAAAAGTGCACAGAAAGAGTATTGCAAGATCCGTGCCTGCAAATATAGTTTTGTTTATATATAACATTAAAGGGCTTTCTACAGACAGGTGAGTGGCCAAAGTTTTCTGAATATATGTTATGGTTTATCATTAAACGTAAAAAAAATCCATAATTGATTCACTTGTGTTTTTGTTTTTTATTTTTATTTTATTTTATTTTTTATTTATTTATTTATTTATTTTGTTTCGTTTTGTTTTAATCACAACACCTGGGTCTGCTGACTATTGTTTACCGAATAATGCACAGTATTAGAGACCATGAACAGGGTTTTCACGCCGCGAGCTTTTATAAAGATTGCTGGAATTATTGAGGAATTGTGATTTCTCTCTCCCTCATGTACTAAGAAATAAAATGTACGCATTATACGAGAAACGAGTACTTGTATTCCTTGAACATTATTACTGCTGTATAACTTTAGGGTGGGCCTGTCAGCAGCCGCGTCAAGTCTCAGAAAATGTCAGGCACTTGGAGAGGATGCCGCAAACAAACGCACTTCCAGCCATTGATTCCAGAAGTTCAGGTCGGGAGATCTGAGCCTTTGCGATGAACCTCATAGTGGGTGACCATAGATGTGTGGTAAATTTACTGAACGCTTCCAAGTTGTCGAGGAAACAGTCAAACTTTCCCTGCACTGAATGATAAATATGTACAAGTTGAGCAAGTGGATATCGCACACATTGTCAGCAGTTAACAACGAACAGCGAATGACTATTTGTCGTTGCTGTTTCGCACCGCAACACACCCATATTTGGTCAAGCGCTCACGAGTGACATAAAATGCGTCCAGTATGGCATTCCTACGCGTACCAAACATTGGTTGTCAGCACATGACCCTGTGTCTCACACCTCTGCACTTACGCACTATCATGCTCTGTGTCTGGTGGACTAGACGCCAAGTAGTGCATTACGAGCTCCTACCACCAGACCACACTATGACTGCGGATCTTCGGACGGGTGCAACATGCACTGCAGCAGAAGGAGCCAGCTTTGGTTAATTCCAAGGGTAAGCTGTGAGGTCTCCACAACAATGTGAGACCATACATGGCACGGACAACCAGAGATACCATCAGCGATTTGGATGATGTGACATTTTTGCGTCCAAGACACCCCAGGTTTTGTCGTCAGGGCATTGAGAGTCTGCTGCAGTAACGTTGGCAAAGGGTGTTCGATGTTGATGGAGTTAATTCGAAATCTAAAGCTAAGTACCATGTGCTATATGTCAATCTGTTTCTGACGATAACAAACGGCCAGAATTTCTTTGGTTACCTTGTATTATAAAAAGGTGGAAAGAAGCATAGTGGATAATAGAAGAGGAAGATTAATGAACTAGACTTGTTTACCTAAGTGAACTAAGTATACATGGTTTGATGGTAAGATTGGAAAGAATGAGAAAACACAATATACAATGGGTGATATCAATAAAACGGAGAAGTTACTCATTACGCCCAATTTTGAAGTAGTTACTCGCATTGGTATCAATAAAAAGAGAACTGAGCACTAGTCGCCTCGGCTGACCTCGGAGAAGCCCCGCCCTTTTGAAGTAACCACACCTCTATTCTCGAGCCGAGTAACTACTCCGCGTTTGATATCAATAAAAATCAAAGACTCCTCTGTGATGCTAGTAACTTCTCCAAATTTGTGGAGCAAGCTAAATAGGTGACTCCGTGCGAAATATGGCAGAGTATATGATTGTTTTACTACGTAGAAAAACTTATAAACTGCATAGAAATGTTGGAAATGGAGATTACAAAAAGCATTATAAGTTTATGAAAGAAAATGTAGTGATTAGCACAACATTTTTAAAGGAGAATCAACCGAAATTCGGGGTGATGGACTACGTAATGATGAAAAGATGCGGGTTTTCTTCAAGGGCGCCGATCCTGTGGGGGCCCGGGCTCCCCAAAACTCATGTGGGCTCCCTATTGTATTTATGAATATACAATATTTGACATAATTAGAGTGCAATTTGTCTTAAAATCCTGATACATATACCTTCTGCATCTGAATGCTCCCCCCCCCCCCCAAATTTACAGAGAAATCGGTGCCCTTGGTTTTCTTGTGTTACGTGAGTGATCCGGGATTCCAGGTCGGAATGTCAGGGGATTCTGGTGTGGCTCAAAGTACTGTCTATGACTACCTGAAAATGGATTGTTTCCGGAAGTGTGCGTAATATACAAACAGCAAAGGCAGAGTGGCAAGAACAATATACATTTCCGGGTGCTATCGGAGCACTTGACTATACACAAGTGGCATTAAAGAAACCTAGTATTTTGGAGAGTAATACGTTAATAGGAAGAGCTATTTCGTGGCTAAGCGGTTAGCGTACATGCCTTTGGCATAGGAGACCCGCGTTCGATTCCCGGCAGGAGCTCATGTGGTTTGGATTCTACGTTAATCAGTGGGTTCTGTCTCATATAGGCACGCTACTGAAAAGGACGTTAAACTAATAATCAACTCAACTCAACGTTGATAGAAAGGGTGTATACATGAGAATGTATTTTGTTTATGTCAAGGCGAAAGGGGACACGTATGGTGTGGAAAACGCAATCAGATGGACGTGATTTATGACGTGGGTGGCTGGACTTTTTAAAAAAGAAAACAAAGGAGCCAAGTGTCTGATTTCGTTCTTAAAGCCAAACAATCTACAAAGACAACACGTGATATGCGCTTGTCGTTGATATTGCTGGATTCCAATCAACATCCATCAGCTCAAATAGGTTCATTCCCATGGTTTCAGTATTACTTTCTTCTTTCCCGTTTTTTTTTTTTAAATTTTTTTCTTCTTTTTTATTTTTGTTTTATTCTCGCTCGAATATTAAAGATTCTCTTTTGAATTTGTGTCTCAGTCGTAGATGTATTTGATATTTCGGTGCATTTCACTGTAACTAATTACCTTCAAAGTTTCGGCTTTCCTTCGTTTACTTTCTGGTAGCTGTGACTTTGAAAGTACCACTGGAAACTCTTTTACAATATCCACAAATGCACTTTGATTGAAGCTATCGTTGCTACTTGCCCCTTCCATGGCTTTTAAGATACTACGCCATAGATTAAAAACAACGAAATGACTGCGCGATGAATGGGAGAAATGAGTAATCACTTCTTTTATTGATACGACTCAGTGCTACGTGCAGAGGAAGCGCGAGTAAACGTTCATAAATCTGGAGCAGACTAGACCTGAGTAGTGGCTTGTTTTATTGATACGAAATTGAGGGAGGAGATTACTCCAGCTGTAGTTACTCCGATTCTCGAGCAGGACTTCTCAGGAGTAGTTACTTATTTTTATTGATATCACCCAATGTAATATAAGACGTAAGGACTAGGTAACGCATGTGTGCCTAATTAAAAGTTAAGGTCAGTACCTAATTAAAATTTAGAACTGTAAAAAAACAGATTTTATTGATTGTTAGAAGTCACCTCTCATTTCCTGAACTATATAAGCTGCAGCCTTAGATTGTATTTTCATAACGTGTCTGATGAAGGTAATGACATATTACCGAAAGTGTAACAAAGATTAGTAATAGCAAAATGCTTAGTCTAATTTCATTCTAAAAAACAAAGAAAGAAGCGTCTTATCATTTTGCAATTATAATTAACAAAACAATTATAGTGTTTTCAACATGAGAATTGCAATTATCTTGACAGTGATTCTTTCCTTAATTCTTTTGTAGACTTTAATGAAATTTTGTGTCCTATTATTTTAATGGATGACAAAGTTTGAGGTTCTACTTAATATCTACCTATGCTCGTTTGATATCCCAGTTTTATGGTTAGGGAATTATAATCTCTGAAGGAACTACTTGACAGTAATACCGACATATATACCGATATTACCGTATTTACTCGACTATAATACGTTTTTTATTTATTTATTTATTTTATTTATTTTTTTTTTTCAAATTCGTCATTTGAAAAATAAATTTGTAGTGGACGGATCATCTTGCATTCGCAGATTAAGCTTTGGTAGTTGAAGTCAAAGTTTTTACGTTGTGTAATAGTTTAAACAGAACGTTGAAATACACCTTCATCGTTGATTTTAAATAGTGTAAAAATGGATGTAAAAGTAAAAATACATGTAGGGTAAATTACCGTATTTCTTTTTATTTATGGTACTGTATTTTACCGGTATTTGTTCCTTTATTACCATAATTTAGGCAACTAATAATTGGCATAAGTTTACACTAGGTAAGGTTAACTTTTTTCGTGTATCTTTAGATATATCAGTAAAAAAAATATATATAATTTTGATTATTCAAAATTCATTAAAAATAACAAAATTCTCAAAAAGCATCTTCAAAATAGAGGGTCGAATTATAGCAATATACTGAAATTTTGCTTATGATAAATTATTATAAATTATAACATACTTTTTTTCCCCCTCCATCTCTGATCTTGTCCTCAGTATAACGTCTTTGGCTATGCTGCTAAATGTATGACATGTTGATTGAATTTTTTCTTCTGGAAAATCTCATTATTAGAATAAAACGTCTTTTAAATTCAGATATTGATGGTATTTTCCCTTCCGGAAACCCTCCTTCCTTACATTACTCGAATAATATATCTTTTAAATCCAGGCGAAAAACATCAACATGTCAAAAATTTAGCAGCGTAGCTGAAGTACTCACACTATGGAGGAGATCGGAGATGCAATGAAACAGTATGCTATACCTTATCACAAGAATACAAGGTAAGACGCTTTTTGTTTCTTAAACATTAAATATGCATCTTGTAGCATCCATCAGTAAAAAATATACTTTGTTGTTTTTCTCGTGTCCACACTGATTTGATTGTGTTTATACACTTAGTTTTCTATCATTCTTATCTAAAGAAATAATAAACACTTCTGACTAGAGTATACACTTATTTATTAAAAAGTAAAACACAGTGTAACGGTTTCGACAACTTAACGTTATCTTCATCAGACACTAACTGAAAGAGATATCTTCAGAGCATAGAGATATCTTGAGATCATAGAAGTTTACATTAAAAGTGAAAGTACTAAAATTCATTGTTTGCACGGGAAGCTACCTGAGTCGTACTTCCCCGGGCGTCATCTGTCGGCCACTTGCACTGACTTAATTATCCTTCCACCTGTGTTTATCTTTCCCAAACAGTTGTAACACACCTGTTGTTTATACTTGACCAATTGCCTTAGAAACTTTCTCTTAATCTTCCTTTGATGACTATCAGCTATAATTTAAAAGTCATCAACTAAATACAACTGATTATAAATATAACAAAATAAAAATATATAGACAAAAATAAAATGTAAAAATATATAAAGCTATATATAAACCACATATTTTATTTTTATGTGTCTTTCCATGCAAACAATGAATTTTAGTACTTTCATTTTAGTATAAATTTCTATGCTCTGAAGATATAGCTTTCAGTTAGTGTTTGATGAAGATAACGTTAAGTTGTCGAAACTGTTACATTGATTTTAGTTTTAATAAATAAGTGTACACTCTGGTCAGAAGTGTTTATTATTTCTTTAGTGAAATCCAGAGTCGTGATGGATAGAATTGCACATTCTAATCTTTACTTACTTGATGCTGGATTTGAACAGAAGTATCGAATCATCGTGCCTTGAAATGCTGGTACTCTCCACGCCAGGAATACAAGGGAATTAGCGAAACATATTGGATAGAATAACTTTTGGCCTTCTGTTAAGCTATTCCACCAGTGATTCAGATCCTGTCTCCAGCTACCCTTAAAAGAAATAGAAAAATACATTTTCCTATAACTTATTATGTTTATGACGTGTATTCTCTCTTACTGATATGTTTAGAAATCTTGTAAGGGTAAAAAGATAGGTTCCGGTTCAAATAACTGTTTATTTTATTTATTTTTTTTTAAATTTTCTTTATACACTCCCACAATATCGAAAAAAGAATATTTGAAAAATAACCATTTATTAATTCAAAAAGTATTTATCGCAAAAAGAAGCATCCAAATTTATCTAATTGTGAATGTTTCGGCAGCAAGTTGTTGCCTTCTTCAGCAGATATCCTTTTGGAAAGCTAACCCCGTTTGTGGAACTCTCTCTCCTTGATTATCTTCTTGCAAATAGCACTACTTTTGATACTTCCAGTAATCTTGTACCTAAGCACTCCCCTTCGTGAGGACATGTTCAAATTAAACACACACTGCTTCTCAGTCTCACTTGTTCCACCAGTGTTTTTATTTCGCTCCATTAACAAGAACATTAGTTTTCTGAAAAGATGTGTGCTGAGGAAGATAAAACTTTATGCCGAAACGTTCACAATTAGTTAATTTTGGGTGCTTTTCGGGTAAGTCTTCTTCAGTGAATATTGAATATGCATTCTATTAAATCAAATAGCTGGATGTATTAATTACCTATATAATATAATAAAGTAAGGTCATCCGGAAACATCGCAGGTAACTACCCGATAAATATCTCGGTGTAAAGGGTAATGAAGAACTTATGAATTTTCAGCGGGATAAGAATTACCTACAAACCGTGCAGCAATCAAAAAGGAATTGTAGGAATACAACCAAGATGACGCAAAAATAGAGATAAGCATGAGTGGTGACAAGTTTATACACCGGTGGGAAAGCATTTAAGACCACCCAGTAAGAATTCACGGCTCTGGACTAAAATTGGAACCCATGAAGAAGGTGATAGCAGGTGGTACTGATCTCAACATGACACACATGAGGGTGTTCAAAAACATATAGTACCTCACCATAATAGCACGAGTAATCAGCTCGAACAGCCACACAACCACCTCTTCAGGCAAGTAACCGCTCGCATAAATGCTAAATGTCTCGGATATGGCTTATCACGACCACTATAAACTTGGCATACGTGAATGATGGTCATTGCCATGGCGGTCAGGCACCAGTCATCCCACATGCGCTCAACAGATATTAGATTCGGAGACCTAGCAGACCAGGGAAAAAGGCGATACAGAATAGAGTACATGGTATGTCCTGGCAGTATGGGGACGAGCATCATCCTCCTGGAAGATGGAGTCCTAATAAGATCAGAGGACAGAATAGACTATAGGCTAATAATACTTTCCTGAATACAGACTACAGGCGAGCGAGATGTGCAGCTTATTGTTGCCTGTACCAGAATGCCAGATGCGAGACCTGTATGGCAGTGCGAACTCTCACTGCGGTTTTCCGCTCAACAGCACGACTTCGGAAGCACATATGGCATTCATTGTCTTCGAGACAGAAACGACTCTCATCTCTGAACGCCATCCCGTTTTTATTTATCTTGCCACTGCACTCTTTCACGATACCTTCAAAGATGTAATAAACAGATGTCAGGGGTAATCTGCGAGAAGCGCAGAACACAGATCTCTCTTCTAAAACAGAGTGTTTAGTGTTCGTGCAAGGCCACGATAACTGTGATTATACTAACGGCTGCCGTCCTGATAGGGTGGTTTGGGATAATTTTTCAATCCAGCTGCTCTTCGGTGTGTCATGAAGGCACATTTGCTGTGGGAACCTTGCTTCTAGAATATTGACATGTCACAATAAACGCGAACGACAATTCTGTGGACGACCATCTGACCTCTCGCAGCACTACTATATTATCACATTCGAAGTTACCTTATTAAACAAGAGACGTCCTCTGGTACTGTCCGGGCATTTCAGATTTATACTGTAATCCACTTCCTAGTTATGGTACTAAATGGACTAAGAATCTGCCTTCGGGTCGAGCACTCAAATCTGTCTTCGTGCCTTTTGTGCACTAGGTCCAGGTGCTTCTCTCTATGTACTTCGGATTGCTCGTTTAACTGTAAGTCAGCGTTATACTATAACTCCAGCGCTAAAAAGAGACGCTAAGCTCCATGTACAGTAAGCATACTTTTACTAAGATTTACACACTAAGCTGAAGCCCTATTAGAAATGAATCTTATGTTCAGTATGTTTGGATAGAAATAAACTACTTAGTTTCTCATTAAAAAATTTCGTCAGGGGAAAACCAGTATTGATTACTAACATATCTGAAATACAGTAGATTCAGTTTGATGAGATAACTGGTTACTAGAAGAGAACAATGAGACCAAAATCGTGCCCCGAACATGATCCTACAAAGCGGAACGCTCTGTACATACATACATACATACATAAAATAAAAGAAAGAAAAAAAAAAAAAAAGACATACCACCTTCCTTCCATTGCTTCGACGGAATTCACTCTGAATCCACCCTATTGGTTGTTTCATTAATGATACTGCCTTCACTCGCATGTTTTCATACTGCCAAATAGCACATCCCGCCAAGCTACACGCACTGAACTGTAATCACAAAACAAGACGATAATATTTAAACACTTTTACAGCAACTATCACTCTTATAAAACTGCTCCTTATATATATATATATATACATACATTTTTGGACACTTAAAAGCTACTACACCGGAAATATCTAGAGCAAAAATGTACTCTTCATAGTTAAGGATTTAATTACACGTACAAAGCCATTAGGATTTATTAATGTATCATCAAATTTTACGTGTCTTATTATTATTATTTCAAAAATGAATGAAATTTTTGCAATGTAATTTACCAGTGATTTTAACAAAATAATCTCATTAAAATAATTGAAACGATTTAGAGTTTAACATCCCTTTCAGCAGCGAGGCTATATGAGACGGGACCTACTGATTAACGTGGAATCCGAACTACACGAGCTTCCGCCGGGAATCAAACCCGGGTCTCCCATGCCAAACGGACGCCAACCACTTAGCCACCTAGGAGCTAGTCATTAAAATAATCTATTCTTCAAGATGTTCCTCACCTAAGAAAAAGTGTTTAAATAAACTACGACTTCACGTATTGATTAATGGCACATACGGAATACATTTTACAAGATAAAAATTTACGAGAGCTTCTGGAAAAGTTTTGTAAACTATTACTAACGGTAGCTAATATTCCGATATTATAGAATTCGAAAGAATATATCTTTAAAAAAGAAAAAAATGGCGTAACAGCCCTTTATGGGCCTGAGCTGCTCCAACACCATCTGTTACTGACCGGCTGAACTACGTCCAGCTGTTTCGTCCCTCCTTAATCTTGTTTTTCGTTTTTTTTTTTAATTTTTATATGGTAACTATTTCTTTAGTTGGAAAGAATAAAGTTACAGTAAAGAGGAGACGAGTTCCAAGGTAGCATAGTGTCCCAAAATGTCAAACTGTATTTTTAATTTAACTAGTTTTTCTTTTTTCAATTCTTACAAATTCAGAGGAGCCGTTTGTGAAAAGTATGACTTCCATCACCAAAAATGAAATTTTATTAGGCTATTGAATATCAACTTTTACATGACCTTTACCACAAAATTATTTACAATAAAAGCTATTTTATCATTTTAAAATCTTGGTTAGCACGAGAACTGCCATTCTGTTCCTATGTGAACTTCTTTTTTGATAGAATAGATATTGCTGTTAAAAAGGTAAACTTACAAAAGGAATATCTTCGCCATCCTGTCCCTTCTGAATCCAGTGATTAGACTATCACCAAGAGCAGCCTAGCGTATAGTCAATGTGAATCTGCCTAACACTCCCTTCCAAAAAGACCCCTTCAATACCTCTCTTGAAAACATATATAGGCCCTTCTTTTCACTTTTACATCCTTTTCATTTGTAAGACAGTACCTGTTTCTCTTTCTGTTTTTAGTTTTGCTTTCTTTCCTTAACGTAAAACTATTTTGGAATTGCAAATTGTCCTGTTATTCTTAAATAAACATTTTAGACACATCTCAACAGGTAAACATATCCTACATTTTGAAAGTTGTACCTAGATTTTAAAAATTCGTTTTTTTTTTCCTCTTCAATAAACTGCACAATTATCATTACACAGTCTAGCGACGAACACGTGGTCACTAACAGGCGTAGCAAGAGCTTTCTACACCTAAAAATAGATCTTACTATGTTTAAATTATTTTTGACTAGCTGAACCTGCGCTCTCTACACAGCGCATCATTCGCATATAAGCATAAATCTCCTTCTCATTCCTCACATCTGTACATGTCCCTTTACAGACACAAGTGAAAAAGTCTTGACTTAAAAAAAAATCGGGAAGGCGTATCATAAAGGGGACCTCAATATTAAGCACCGTTTGCAAGATTTGAGCCTACTTCCGGTTGGAGTTTCTAATTCATGCATGACCAGTGTTTTCTTTCTTCTTGCATGCAGTATGTAATAAGCAAATACATTACATACGCAATTAATTATAATCGCAGTTATATATGGTGTTCATTGGGCAAATCACTCCAAAAATAAAGATTCATCTTACTGGTTAAAATCGTTCCTTTTTCATTATTATTTGGCCATAAAATAAACGCCTGAGACATATGCAACCCCTATATACAACAGCGTGGTGTTGGAATGTATAACGCATAGGATATGATGCTTTACTTTTTTTTTTTAATTTCAACGCTTCCATGCGTACCCTAAAAAATGTAATAAAGAAATAACGGCCATGTTTTTAAAATATTCAATTAGAACTGGACAATCTACGCAAAATTTCCAATCGATCAGTGAAAACGTCATCTTTCTAAAGCCTGTAGTTTCCGAGATCTCATTGTCGAAAGGATTGGCCACAAACATATAAATTTCCACAACATATAGTTTAAAAGAACTCGGAAGATGGAAGCACAATTCATGTGCATTGATTTTGGAGAAGGCTTATTAAAATACAAAGGCTTTGAACAACAATTTTATATCATAAACTTTATGAAAAAGATCTAGTTAACTGATTTATTTAAAGTACTCGTACTTAAAATGTTTGTCTCTGTTAAACGTGAAATCTGACATAACCGTAAATGAAAGATTTGAAAGCCATAGTTATACGTTGGAGCTCGGGCGCTTTTAATTGCTATTGTAGCATTTTAATAAATAGATTGTTCAAGCCTATTCGTTTATTTTTCACAATAGTTTGAAGTGTCTCAGAAATCGCTGTTTGGAATGCGTCAACAGCTGTTTCAAGCGACACAAATCTTATTTCTCATCCGTCGGGACAAAAGTGTTAAATCAGGTGAGTATCGACAATAAGTAATTAGTTCGATATTTT
The DNA here is from genome assembly GCF_964235325.1 of Thermobia domestica. Taxonomy (NCBI): domain Eukaryota; kingdom Metazoa; phylum Arthropoda; class Insecta; order Zygentoma; family Lepismatidae; genus Thermobia; species Thermobia domestica. Next base: position 259,906,835 of record NC_137461.1, read on the forward strand.
TACTGAACAAAAAACCAACAGTTTGTTGTGCTGAGTGGGAACTGCCATTGAGGTGGTGAAGAATGATTAATGCCCATCGCAACTTTGAGTTTGTTTTACGCAATACATTGATGACCTCTGCCAAACAAATTGTTATCTATCACTCAGCATTTACATTTTTTTTTTTTTTTTTAAAGTTTCATGTCCCACAGTTATCCCTCTAGGCTAGAGGAGACGGACAATTAATGAAAGTAAATGATTGTGGAGTTAATTTTTTTCCTCTCCCAGAGGGGATCGAACCTGGGACCATGTGCATCAAAGCTACACGCGCTAGTCACTAGACTAGCGGGGACGGCTCTCAAGCATTTACAGTTCTTCGATTTTCTAACCTATGATTGCTACATGTCCGGTGTAACCGAAGAAACAATTATTTCTTTGACAGCACTCCTCGAACGAACAAATTTGTTTGTTTCGGATTCCTTTGGAAAACCCAAACACTGAATTGCTATTTAATTTTCGAGTTCGTATAAATACACAGAAGTTACATCTGTAACGATGTGGCACGCCAAATTTAACTGACCTCGGTTAAATTCCTTGAGCATTTCTTTACATCAATTGAAATGAGCTTCGGTCAAGCTATGTGAATCCAACGCTTTGAAAGTTTCCGTATGGCGTGATCAACCAAAATAATATATACTGCTTTCATGCCAATGTGCAGGAAAACTTGAATCTCACGATATGTCACATGCCCATTTCATTCAATCATTTGATGTATAGCATGAATATTACTGGCAACAACAGACGTAGACTGATAACCTTCATGAAACTCTTCTGGAAACCAATAGTAAACAGTTCTATTGGATGGTGTTCCATCCTTAAACCCCAAATTAGGTCGCTTGATGCAATGCTTCAGTGTTAAACTACATTTGAAATCATTGTCCGAAAATGTTCACGACAAAATTCCATTTTTTCACACAAACTACTACTTCAAGCTGCTGTGCAAAATAAACGAACCTGCAATCAAAGATAATTTAAACATACAAAGATCTATCCTCCCGAATGTTATAATAGTGCAACACTAGCGCTACTATTACGTACTAGTTTGCAGAAACTCTTCCAGCAGCTCTCGTACTAGCCTTTCTGTATTCCTAGTAGCAGAAATAATTTCCGATACTTTAGTGAATATCCATTTTCAAGGACCACCGAGTCTTAGAACATACTTCAAAATACGTTACTTATATATATATATATATATATATACTTCATACATAAATTAAAAATTTCTATTGATGTTAAAGCTAAAAGTATGTGAAGATCTTACTGCATATTTTCACTTCCCTTTACTAGTACGCACACATGGGTGGCGTAGGAAACAATAAGAATTCGAAATTGGAACCAATAAGGGAAAGTGACTTCCCCTCACACTCCGCTGTGAGCGGTGTCACAGCCGTACATCTTATTATTGTATTTTTTCTTCTTTAATTGAATATTATGTGATTGTTGTTGTTGGTTAATCATATTTAATTATGCTATGGGATGTTAAAAGGACGGCCGATCACCCCTTCTTAACTGAGAAGTTACCAATTGTTTATATTGTATATATGTATGTTTCGTTTATTTCATCTGTTCAATATGTGTGTTTTGTGTATTCTTAAATCCCAATGATAGAATGTTCTCAATAGAAAATTCCTATTAACATTGGATATCGTAGGAGAGACTTCAAGGGTGAGGCAAAGTCAAAGGGGTAATTCAGAAGAGGATATGGAAGATTTTTGGAGATGTTTGTTAGAAAATGGTCACCAGGCCTTACACGTGATGAGGACTTAAGCACTGAATATCAATGTGTCAATTTTTTTTAATACAACAAAAAATGTGTACGAAAAGGGAAAATACTTATTAGAGTCTATGTGCGCACGCAGCTATAGTGTTGGGTGCACAAAAGGGTGTATATGGAAAGTTAACATTGGTGACCAAAGTACAAAATAGTCATAAGATCTGACGTAAGTTGCAGAAACTTGTCACGTTTTTAGCATTTATTATAAATGTAATGTGTCTCCAAAAAACTGTTGTAACTTCGTAGACGCACGTCATACTGTGTAACTCGGGAGTCCGTCGGTCAATCTCTTTTTCGGTATTTGTAACTCCAAATTAACCGACGGACTTCAACTGTAACTTTACCTTCTACAAATAAACTGAGATATTAAATTCGTCTCTATTAATTAAAGTGTACTTGCACCCCCGGATCTGTCTGCAGCTAAAGATCAAGAGAAACTTAACATGTTGTTGTTTATTCACGTGTGACCGCTCGCATACTGTTAATCCTGAAGCTGAAATTTTAAAGTACGTTCCGCTCGCGTACTGGAGCTGCGACAGCGGCAAAAACCGAGATTCTTAAATTAAGTCTTCTGAGCGTGTTGTGTGTCTGAAAGATGTTTAATTATGTCTTGTTGATTCATGTGTAAGTGTATCAAATTATGTCCGAGAGAATCCATAGAATGCCTTTACTGAATTAACACATAATGAGTCAAGACTCACCTTCAATTAGTTGTCTTCTTTCAAAATGCTTTATGATGTTTCGGTGGCGATGATCCTTTTCTACCAATGAGTTCAATTCTCTGTCTTCTGGTCTAGATCCACTTGGAATCCTGGACTAGTAGTGATGCTGTCTCGGATCGGACCTGTAGACTCTGTTTCCAGACTTGTCTCCAACCGGAGTCGCCTTGGCGTAAGTCGTGGAGGTGAAGCGAAGACTGCTCCATAGGTCGTCTCGATCTTACTCCTCAATCTGACGCTCCCAGTCTTGTGTTTCATTGTCCTACCTCACTCGTAGTTTCTTTTCATTCAGCTTGTTTCTGAAGCTGAGGTTTTTCACCTTCTTCTTTGCTCAATATGCATTACTCAGTTAAATTTCGACACAACTCGTGAATTCTAGTCGGGATTCCATGAACACAGACTTACAAAGTTTACACTCTTAAAACATTTCTGCGTGTTGCATCTGCGTATTAGTTTGCATTTTCTTTCTTCTTGCATATTTTAACAACTTTCACTGTTTCTTTGTTACCTACTTTTAGTGATTCTCAGTTGAATGTCCTTTCTTTGCATTCTACAGTCAAAGTGCAATTTAATAATTTTGGAAATAAATCAAAGTTATACCACAATATAGTCTAAACCTCATTGATCCTTGAAAATGGATACTAGCTAAAGTGTCCTAGATATCGGAAATTATTTGTGCTACTAGGAATTCAAAAAGATTGGTAGATTTTTATGGTTTCACATGTAGATGAAAGAGAAATGTAAAAAAATACTGCTTTTACTTTCCTAAGCACTAGTTTACAAAATGGCTGTGCATTGTTTTGATTTTATTACTCTCTGTGAAGTTCCGGGTCTTTGACACTAGGGAAAGTTGGAATACTTTATACTGAAGGAATATTAATTGAGATATACGATGCCTTGTTCTTAAATTATTACACTTATTCCATATAAATCAATCAATCAAATACTCTGTTCTGAACTCTGTGTCATAAATTGTTAATGAACTCTGTGTCATAAATTTAAGAGGTAGTTCCTTTTATCAAATGAAAAAAAAAAAAAAAAAAGTTCTAAGAAACACAGGTCGGAAAGCGCCTCCTTTCAGAACTAAAAACCGCAGAAAATACCAAACATCACGTTCGTTTTAAAATGCTCTGGCTTGAAAATTATGGTATCTCTCGCCAGCGCTTCAAGGATTTACACACGAAGTAGTATGTCCTCTATCTATACAACTATGCTTCACAATCCTCTGGTACCCACAAAGCGCGTACTAAAATTGTATCCCAGGCTTTCCAATACTATGAAATAAATAAATAAATTATGTATATATTTCCTATATATATATATATATATATGAAATCACGACGATAAAATATAGGAGACTTAGTGAAGCTGTGGAAAAGGATCATTTCAATTGCTTCCTGGAACATTTGGGCATTTGGAATATTTTGAAAGAACAAAGAAACTCATATAACAATATTACTACCTATTGGAAGGAACATTTCAATTATCCAATAGTAGAAAAAAAATCACGTACAAATTACAGCAATTGTTACATAAACATACATTCTACTCTAAATGTAACTAAATAGGTAATATCTCGCTGCAAAATTTTATACGAGTTTCTTAGTGTTTTCGTACGTAGCTCACCACTATTAAGCAACGACTATAAGGAAAGTGTAAAAAGGATCTGCATCAGAAAATTTGCAGTATTGATACACCATTATTTGTAAATCACTCCATAGAACTTTTTAATGAATATGACGATACTAATTAATCTTGTGTTTCATTTTGTAGGTGTATGAATATTTTTTGCGCTAACTGTATCTTTAGACAATAAACAAGAAAGGACGAAACACAGAGGAGTCTCCATTTAACCACCATACTGTGCAAACAAATGGCCCTCCAACCACCCACACTATTTCCTTATGTTATTTTCACAAGTGGAAGTAGCAATGCCACAAAAATATAGGTTTCGTTAAAATATAGAAAGAGACGCAAATATATAGAAAATATAGAAGCATTGGAAAACTTCGTATGACTGGTCGAAATGAGATGGTATGCGGTGGTATGCCATACCGCCTCTGATTTTTCAGTAATGAGGACATACCGTCTCTGGTTTTTCAGTGATCGACAATATTTAAATAGCCGGAATGTTAAGTCAAAATTATAATAAAACATACCGCCTCTGCTTTTTTTCCACTTCGGACACTGCCTGGTATCCCCGTACGTACTCCCAATTTACTTTATACAATCCGTTACTCGGTAATGCAATTCGTTATGCATGAGAGATCCTTCGTGGCTAAACAGTTAGCGTACACGCCTTTGGCGTGGCAGATCCGGGTTCGATTCCGGGTGGGAGCTCATGTGGTTCGGATTCCGTTAATCAGTAGGTCCTGTCTCACATAGCCTCGCTGCTGAAAGGGACGTTAAACTCAAAATCAACTCAACTCGTTATGGATGAATGGGAATGCAAAACACACACTAAATATTTGACTTATTTCAGTTTGGACATTTTGTAACTAACAACTCTTTATCCTAGTATTATCCATTGACAATTTCAATAATATGTGGATTTCTATCTTTTTTTAAAAAAAAAAAATATTCCATCCTACATGTTAATAACTTTCTTTATTCTAATGAAAAAAAATACACACATTTGTATTCGAAGTACAATGAATTAAAATTTTGTATATTTATTTGTTTGGAACGATGAACATTCTGTAATGTCACTAATTTTCTATGGCTTTGGAACAGTATCGATGATAATACGTATACTTACGGCAATCGTAAATCCTAACGGTTTCCAAAGTCTTGATACCCCAATAGGGCCACTGTCGATGCCTTCAAATGGAGCTAAGCTGTGACTTCCTTCCGGAGATTTACTTTTTCTCGCAACACGTGAATACTTAATCTCTGACGTTTTGTACCATCTGACATGGTGATTTGGTTTCAGTGGTAACTTATAAGAAGGAGATATCACATTTATGTAACAATTTTGCTTCAATTTCGAATGGTTACTGCAAAAAGAAAAGAAAGATTAACAAAGTTACTTATATATTTTTCTTCCTTACTTATTATTTAAGTTTAAGAGACACAGGGTACTACCACTTACTTGGTTCCTGATTATCCCTTATATTGTAACCTTCCCACCAATACAAATAATGCAGTGACATTTGACACAGCTATATGATGATATTTAACAAGCTCGATTATTTTATGACAACTGTTAAAAATGATCACCAGAAGCATCACTACATACCTGCTCACGCTTCTCCATGTTAATGACGATACTTACAAAGGAAATACGTAATGGTTTAGGAAAAAAACGAAACAACAAAATACAAGAGGTTGAGATCATCTTCATCACAGGTATTCTGCCATTATTGGCAGGGCACTTGCCGCAACTGAGAAGCTTCCATGTTCCGCTAACTTCTTCGTCTTCACGTACGATTTTTCTGTTTTGATGTCGTCCATTAATTGTAGTCTTCTTCGCCCTCTCCCTCTTTCCTGCCACAATATCCACTAGCACGTCCCTGATACAGTTCTTTTTAGTCAGTATTCCAACCACTCTCTCTTCCTCTTCTTAATAATATCTAAAATCGTTACTTTCTCTCCCACCACTTCTAACACCCTCTCATTCGTTTTTTTAGCCCGACCCAGCTAATTCTCTCCTTTCTTCTTTACACTCGCATTTCGAAAGCTTCCAATAGTTTTTCATCAGTTTTGCGTAATGTCCACGTTTTTGCCCTATACAGTACAATACTCCACACAAAGCATTTTATGACTCTTTTCCACAACTCTTTCTCCACGGTCCCACTAAATATTCTTTTCTTCCTTCTAAAGGCTTCTTTCGCCATTTCTATCCTTTTTATTTCACCTTCGCACTTCATATCACTAATAATACTACCCAAAAACCGAAAACTAGTCACTTGATCTATTTTCTCCACTCCTACTTCTAGTTGACATAAACCGCTTCTTTCAAATCAACATGGTTTTTGTCTTCCTAACATTTATTTTCATCTCATTTCCTTCGCAGCCCTCCAAGTTTTCAAGTTTTCTAACATCTTATTGATTTTCTTTCCCGATTCTGCAACAAGCGCCATATCATCTGCAAACAGTATACACCTAATCATTCTACCTCCTACTGAGATGCCGTCTTCATTTTATAGGCTCTTTTCCACTATCTCTTCTAGGTAAATATTAAAAAATGTTTGCGAGAGACAGCATTTCTATCGAACTCCCCTTCCAATTGCACTTTCATCTGTCACCTACTCCCCCACTCTAACACTTACTTGTTGGTCTCTTGTGAGTCTTCGATCTTTCCAATCCAATCCAGCTTTCTGCAGAATTTCCAACAATTTCCAATTCACACTGTCAAAAGCCCTTTCTACGTCAATAAATACCACATACACCTCCTTTTCTTTTTCTATTATATCCAGTTTTTGCAGATCCCACGTGACAGACAATAAATCTGCTTCCTTTTGGCAGAAGTACTTTTAATTCACCGTCTTTAGAGGAGTTTTGCCAATCTGACTTAGGGAAATGGTTTAGGTTTACCCAACCCTCGTCCAAGTAAAATATTGGTCTTATGTCGTCAGAAGTCCGAATCTGATACATTTTTCCAAGGAATTTTACTCTTGCCGCCGCGGTATCAGTCCTCTCCATAAAAAACTTGTTCCATCAGATGTTTAGTTATAGGCTACGTGAAATCTAGTGTGGAGAAATCTGTGAATGGATGAATTAGAACCTGCAAAGGAAATTTTGCTTTTCAAGGTAGTGGAATCTTTTTCAAAGTCGGAAAATAGTTTTGTCAAAGTCAAAAACAGTCTTGCGTTCCACATCCTTCTCAAAGTTGTTAAGGTTTTTGAGTCATCTGGGAGGTCCTTTGTGTTTGCTAGAGGGCAGAAACACTGGATTACTACTGGGGGAAACCTTTTCAACTCAACGCACTGTGGCATGATTAATCCTGCAAGTCTCTACTGTGAGGCTTTGACACTTTCGAAGTTAAAAAAGTTATCTTAAAAAATATTCTTCTAGTTTAGCTTCGTAGAACTTCTTTTTAGAATTTTTAGCATTTCTCAAATACAATTTCGAAAGACCACACGATCTGGCATCAAATCAAGCCAAAACTGATGAATATTGTTTACAGAAACAAAGAGGGAACGTTCTTGCATTGTTAGCTTCTTTCTTTCCGTATCAGTTTTAATAAAATGTAACACTCCCACTCAGGTCTCAAAAACATCCCTTCTCTCTCCTACGTATTACAAACCATCATTTGTTTACGGTAGAATTTACGAGAGATACCACTGACCATTCACACATGTCTGGATATTTCTAGACGTAGGTACAGGAGAAACAAAAGGAAGCTAGTGAAACGTAAAAAAATAAATAAAAGCGTTTCTTATATCAAATAACAAAGAATCTGTTTTAAAATGAATTGCAATACAATCTTACAAATTCCCATGGTCTTTATTCTTACTGTAGTAGGATATATAATCATTTCACTAAAATATACACATATATTACGTGTACATTTGACTGCATACAGACTTTATATTTGGTTACTTTCGAGTTTCCGAATCTGTAGGTCGGGCTCACTATGGGGTGAAAAGAATAAACATAGTACCGAGAATAGTTGTTTACATATTTTTCTGAATTTCTTATTTTGATAGACATATTTTTATTTCCACCCTTCTTACTGTCAAATACAGCAAAGATTATCCCTTTAGAGATTTAGGGATATATGGGGCGATCAACTGAAACCATTCGTTCCATGCATTATTGGTGTAGTGTGTAGGAGGATATTGTTTTCTTTTGTGTGTAATGGCTAATGTCCCTGTGCGTTGGGTGTAGGAATGTTGTTGATACGTGTTTCCGTTTTGCAGGTATAACGAGTGAAAGATGGCGTTCAAGATTCCCAATCCATCCAAACAGGACCAGCGTGCCGTCATCCAGTTTCTGAGTGCCGAAGGTGTCAACCAGCTGAAGTGTTCCGGCCTATGAAAGACGTGTATAGTGATGCATGCGTCTCCAAAACAACAGTGGCGGACTCGACTAGAGTGTTTCGGAAGGGACGTGAACAAACCACTGATTATTCCCGTCCTCGTCAAGTCCATGTTGTTGCCACAGAAAACAGGCGTGAAAAGGTGAATGCGGCTATAGCTGCGAATGAACGCATTAGTATTCAATCCATAGTTTGTGACTTTCACATCTTTGGGCCTCTAAAGAAGGCATTGAAAAGTCAGATATTTCAATCTGACGCTGAGGTTCAGGACGCTGTTTGTGATTGGTTTGATAGTCAGCCGTCCAAATTTTACATGGACAGCATTTGTAAGTTAGTGACACAATGGGACAAGTGTCTCAACGCTCATGGTGACTTCTTCTAAACAATATTTTTACTGCACGCTAACCATAGACGCCTCTAGATAGTGTACAAGTTTCCGCTCGAAATAAAATTTATTTAATGAATTATGACCACTGAACGGGTTTCAGTTGATCGTCCATATATATATATCATACGCGTGTACTGTTTTAAACCGCTCATGTAACATCTATTATCGCTGGATTTTTTTGTTCACTCGTACATGCATTGCGAAACAGGTCACGTGTATTTTGAGAAGCTCATCAAGTGGGTGAGGGTCATGACGTCATCTATTTGCCCTTGAAGACTACAATGCAAAAGACTTATTTTGTTCACCAGCAAATACTACTTAAATGGTTTTATGGGATGAAAGAACACATATATATGTCTTCAACATGTCCATCAGAATACACATGTTATGGTTTCTTTCCTCCTTAATATTTTTCAAGTGATTTTTTTTTCTTTCAGAAAATATTCCCCATTTTCATCGAGTTACACTTTTCAAGTAAATAATATGGACATGCGAATGGTACTATTTGGAAAGTTGCTTTATTTTGAAGAGAATGAGGTACGAACCAAAATCCTAGGATAATAATGATACAGCACCTGCTTGACTGAAAGTCTAAAATTTACCTTTAAAATCCCAAAGTGGTAGTTAAACAAAGTTGTAAACAAATTAAGAATAGTTTAAAAAAAAAACAGTCGGAATAAAAAAGCAATGAAACTGACGAAAAGCTTCATACAAAATACAACTGGAAGTGAAAGGCAGCAATAATTGAAAAAGATTATTACGAACCGAAAATTACTTTTGGGGATGTGAAAACAAGCGGAATTCGATTTCATTTATATAATCAAAATCTATTTTAAGTTTAACGCGAGACCTAACTTCCATTGGAGACGACGACAGGTCAACAGATTTGCTCAAGGGATTAGAAGACAATGCAATGAAATTACTGAATTTACTTATTAACAAGGGCCACCTAAGTGGAAAATGGCCAAAGGATTTTCTTGATGTTACAATAATTACATTGCCCAAGAAAAAGGAAGCAAAGAAGTGCAGCGATCACAGCACCATTACTCTTATTTCCCACACTGGAAAGAGAATTACACGCATATTCAACAGGCGGCTGGAAAGTAAGATACATAAGAGGTTAGAAGAAGATCAATTTGGATTGCGGAAAGGAAAAGCCACCAGATATGCCACTGGATTGATGATAATTATCTCAGAACGAGTTCCTGATGTGAAGGAAGAGCTATGTTTGTGTTTCATCGACTGGCAAAAAGCTTTCGACGGGGTCAATTGGACGAAACTTCTGCAAGCTCAAAGAAATTGGGGTCAACTGGAAAGACTGACGACTCATTCGCAACCTATACATAGGACAACAAGTCAAGTCGCGCTTGAATGAAGGAAAAACCAATAGTGTGGAGATTGAAAGAGGCGTCAGACAGGATGTAGTATGTGGCCCCAATTATTTAACATTTACAGTGAATGCTTAATGAGGGAAGCATTAAGGGAATTGGAGACTTCAAGATTGGAGGGTTGATAATTAACAAGATCAGGTATGCAGATGATATGGCTATTATAGCTAGAACCGAAGGACTGCAGGAGATGATTGACAAAATAGCTGATATTGGGAAACTATATGGTATGGAAATCAACATCGAAAAAGCGAAAGTCATGAGAATATTCCGTGGAGATGCGCCCTTACGGGTCAGATACGAAACAAAGAGTACCGTAATTGCGGGCTACTTGGACCCTTAAGGGGCTACTTGGACCCATACCAAAAACTCGTTTAAAGTCCCATATCCAATGCAATAATGAGTGAGTTCAGAGTTAGATCCGTTAGATGGGATCATAATGCAGGCGTACACACATTGAAACTAATTCTGTGGTAGGCTACGATTGAGCAGCATTGGTGAGAAAGGTCGTTGACGAAAACAGTATATTTAGTGACCGCCAAACTTTTATGTGTGGACACTATTTGCAAGGAAGTGGAACCAATGCTAAGTAAACACATAAGTAGTTACATGTAGGTTAATGAAACTGACATGGTAAACTTTCTCATATACAATAAGATGTGTGCGTAATTGCATTATACAGTATATGAAGTGTGTACATATAACCTGGAAAACATGGATATTTTGTCCCACATCTTTTGTTATCTTTATCCTACCCCATCCTTTGTTATATTTATCAATGAAAACTAAAGGTCTGTTGTCACGTGTCACACAAGTAAAAACTTTTCATTGTTTCCTTAAGGATACCGGTACAAAATGGTACATCAATATAAAAGATTGCCTGCAGGTCGAAAATATGCTGATTTTTCATAACAGTTTGAAGAATGTTTACCAGCAATTCAGTTGGGAAAATGTCGCGAAAAGAAACAGAAGCTCACTTCAAGATAAGTCGTTCCACCATAGAAAGAAGATTAAAGAATAGGTCAAGGCAGAATCCGGGCCATCTGAAAGTGTTCACTGAAGAAGAAGAATTAGCCTTCGCTAGTCATCTTGATAAAGTTTGTGATTTCGGATTCCTCATTAATTAACTTGATTTCAGATTTATTGTGAATTCCTATTTAGCCATGCATGGGAGAACTGTCATTGCTTTCTAAGACAATCTTCCCAGTCGAGATTGAGTGAAGTTATTTTAGAAAATGCACCCCCAGTCAACGACTAGATTCGCTGCTAATATAGATAGGGCTCGTGCAGCTGCAGAAGAAAACGTAATCAGCTATTACAATCATTATATTTGATAGTACCTCTTAACATGTTCTCTTTGTGGTTTGCAGTAAATAAAAAGTGTTGTTCTTGGAACACCTACGTCCTACTTAGTCTCAGAACAGATTTTAATGGTTTTCTGTAGGAAAATATGGGAGTGGGTTCAAGTAGCCCGAACGCGAGTATTACTTGGACCCATTTTTTACAATAATCGCCTGTGCTTTGTTTTTAATATATGTAACTAAAACTGTCCTCGATATGTGCAATAAAGCCTGTAGTTCCACTTAATATGGGTTATGACAATAACTTTTGAGTTTTCGTGGATGAAAATAGGCCGAAAGAACGAATTTGTTGCAAAATTGGGTCCAAGTAGCCCGCTTCTACGGTACTTGAAGAAGTCGATCATTTCAAGTATCTGGGAAGTATTTTGACGAAAGACACTTACTGCACAAAAGAGATCAGGTCAAAAATTGCCATAGCCAAAGAAACATTCAACAAGAAAAGATAACTCTTAACTAGCGACCTTAATATTGAACTAAGGAAAAAAATGGTCACGTGCTATATATGGAGCATTGGACTTTGTAGTTCAAAGACTTGGACATTACGGAACTTAGAGAAGAATATTTAGAGAGCTTCGAAATGTGGTATTGGAGGAAGATGGAAAAGATCAAATAGACAGAGAGAATAACAAACGAAGACGTTTTAAAACGGATACAAAAGAAGATGACGCTTGTGGCAACCATCCTTCGTAGAAAGGCTAATTGGATTGGACACATCTTGTGAAGAAATTGTCTTATTCATAACGCATAGAAGTGAAGATGGAAGGAAAGCGAAGAATAGGAAGAACACAACTGATCGATGAAAAAAATATTGAGAGTTAAAAGAGGAAGCTCAAAATTGAGAAACATGGAAGAAACACTGACAATTAAGAAGAAATTAAAAAAAAATAGTCCCAGGACCTGCCAAAAGGCATTTTACTTAATAATAATCATGACAACCAGTTGACATAAAAAGTACCGTTTGCACATATCCATAGTTGGCTGGTTCAAACCAGCTTTTTTTTTTTCAAAGAAACCAACTGCTTTAAACAAACAAAACAAAAAAAAAAAAAAAAGAAAGAAAAATGCTTTAAAAATGTGACCTTCTTGGTGACGTTTCCACATATCAAACCATCTTCATTAGTCCTATCTCCTTTTCACCTTTTAATCAGGGTGTACCACGTTCAATTCTCGGTCGAACCACAGCCCTTCTTTCAAGTGTAAACCAAGTAGAGGTTCGGATATCACTTTAAGTGAAATTCTTCTCCTTGATAACTTCTATATTACGTAAGGATTTTAAGCCTAAACATACGAAATGAGACCAAATTTTATATTTCTGCTCGCCTGAATGCATTTTGTTTCAAAAAGAAGCCAGGGTTGCTTAAATATATTGATAGAAATTAGCAAAATTTATCGACTGCCTACATAGCTTCCAACATTAGCTTGGATTAGACTTTGTTTTAATTTTTTTGAATGATATCTACATACTAAATTTGTAATTTAATACCTCAGTTTTAGCGTACTGATTATGATACGTTGACTTTAAAATTTTACATGCAAAGCAACAATGGAATTTTCCCAATGGCTAAGGCGGGAGTTTCCCGATTTATTTATAATTCTGTAGTGTTTTCACTTGTGTAACTTTATTTCTTTGCCCTTCTGAAAGACTTTTGACAATTATGTTAACAAGTATGTAAAGATCAGTACAACGTATTTTTATCAAAAGTCATTCGTGAGTGAGTCGACGGACTCATCGTATTTGTGGCCAATTAGTCCCGGTTTCGAGTCCAAATGGAGGACAATTTCTCTCGGATGTAAGCCAACAAGCGGTTTGGATTCCACTTTAAGCTTAATCCCTTCCAGCTGTGACCCTTCCAGCATAACCCTGTTGTTGCATAATAACACCAAAGTGAAAGAAACTTATTTCTGTCCATGTGTAATATAAATACATAGAACAAATTATTTAAACAAAAAAAAGTTTTTTTTTTCAATAAAAAACATGGTTTTTGCCAACACTGCACATATCTATTCATAATTATCTTTTTATTTTATTTATTTATTTTTGTAATTGTCAAAATGAGCAATTAATGTGCTAATACTCTGTTTCAAGGTAGCTCGTCTGTTATTGACAACGCCACGTAAATTTACATGGAAGCTCCGGAAAGCCCGCTCAAAGCCATGTAACTTATCATTTGAAAATGGCTGTAGTTGTGGAGAAACAAAGATAGGACATGGAAGGCGTCAGCCACTAATCCTTCATAATGAAACCATTATACATGGATTGCAAATGAAGTCATTGTGTTAGCTTATGATACGTAACAACAGAACTGGGTGAGAGTTAAGTCGGAATACCATACCATCTGTCTTCTATTTTATGAAAGACGACTCTGTAACATACTAATTTCCGCCGCGGAGTATTTCTGCATTATGTAGGAAATCTGTATTTTATGTTTACAAGTACAGGGTTACAAGTGTTCTAACCTATGTGAATTTATGCTGTATCAAGTGTTTTCTGCATTATCCTAGTCTATGCGCATATCTACATCACTGACGCACTTGCTCCCTGCGGGCCCTCGTTCGCTAATGCTAATGACAACATTTGGCACATGGTTAGATGGCATTTTTAATTTATGTAGCCACCAGGCGCTAGTTGAATTGTGTTATTTGCACAGTCGTTCTTATGGCATACGTCCGGACACACATTTATACCCGTAACAGGATGTCTCGTTAAGTGAATCTGCACCCATCAATGCAGCTCCTACCTTAAGAAATTACGTGAAATGGAAAAAAAATACGTAAAACTTACAGGACAGAAAAGGCGAATTTGTTATTTTTCAAGAAATTCATGCAACAGAAGAAGTGTAATATTGTGATATTTTCAAGTGTCAGAAGTTGCGTCTTGTATTATTGTGAGTGTAGGCATGCTGACGTCAGACATTAGAGTGTAATGAGGAAATTAATTCTCAGTATTCTAAGATGGTAGTTGCATGTGACATTTCGCTTCTGAGTTTAATAACAACGTACGTAGGTGAAGAAAAAGTTTCTACCTTTTACGGAGAGGCATGGATTATTGAAACTGAACAGAAAATATGGCAGATGTAGGACGGCACTGAAAATTAAAAAAACGAACTGATGGTGTGAAACTTCATTGGCAAAACTAGCCAGTGAAAGGCACTTCTTTTCAAGGGTACAAAGCTTTCGATACTGTTGTTATGTTCGTGCAGATGTACTTTTGGCGCACCACTTGAATTGTTAAAAAATTACAATCCTTTCACTAATTTCCTTCTTACTTTTTCTAAATGATTTGCGCTGGGCGACATGAAAATATATCACAAGGCATAGATAAATTTCAAGGGAGCCATCATAAGCAATTGTTGAAAAATGAAAATTCTTTTACGATTTGCCTACAAATACGGCGTCCGGATGTATGCATAAAAACTACAATGCAAAAAACATAAAACAACCTGTGCTAGGTGTCCTCTAAAAAGAACGAACGCTATCTAACCGAGTCACAGCCGGGCGAAGCTAGGGGCCCGGACGTTAGCGAGGAAGCGCATCCGAATGGATCAGGAGCGTCAGCAAAGATGGGTATACGCGTGAGGGTATGAAAATGAGTGGGTTTTAATGGCAATGATATGAGTTTCAACAGCACTTTTATGGTTTCATAATAGTATCGCTCCCTTTGTAAACATAAAATCTTCTGTACACTGTGCAAAATATATCGCGGCCGAAAATAGTTTCTAATACAGTCATCTTTTCTATGTACTCTTATTTTATCCGCAACAAAGCACTTGTAAACATAAGACACAGGTATATTATCTTCTATTTACTTGTATTCCTTTCAGAAATTTTCGCTTTATAAATATGTTGTTTCATGAACAGTATTGAATTTTACCTGTAAATCTTCCAAAATGTGGTGCACAAAAATAAATCCTCACTGTTATTTACAGTATACAGGTGCAACATTAGAAAAGATAAATCTTTTTTTGGACAATGTTTAGCAGAAGGGACCAGCTATCCTTATTTTTAAAGTTACAATTTCAGTAGTTTCTGTTCACATTAGGTTAGTTTAGGGTAGTTCAGGTTAGTTTCAGTTACGTTAGGTTAGATTATATTAGTGAAGGGGTGCAGCATAATTTTTGAAAAAGTAATAGAATTTCGCTTATTTCTATTAATGTTAGATTAGTTTATGTTAGTTCTGGATAGTTTAGGTTAGGTCTAAGTACTTGCATCTTCCATTCCTTCCGTAAATTTTGTACTTTTTACGTACTTCTGGACTCTTTCTGGTACACATTTATTTATTTATTTTTGTGACATTCTGGCTGACGCTCATACCAAACGTCGGTGAAACACTTGCTCCCTATGGACGTACACCGTCGCTACCGCTTGGGATCCCGTTTTGCGCCACTGCCCTCATTCGGTCGAATAGCATTCGTGATCTTTAATAACCAAACTAACTAACACAAGGTGGTTTGTCGTCTTTACACTAGTTTTATGGTATATTTCCGGACGCAACTTTACACATAAAACTGTGAAGTCCTCTTAAACTGAATGCGCACCGAGGAATTCTTAAGAATCACTTTCTACGATAACGACGATGAACTTCCTCACAAATGACAAAAAAAAAGTTTATGTTTCTCGGCTTGAAAATACTGGGCCTACTCTGCAGCACAAACATCGAATTTGTTGAATTGCATACAATAGGATAGCGGGCAATATGATAGCACAAAATTCTTTTCAGGGCAGATCTGTGTGCATGCACATTACGAATTATTTGGGGATACGCCAAAATAATAATTGAATAAGAGTTTCCTATAGGTATTTCATTCAATTGAATCGTTCAATGAAGCGATTCATAAAGAATCGGTTCATGTCTTTGAACTATGAAATGCTAGAAATAATAGTAGAATCATTACATTTCATAGACAAGGACAGGAACCGGTGAATCGGTTCACTGAACAATTCAATTGAATAAAATTCCTATAGGAAAATCTTGCCTAATAATTGTCCAGCCCGACTTAGGAAATCATTTAACCTAGTGAAAGATGTTTTTTTTTTTTTTTTTTAATTTGATTAACTTTTCTTAATTTGCACCAATTAGTAGGTTCATTTCTGCATTATGAAAGGAATTAATTTTCTTATACACGGTAGGTGTCTTTATTTTCTATTGGCTTATTGCACAATATGGTAAACTCCTTATGCAATACAGGCAATGGTAATGTACATCAACTCTTGCGCACTGCAAAACTAATTTATTCTATGTAAACATTAACTTTATATCTTCTTACTCTACAAAGAGTGGCGTAAACTATAGAATTAGAGATACCGAAAATAACATGCATTTCTCAAAACATTGAAATTACTGTACAAACTGAAAATTAAAATAATATGTTTTATAATACGTTCTTACCAAAAATTTGGAAGCCCCTTTCTCAATGGAAGATTCATAATCGAAGTTCCACTAACTAATACTGTGGCCATTGCTTACATACGGATAACACACAGATCACATAACCTGAATCAGACGACATCACATCACAGATCACATATCTTGTCTAGTCGTAGAACATTACCGGTCAAATAGGCAAATGCACCAGCTCACTAGCCATGTGAGCTAAAAATGCAAAATTGTCAAATGTGTACTTCACACGGAGGATTTAAATTCAAAAACAAAATTTGATAAAATACAGAACACAATTGGGAAGAAAGGACACAATCGCGAAAAACATCAAAGTCGGGAAAAGTTCAAAATCGGAAAAGAAGTTCAAACAGTAAAAGAGGGCTGAAAGCCAAGTTGAACAGGGCAAGAAAGCTAGAGGAAGTGGGAAGTGTAAAATGAAAAAAGGAAGAATTTTAAAAAAAGGGGATGTATGTACGTGTAAATGTAACTGAAAGTGTAAGTGTAGTGTGGGTATATAAGAATTCCCACTTAACTCTCTTCCTCACAGAGCACCACAACACGAGGCACTAGCCGTAACGGCCACTGTCGAACTCCGACATTACATATCACAGATCACTTATCTTACGGTAAAGGGATCAGGCCCGTAGCCAGCCCAAAAATTAAGGGGGGCCCGGTAGAAGTTATTGTGGGCCCGACCCAATCATATTATACTTCATCACCATCTTATAGTTCATTTGCAAACTTACCGTGAAATTTTGTGGGAGCCAGCCAAAGTTTAGGGGGGCCCGGCCCCCTTGCCCCCCATGGATACGGACCTGAAAGGGATTAAGGATTATTATTTGCCTTGCTCTTCACGAAAGAGTAAAGTAATGTCTACAGAAATGATCTTCGAGGTTCAACCCAATTGAGTTGCGTAAACACAACACATTGAACTCTTTGTGGATTGTAAGTAACGAAGAAAATGCTATAGCAAACTGAAATACAGATATTGAGTTTCGTTTACCCAAACAGATAGGTAAAATGAGTAATTTATTACGTAACGCATTCGCAAATTTAACTGTGCGCAACTCAAAGAAAATAACTACTAACCAATCATTTCAGATACGTCGATTATTGCAAGCTAAAATGAAAACTTTGATTGTGTTGATATGTCCAATCTGTATACTATATATATATATGCGCGGATGAAAGGGGGCTATAACCCCTTGACTGTCAGGAATACAGTGGATAAAATGAGCATCAATCCTGATTTACACTGGATAAAGCGGCAAACTATAGATTAGCCCATCCCTGGATTCGCCACTATTCCTCTCGTAATTCCCCTTTAACTAGGGTCTCATTCCGTACTAAAAATCGAGAAAATGGGGAACATAAACTAACTCAAAACATTCAAAAATCAATTATGCCACATACCTAGGAGCAGGGCTGTAGTGGAGGGTACACGGCGGTACACGCCGTATACCCTCTGTTTAATCTTAGTCATTACAGTGTACCTTCTGTTTCAAAGCGTATAGTACTTTCTACTTTTGTTTTGTTTATATTTATTTATTTGTGTCCATGACTCCCTTGATAACCCGGTGTCGGGATGTGGCGTCTCCATTGCCCAGTTATTCAGAACTGCAGGCAACCACTGGTCCTCTAAACTGGGAGTTATGCCGGTCCGATCATCCGGTATTTAAACTTACGATCGAGCACAGTAGAAAGATAAGCCTCGTATGTGGACTGTTTTTCTTTTTTTAATGCCAACTATGCTATGATCTATTTACGGAAAATTGATTTGTGGTTTTAAGACGCATTGAACCGGATCCATTGAACAGTGGAGTGAAGGGCATGCGCATGCAGCAGGTATGGATGGAATGGTGCCGTGAATAGTTGGTGGGAGTCTTGAGAAGTTGTGATTTAGGAAGTGTCATCAAGAAATGCTTTAAGATAATAAAGCAGTAAAGTATCCTTTATATTTCAATTGAATACATAGTTTTACATTGTTCATTAAAAAATGCGTTCTATGTCTTTTATGACAGTCATAGATGATCACAAAGCAGCGTATACTCTGAAAACTTTAGAACTACAGCGCGGCCTAGGACCATATGCCAGCAATATGTAGAAGTAAAATTAGATAAACAGTGTCTGTTTATCTTTCTAGATATAGCAAGTATCCTGGATGCAAAAGACCAAGTAGATTGTGTATTACGTAAAATCCGACTTTTCAAGTCGAATACTGATAAATAAAACATTTGTTTTTTGTAAAAAAAAAAGAAGAAGAAAAGAAAAGAAAGAAAAAGAAAAAAAGAGGTCATCCCTATTCCATCTGGTTTGGAATGACTGGCAGATTCGTACTGTCGTGCTCGTTAAATGTAAACAAATTCCAATTTTTGAGAAGCCTCTTTTCGATTATGACTAAAGGAAGAAGCGGTAATTGAAATTGAAAAAGGCTTTATTCAAGCGGGTGAGGTTCAGCATATTGCTACTCTACCACCTAATCCTTGCCAAGGAAATACATTCAGTTATAGCCTACAAAAAAAAAAAAAAAAAAAAAAAAAAATACAATTGAGTACAAAAAATACAGTGATATACAATAAAAAATACAGGTATATATTAAGTTGAATTTAAGAAAAGAAAAAAGTTGTTCTTTTAACAAAACACTCAAATACTAGAAGTGAAGAATGGAAAAAACATACAAATACAAACATGAAAACGAATACAAACCGATCAATAACAGAGACATTGCGGAATGGCGGAGGTGAAATGTGTCTACAATGCATGATTAAGACGTCCGGACGACAAATCAACAACTTTCAAGGAATTCAGGTTGTGTTTATAAATGAATTATTTTGTTTTGCAAAAATGCTGTTAATTCAGATATTTTAATAAGACCAGGCCACGGCTAAGTAAACTTTATTTATTTATTTATTTCATAAGTACAACACATCAGGCTTAATGCACAGTTATATTGTCGTATACATACTTATCTAACATACACTACTATACGTAGGCCTATATACGCAAATATACGTAGGACATTCCATGTCAAATCAACAAGTCATCAGAATTGATCATCTCAGATTTGTGTAAAAATTGATGTACATCTTTACTACAGTGGGAGATGAAAAAATCCCAAATATTACCTCTCCCCTTAAAGTGTCTCTATACAGGGTGTTCAAACATGTCAAAAAATTACATTTCTTCCGTTACAGTGATTATTAAAAATTGTTATAAAATGGTTAATATGTGCACTAGAGACGTGAAACAAACACCATTGGAAAGCTTAAAGAATTCTCTACAAGTTGTACTATATTAGAAACCCGTAAAATAAAAAATAACACTACAAAAATTCAAATTAAGATTTGAATTTTGAATTTCGCATAGAAATGTCAATCTGATTTGTTCAAAATTGTTCAGATTGTAGACTCATATGTGTACTAAAACACCACAAAGTTGCATTTTGGACACTCAATGGAATCCGATTCAAAATTCAACATAAACCAAGCATTGCACGATATTGACCATGTGAATATCTGGGTTCAGATCGATAACCATTTGCCTGGAGTTATTTACCTGCAGCATCAAAGGAATTTACATTCAATTTCATTTTTTTCTTGATGTATTCATTTGAATTTACACAATTATCCACCTTTAGAGTTATTTAGAGAGGTATTACGTTTCCGAACAGCACTCAATACAAGTCATTATTCTTGTTAGTCAGTATGCATGTTCCTAAATTAATATTGGCTACATTGATTCATGTTATTTTCATTCCATTGTTTCAGGATTGCTGTCACAGATATGTGAAAGTGGATACACCGTGTAATTGAAATAGGAAAAAGAATTTATTGACTAATTGTTTCTGCTGAATGTGTGAAGTGATTGTGAGCAGTGTCACTGTGTTTCATAATACATCTGATACAAATATTGTGAAAGGGAGGAAAATATATCCCTCCCTTTCATAATATGTTCTGTAATAACAATCCTGACGATGAATATAACGGTGTTGACATTTTTGCGATATTGAATGTTGATATATGTCAATATCGATATCGATATATCGACATATCACATAGGCCTTGATCCGAGAAATGATGCTTGAAAGATACTGCGATCAATAATCAAAAGCTACGTAAATATGTTCTTGCATTCCGTATCCAAAGTTGAGGGGAAAGCGGTGAATTCAAACAAGCATTTTTAAGAAAAAATTGCTAAAATGAAAGTAGTTATACTTCCCCCTTAATAAAAAAACTGTTACGATTTATCTTTTAATTCTGTTTCTGATTGTCATCAGAAATCAGCGACAGTACACATACTTATAACAATATACTCTATAATTTTTTACAACTAAGCAAATCGGAATATGAAATTCTTGTGATAATAAAGTTTAATGTTCTACAAAATAATTATAATTCATTGTCCTTATATCTGTTAGTAATTTTGACACTCACTCAGAACTGCAAGATTAATCTATATATATAAAAGAGAACGTACAAAATCCTTTGTCCGCTCATCACGCTAATACGGCTGAACCAATTTCTTTCATTTTTGGGGGGTTATTAGGATTTGGACCCTAGATGGTTTTTATCATATCACTTTAATTTTTAATTACCAGTGTCTTGAGATAATTGACCATTCAAGTGTCCATACGTACAAATCCTTTGTTATTAGTTCATCATAGGTAAAAATAAACGTATGTATATGCAACCCGCATGACCGTGTCACTCGGCGGGTTAACATAAATGACAGGCGTTATAATGGTTTTTATCATATCACTTGAAAGCGAAAAAGTAAAAATTATCTACCAAAGTTTATTGCGTTCGGGGGTGACCGCAGCGAAGCGGGGCGGGTTAACATAAATGACAGGCGATATAATGTTAACATTTACTGCAATCTTCTATGGTTTTTATCATATCACTTGAAAGCGAAAAAGTAAAAATTATCTAAGTAACAAAGTTTATTGCGTTCCGGGGTGACCGCAGCGAAGCGGGGTGAACGCTGCTAGTAGAACTAGAAATGAGAGATTTAATTCCTTTTTTCTCCCACACTAAAAGACGTCTGCCATTTTTTAAAAAATATATAAGTAACCTATCCTGGCCTAATTCTGGATACCGGGGTTTCGAGCTAAACAGTACTGGGAATGTAAAGTTTGTAGACTCTCAGATGTCGACAATTTGTTAAAAGAGATTTCACAATTCATGTTGTTATTTCTTTGTTACAAAAAAGGTTCTTATTGACTAGATTCGTGACGAATTACTGTACTTATACACTCCGCATAAAAAAGGACAGCTAACACATTGCAGATAGCCATCCAATATATACCTTTTTATCAACAATCGTGTCAGGAAGACAGACCTCCCTCTCTCCCCTCCTTTCCTCTCTCCCATATTAAAATCAGCAGCAAAATGAACACAATTCTAATTTTAAAATATACATATATTAGTGTCAATAAAGTAAAAGAGTACAAATGGGACGAAACGAGATTCGTAAGTTGATATAGAGAGAAACTTGAATATATTTCAATGAAAAATTGAAACTAACATATATTTGTTAGACGTACGAAAGTGAGACAGAGAGAAAAGGAGATAGAAGAAAAAAGAGAAATGGGAGCATAGATAAAAATATTGGATTTAAACATAGTTGGAAGAGAACCTAACATTATAAAGTTCCGTTTCCAGAAATCGAACAGTACTATAGAAATAACATTTTTTTTAAATTTTTGTCTGAACTATTCAAATAAATACGTAGTGGATGCTTGAAAAATTTATTGTCAGTTTCAAAATGAATACCAAACTTGGTGATCAAATTAAGTACTCGATTTCCAGTGAAACTGAAAAGTTCCGAGACACATCTACGATCATGCTAAAAGTTTAACATATATCCTATCTTTCCGCGTGGTTAGGTTGCAAATCCGGTAGTTTTTATTAAACATACTGTATTATAAATAAATAAATAAAATCTAAAATAAATAAAATCTATCTTGAAATAACCCAAAAGGAGACTATTTTCTAGTTATTTGTGAACAGTTGTCAGTTCCGAACATCCACTCTCGATTCCACATATTACAGATATAACGTTGGATTCGCAATGATGAAATGAACACGCTAGAGCTGAAACGGGTCATCGCAGTGACACGGTGATTCGATTGAGACTCGGTAACCCACAGGAAAAGAAAAATACTTCACTTATTTCCTTGACATAGGGAGTGTGTTTGTGTATGTGTGTGTGAGAGAAGAGAAGGATGCAAGACATGATAAAGAAACGTCAAGAAAGATAGATAGAGAGGGAGAAAGAGAGACGAATATAAATATGAAAATTACTTATCATTACTCTGTATGATGAAGATTGCACACACTGTTTATTGGAACTCTCGCCAGTGATGCGTTGCAACTTCTCCATCCAATGTTGGTAACAAATGTTTTATGAAAAAAGATAGTACCTGATGAAGATTCGAACCGAGATTTTCCGTTTGCAAGTTTAGACGGTACGAATACCCCACGGTTACTTTACCCGAAACATATTTAACCAAAGGTATAGTGTTTCTTTCTAAGAACAATAACATGAAAATTGGACACTACAGAGCAATGTAGTGTTTCGAATTGTCCTAGTAGCCCCATAGTTATTATTTGCGCTTTTCTACTCAACATCTGTAAATGGTCTTTATCAAGATACAGGTGTTTGCTTCCACTTTCTTACGGATTGCTCGTTTAGTATCGGAAGTCACTCTTCGATTCTTCACGATTACTTTGTGAAAAAGACCTTTGTCTTGACCGGGATTCGAACCTACGTTTTGAACGTATACTACCTGTGAGTCCAGGATGTTACCCCTACCCTACCCTGCCACCTGAAACTATAACTCAAATCTTACTAAGTTCAGTTCTGTTCTTTAGAACGAACCGGCTTCTTTTTGTAACGTTATTTACACCAAAGTGCACGCTAAATTCATTTATTCGACGACCTGGAGACAAATTAGTGCCCACTACTAAACGAAATAACATTCAATCCAGGAAAAATTAGAGAAATAATAACATACTATGCAGTAATTACGCCATGCAAGTTCAAAAATACACTTATATTATTATTATTATTATTATTATTATTATTATTATTATTATTATTATTATTATTATTATTATTATTAATAATAATAATAATAATAATAATAATAATAATAATAATAATAATAATAATAATAATAATAATAATAATAATAAATGTTCAGCTTCAGTGTGTAGTTGTCGTTTCAACAAATAATAATATCAATATGCGGAGTCAATCTAATGAACGTTCTTTGGATATTAGGCAGTTGTTCCATTTACTCTTCCGTTTTCAGAAAATCCACGCACGTGGTGTTTATCCACCGTAAAGTCCATATGACATTAGATAGGATCGATTTTACGTATACATAAGAAATCGGTACTCGTAATACACATGTTATCGTCGAATAACTCAAGCTTGTGTGCTGCGTTATAAAAATATTTTCTTACATCTTGTGCGCGTGGACATAATTCAAATCTGTTTGGGATTATAGAACACAGTAGTTCTTAACATACATTAGCCAAAAGTGTAATTCTCGTCGTTAGAAGCTCAGCTTTTCGTTTTAGTCTTTCTTTGTAATGATTATCGATAATGTTTAATACCGGTAATTGCTTTTGTCTTTGCGTATTGTTATTCTTTTCTTTATTTTAAAAATATATCCGAATAAATGCGACCATAAATACTGTTATTATGAATGTAAACGCCATTTACAATTGACAAAGAACAAAAATTTAACGTTCCGACATAGCAAAGGTGGAAGCATTGAGTTTCGAATCCATACTCATGGACATCAAAAGTATTACAACCAGCTGCCGAAAACCACTTGACTATGATGATTACGCTTAGTTACACGCAATGTATTCAAGTTTTGTATTGCCCCTATTTTGAAGTATGCGTTCGAACCCCAAAACTTTACTTTTTGTTTCTTGAATTTCTACAGCTGCGTCGGAACGTTAAATGTTTGTTCTTTATCAATTGTAAAAAGCGTTTACATTCAAAATAACAGCAATGATGGTGCCATTTGTTTGGATATAATTTTAAAATAAAGTGAAGAATAAAAACAACATGCAAGGACAAAAATTACCGGTACTAAACATTATCAATAATAGTTACTATGAAAGACTAAAACGAACAGCTGAGCTTTTAACGATGAAACACACATTTTGGTTAAAGTATGTTAAGGTCCACTGTGGTCTACAGTTCCCAATGGACTTGAACCAAACAAGACGTAAGTAAACGTTTTTATAACGCTGCACACAAGTTTGAGTTATTCGACAATAACATGTGTAGTATTGGTTCATACTTTTATGTACTACATGCATACACAAAGTCAGACCTCTACGTCAGTTACTTCCTATTCCGAAATATGTCCTCAATGCCTAACAATGATGCTACTGTAGACCCTGGTTTCATCCATTTCAAGTGGATTTAGCCAAAATGTACAGAGGAAAAGTTTTAGCTCTGCACAAGTAGGACACGCCCAGCAATTTTCAATTTGCTAGGACAAATACCTGCTGACATATTCGAAACAACATAAACGCCTCAAATCGAGGAAACGCAAAATGGCGGCAGAAGCTGCGTCGCTACGAGATGTTTAAAAAGTAATTAATTGTGGTTTTGAAGTACCGTCATATGCTATAAACATGCATAAAGAAATTAATTTTTTTAAGAAGGTCGAGTGGCAATTTTTCATTTTTCTCGATCACTTGGCATGGATTGACCCAACAATGAAGTTGAACATTTATTATTATTATTATTATTATTATTATTATTATTATTATTATTATTATTATTATTATTATTATTATTATTATTATAAGCGTACTTTTGAACTTGCAAGGCGTAATTACTACATAGTATGTTACTATTTCTCTAATTTTTCCTGGATTGTGTTACTTCATTTAGTAGGGGGCACTAGTTTGTTTCCAGGTCGTCGAATAAATGAATTTAGGCGTGGACTTTGGTGTAAATAACCGTACAGAAAGTAGCCGTTCGTTCTAAAGAACAGAACTGAACTTAGTAAGATTTGAGTTATAATTTCAGGTGGCAGAGTAGGGTAGGGGTAACGTCCTGGACTCATCAAGTGGTATACGTTCAAAACATAGGTTTGAATCTCGGTCAAGACAAAGGTCTTTTTCACAAAGTAATCGTGAAGAATCGAAGAGTGACTTCTGATACTAAGCGAGCAATCTTTAAGAATCTGGAAGCAAACACCTGTATCATGATAAAGACCATTTACATATGTGAGTAGAAAAGCGCAAATAATAACTATGGGGCTACTAGGACAATTCGAAACACTACATTGCTCTGTAGTGTCCACTTTTCATGTTATTGTTCTTAGAAAGAAACACTATACCTTTGGTTAAATATGTTTCGGGTAAGGTAACCGGGGGTATTCGTACCGTCTAAACTTGCAAACGGAAAATCTCGGTTCGAATCTCAATCAAGTACTATCTTCTTCCATAAAACATTTGATACCAACATTGGATGGAGAAGTTACAACCCATCACTGGCGAGAGTCCGAATAACAGTGTGTGCAATCTTCATCATACAGAGCAGTGGCGGCTGGTGACAATTTATTAGGTAGTGACAGAACTATATTATTATTATTATTATTATTATTATTATTATTATTATTATTATTATTATTATTATTATTATTATTATTATTATTATTATTATTATTATTATAACATATATAGAATTTCAATTTAATTATAATCGATTGTGCTTACATTATCAGTAATCAGGTAGGTACTGGTTCTCTTGCTCCTTTCACTGAAGTTCTATTCTTCTTCATGCCAGTCAGTTATATATTGAAGTGAATTCAGAAATCAAATTTGGGGAATAAATCTTGAGATGCTCTTATTTAACTAAGTTTATTATTTATCTTGTTGATAAAAAACGCACACTGATATCGAATAAAACACGAGTACACTGTTTAAAAACAAACACTTCACTTGCACTGTTTATTCTCTTCGAACTTTCAACTGAACACGTTTGGTTGACTAGTTAAGATGCACGATACTGAAACTCCATGCGACGATTTTTCTTGCTGGAAAAGACGTCGATATTTTTTTTGGTTAAAATTATCTATCTCATTAACGAATGTCTTTTCACATAACAACATGCCTGACGCAGTTAATCTTTTCTCTTTCATGGTATTTCTTAGGAAAGTTTTTATTCTGTTCAACATCGAGAAACATCTCTCTGCTTCTGCTGTTGACATTGGCATAGTTATCAATAACTTTAAGAGTTTAACTGTTTCTTGAAACGTATCGCACAATTCATCGTCTATAATGAACATTAAGAATGACACCGCGCCAGACACCGTTCTCAGTTCGCGTCTCGAATAGCACACTTGAAGTTCGCTTTTTAATTTCTTTTCCTCCAAGAAGGGATATTTTTTAGGTAGCGACTGCATCCACACCCAGGTACTATATTAGTGTGAAAACTAGGTTGAGATTGTTGCATTTCTAGCCAATAGCTACTCGTACATCAGTTTTAGTGACGTCAAAAGGGAAAACGTCATAAACAAGTTGTAACATGCTTTCTTATTGGGTAAGGAGATTAAGTAGTGACCGTCTGCTATGTGTTGAAATGTAAGGTAGAAAGAAAGCGCAGGAAAGAAATGCGTGAGTATGAGTCGGTTGAATTTCATGGTAAGCAAATAAAATTCGAAGTTCCGCTTAGTAGTAGATTTTTTGGATATAGTATACGTAAGACCGTCTGAGTTCCAGAAGAAGCTGGACGCTCATACTTTTAGGGATTATTCATTGAGTATCTACGAACTTAGAAAGGGGGTAACAAACCCACTTTCATTTACTTATCCACTGATACGAAAATAAAAAAGAACGTACCTATTTGCCCTTGTACTTTATATGCTATAGCGCATTACATTATATGCAACAAGGATTTTGGTCTGCATCATGATATAAATTTAAAAATATTTAACATTTTTCGAATCAAAATCAACAAAATTTATTCTAGAAAGAAAAATAGAATGTTAAGCACATATAATGAAGACAACGCAGTGATTCAATTTGGTAACGTATAAATATATAATATGAAGTATCCTCGCGCACGGAAGACAGAAGGTTCTCATGTATACTATTACCGATTTTTTTTTTTTTTTTTTTTTTTTTTTGGATATAGTATACATGAAGCTGCGTCAGTTCCCGAAGGAGCAGGACGCTCATACTTTTAGGGATTATTCATTGAGTATGTACGAACTTACAAAGGAGGTAACAAAGCGACTTTTGTTTACTTATCAACTGATACGAAAGTAAAAAAGAATGTACCTGTACTTTATATATGCATGTGTAGTGCCCTTGTATTTTATCTATGACTATGTGTGTGTGTGTAGGGGGGGATTTAACGCATATCGCATGACTTGTGCACATGGATACTTCTTACTATTGCATTACGTAGGAACTTTATGGTATTTCATGTAGAAGTGGTAATAGAACACAGAAGACACGCAGATCAGGGGGTTCTCATGTATACTATTACCTTTTACGTAAACAAATCTGTTGTAAGCTAACCTAAACTAATCTGGGCTAGTGTTTAGCTTTGGGCTCTAGGCTAGGTTTCTTACAGACTTTTTTGCGATATTCTATTCACATTGGTTTGGCTTAGATTAACAGCATTGAATTCAGACAGTATTGCCGAGCGAGCGTCAGTGAGTGAAGGTGGGTTAGACCCGAGCAGGGCACATTCTCTTCTGTCTTCTTTAGTATTGGCCCCGTATTACTAAACAATTACCCTAATCTACTAGCAGAGATAAGCGAAATTCTATCACTTTTTGGAAAGTTATGCCGGATCCCTAAGCTAACATAATATAACTTAAACTAACCTAATTTGAACAGAAATCACCAAAATCGTAAGTTTTTTTTTCTTTTAAAGGAAAAAGACCTGGACCCCTTCTGCTAACCGTAGGCCTTATTTTTTTAACTTTCACTGGAAGCAATTTGTTTATATTTCGTGGCATCGACTTGTGGTATCTTCGAAACCTGTCTAGTTTGTGTTAACTAAGAATAAGGTTACTATCATACGTTACGGACAATATAGCTACTGATTAAGAATAGTCCGTCATAGAAATTGTAATTATAGATTAAAGAGAGTATATGCATGTAAATAGGAATGTAGTTATAGAATATTAAATTGCACAGTTGGACGAATTTTACACAAGCAGAAAATCATATTTCATGTATACAAGTGTGATACTGTAAGTATGGGACGATTACAGGATCTGTACTATGGTTAAAATGAATAAGTGCATATTAAATACGTATGTGTAACCTACTAATTGGCATTAATGCTGTATTGCCGGATCGAAAATCGAAAAAAAAAAATATCAAAATGTACTGCATTCTGTTATATTTGGTTAGATTAGATTACATTTCATTAGGTTATATTACGTTAGGTTTGGGGCATTCAAACTAGTGCAAAAAACTCACCAACCTGTGCGTCCTTAAAGTCAGTAGGGCGAAGCTGGTGGTTCCGCGTGGGGTGCGTCCGAAGGGGGCAGGCGGGTCAGCGACGGTGGGTATATGCATATGCGAGAGTAGTGAAAGCATGTGGGTTTTCACAGTCATACCAATTCCAATAGCACTTGTCACGGTTTGAAAAAGCCCAGGTTTTTCTGAAAAACCCATCCCACCTGGGCCCAAATAGGTTTTTTCGGTTTTTTTTTTTTTTTCTTTCTTCGAGATATTTCAATGTCTTTGGGGTAAAAGTGTTAAAATGTAACTTACGTTTTAAGATTGTCAGTGTCACAACTTGCAACAGTTTTTTATTCACTGCTGTTTTTAAAAATTGCCGTCATTTTGAAATTTTTCATTGGATCACCGAGAAAATCTATACAGCTAATTTAGAGTGTCTCGTGCTTCTACCCTGAAAATTTCAACTTATAAGACCAAAAATTTCGCTTTGTAGCGTGGATGCCCGCTATTTTGAAAATTAAAATGGCCGCCGTTTTGAAATTTTACGTTGGTATGCCGCCAAAATCTATACAGGAAATAAGCAGAATATTAGGAACTCTGTTTTAGGTAATGATATTAAGATGTCAATATTAAGATATAATGTTCTGATAAATGGCTGGTGCAAGCTGATTATTTATTTCATTCTTTATTTTATTTCATTGTATTTTTGAACTTACATCAGTATTTGTATGTAGCATGGGAATACCTTATCGACACCCATTCACTGTTTTTTCTCCACAATCAAACACTCCGATATAGGACATCCTTCATCATTACACTGTATAAAACATATTTGTAGGTATTCTTCGTTATACAGTCTCACTTTCATATTAAAGAAATAGTCGTATAGTGCTGCCATTGAGTGTTACTCACACAGAACAGGGGAAATAAACTTCCCAATCGCATAGTTAATGCGTTGAAAAAAAAAAAAAAAGGAAATTAGTACTATCAAATGTGGGCATATAAAAGAAAGCAATTTTATGAGCGCATTGAGGCTCCTTCTGACAATAATATTGTTTTCTGAACTTCAGTTTTACTGTTTCTGTACAGTGCTTAAACAGTTTCTAACGAAATACAAACAGGTGAGTTGAGTCAAGAGTGGAAATTGTTTTGCTTTCTTGCTCTTTCTTAAGCGACACTGGCGAAGAAATAAAGAAAGAAAAAGAATACAAAAAACTACTTTTCTAGTTGAAGTACTAATATTTCAAACGTTTAGTTCCGAATTGAGATCAAGATTATCTACAGTTCTGATTCTTCTTAGTGTAAAATTATTCTGTAAACCTCGAAAACTGCTAGATGATTTCCGCAGAATAGTTGTACCTTTTGGTATACAGTATAAATCCGGTTTTATACTTTTCAAGGGACTTAACAGAAAAAGAGTAAATGGTGGGAAAGCTTTTCAAGCTATATATAATTAACAGTATATAGATTTACAGAGATTATTTGCGATTAGTTTAAATATCTAGCAGTAAAGAACAACATTAAAATAAATCATTTTGAGAATATGTTTTGTACATCTAACTGTTAGTTATTTCTGTCTGGCTATGTATTATTCAATTTGCATAGCATTGGAAGGTATTTATACAATACTATTAGTACTTTTGAAGTTCAATATACAGTTAACTTTTTCCTGTATCCCAAGTCCTTTTTTTAAATTTAATTAACCATTTTTCCTCTACATTCGCTGGTTTACAAGATATAAATGACGGAAAATTCAATTTTTCCTTAACGTAAAAGCGGGGAGTGGAATATATTGTGAACGTAGAGAAACTGAAAAGGCCGAGAAAAATGGTGAGAAAACGTGAATTCTGGAAACGGGTATGTATCTTAATAATTACTAGGATAAATATTAGATACCTACTTGCAGATTATTCTATGAATTAATAAATAAACAGAATCGATCAAATTCAAAATTTTTTAACCTGCTACCGTAGATCATGATTATAACCATGGCCATCTTGAGTATGTGACACGTTTGCTGTGGTCTTCCAAATCTAGCAACACTATTCTCCGTACGAGTTGCAGGGGGAAAAGATCCTTTTGCTAGCACTTACAAGTAGTATATTTATATGTTTATTTCTTTATTATTTATTTGTATATGTGTATATATATAATTGTTTTTCGGTTACAGGGTGTCTAGCAGTTATGGCTGGATACCTTAGTAAGTTAAGTACGTGTCATCGCTGAGATGAATAGGATGTATAATCCAGTTTCCCCAAATACAGTAATCGAAGAATTCAGTGGATGATGCTTAACGTGTGATCACCGTAAGTTTGCAACAATAATTGCATCTTGCTTAAGTAAGAGTAGAATGCAAGGCCTAAATACGAGTATAAAGAAGTTGATGTAAACACAGATCAGTAATGTAGAATTTGTACGTAAAAGTGATTGTATTTTGTCTTACTGTACATAAAGATATTTAGCTGAATGAAGAAATGAAGAAGTGTGTTTATATTCGATCAGCAAATTAACATTTCAAGAAATTTATTGTTTGTCAATATTATATCTAAATTTACTTTAAATATTAGAACATAGTAACATAATGAAAACCGATGAATATTTATCTTAATAGTGCTGTTCAAATACATATTTTTAATATCTTCTTTTTTAAGGTTCCCTTGTATTCAAAGTTTCATACTTCTAATGAATAAGGTGTCAAAAATTTTATTTTCATATTTTAAAATTTAAGTATTTCCGTATTCTTTGAAATATACGAGACGTGGTCAAAAGATACTGTGAATAATTTTACCATATTAGAAACAAAGTAATAAGCTTACATGGAATTTGATTTAATCTCCTTCAAAGTACTGTCCTTGGATAGCAATGCACTTATCCCAACATTGAATCCAAGACTGGAAGCTTTCCTGGAAGGCTTTTGGAAGGGCGTTCAGCTGCTCTATCGTAACCCTCTTGATGTCAGGAATGGTGTCGAAACGTTTTCCTTTAAGCACAGTTTTAATTTTGGGGAAGAGGCAGAACTAGCATGGTACTATATCCGGAGAGTACTGTGGATGTGGACAAACCAATGTTTTTATCGGTCAAAAACTCTTGTTCGTCAGTCAAAAGTCGGAGAACGAATTTCGCACCCACTCTTCTCATTGGCAAATCAGTGGTTAAAATGCTAAAATTGTGAGATGCTAAGTTGTTATCTACACTGAACTAATGGTTTACAGTTCCACGTTAATTAAGGGTCCAATATCTTACGTTAGTGGTTTGGTCTATGTAATTTTGTTAATCGTGAATTACCTCTAACAGGCTTCAAGCCATATGCTTGAGCTTGAATTAATGAGGAATGTGTTCCGGGAAGATCATTGGGCTATATCTGTGTTCCACGTTCTGAGTAGTGAATGGAATGAGGAAATACATTGACCGTTGTTATATGCACTACAGGACAAGCCCATTTCTTTCGTCTTAAGGTAGTTCACAATGTATTTTTACAATTCAGGCACTACAGAAAACTAAACATAATAGATTTATTTTATATTTACCCGATTATTTGTCATAGATTTTCTTTCGTTTATTTATTTACTTAGGAAGTATCGTAGTAGAATTGAGGAGTTTGATGTAATAAGGGCATAAGCCCTACGCTTAAAAGGTTACGCCCTTTTTGCATCAAATGCATGAGTGGTTTTTATCATGCTTGTTAAGCTTCGTGTCAAAATTTCTACTCGATATCGGAATAAAATGCTGCATATTACATTGTTTTATGTAAGAAAAAAACTCCACTTAAATTTTCAACATCGTTTTCTCCAAATGCATATTTCAGACTTACGCCCTTATTGCATCAAACCCCCAATTAATATTTAACTATTTTTGAGGTTTATTTTTAAAAACAGATAAATTGAAGTATTAGGTTCACCATGCTTAAAACTAGCCGTTTATGCAAGATGTACATCACTAACAATTAAAGGACAAAGGAGGGAGTAATTAAAAGTTATAACGGAGAGCTGTCGATTTAAAAAAACAAACTACTGTACAGTTAACGAAAGTTGGCTTCTGACAGGTTGACAGAATACGTAGTATATTGGAAGCGCTGTTGTCAAAGGCTCTGCAACTAACTTAGAATGTTTTACTCATAATTGTAATAATACGAAAGGAACATCTGATTTCCAAATAATAACTGTAATAGACCTTGGAATATTAATATTCTACAAGAAGATTAAAGAAGAGTTAACACAATTTTCTAAACGTATGCAGCTTCAATATTTCTCATCTACTGCAGAGTCTTCACAATCTTCTAACACTGAATCGAAGTTGGATTCGAACACTGTGTTAAAAAGAAGGTACTTTTTAACCTATTAAAATATACTTTAATTGAACTTCTGCCTTTATAACTTAACAAGGGTATTTCTCAAACACATCTACAAATTATAGTAAGTTACTGCTTCTGTGTACTTCGAATACAAATTCTCGTGTAACAGGCAAGTAAAAGACTTTTTCTCTGAGTGTAATTGGAAAACGCATGCAGAACAGAAAATTAAAACTGCAAATGATTTACTAAACTTTGTTTCGTGCTAATTTTTTTTTAATAATAATAATTCTTTTATTTAAACAGCATTAAACAGAATACGTGAGTTAAATAAAGTGTAAAAATATTTGTGAAGCCGAAGCTGTCTTTTACTGTCTAGAAATCGAAGGCAACATAATTGGTTCCCGTAATAACACTAGGAACATAATAATACCATTGTGATTCCCAAGACACACACTATATAAGTATTAATTATTCTTAATATAATTGCTGTATGATCGTTGAGTAATAACTATTTGTTTTGCCTAACCCGTGTATAAGTTTCTTTTTTTTTCTTGTGATATTTTTGCATACTAAAATGTTAGTTTCTCGATATTTTAGAAATGGTTTTCATTGTTTCCAAAACTTTTTTTTGTAGGCGAGTTGCAGTACAAAAGTTGTCACTTTCCTTGTAAGGATCAGAGAATGAAGAAATTTATTGTTATGCATGATGTGCACAAGCCTGGAAGAGAGAATGGAGTCATTTGGATATCAATCTGTGGTGCTTGTTATTAGTTGTGAGCATCCATTTTGATATCTTGGTGTTGTTCATTGAAATCAACGAACTTACACGAGCTGGAAGTGTGAACGAGTACGCAAGTGCGACCAAATAGAACATTCACGAAATTGAGAACATGATAAAAATTCTATTTTTGAAACAAAATATACTAATTGGTAAATTTAAATTTACTTGCAATGTATGATAGACAAAGCACTTCATATTTACTTAAATCAGTACTTATGGAATTTCTTGAAAAGTTTCCACGTATTGTTAACGTTTATTCAGGCTCACATGAAACTTGTCAGGTATAATCTAAGCCTGCCATTTGGTCAGTAGTAATCAAAATACGTATTAATTGAAAAAAAAAAAATTGTCGGAACTCTTGCAATACCAGTTATTTTTCCTTCTTTTATAATGGCTTCATTTGAACAATTTGTTGAATTTATTGCCCGTTTGTTGCAATACGTTCATGGTGTGTGGTATTTTGTATTCCTTTTACATGTAGGCTGATAACTAGCCAAGTATTTCTTTTTATGAATGATCATTAAAATTGAGAAAAACATGTTTATAATTATTAGAAAGTATCTGGGTATGTTCTAAGTTAAGAGCTAAGATGTAAGTTCTATATTAGCGGCACAAGTCTGAGATGACATACATCATTCTCTGTAGTGTATAAACTTGTTAAACTGTATTTAGGTAAATGTAAATAATAAGTAGTTTATTATCGAAAATTAGGTTTTTATTCCTGCCTATAAAGGTAATCAAGAAAGTTCTGTAGCTTTTTCACCCACCACCTTCGAACATCGATATGTCACTTAAGACGTACCTGGACGATCAAAAATAGTCCCCATCAGCATCAACAACCCTCTGCCAACGTTCTGGAAGGTTTGGATTTCATCGTAATAGAACTTGGTAAGCCGTAAAACAAAGGAGGTATCAAGTGCATTTTGCACCTCTACTAGGAATTTAAATTGGCGTCCTCTAAGGTGATTATCCAAGGAATGGAACAGGTGATAATCGGATAGTGTAATGTCCCGGGAGTATGCTGGATGCAATAGTGTTTCCCATCCAAGGTATAGAATGGTGTCCCGGGTCATCCTAACCACGTGGGGCTTAGCCTTGTCCTGCAACAAGTGGTCCCCTTTGCGATTCAGAAGTGCTGACTCCAAAGTTTTAAGTTTTTCTTCAACACGGCTAAAGTGCTGACAGTACACAGTTGAATTGATGCTCTGACCAGGTGGTAGCAGTTCCAGATGCACGATGCCGCGAGCAGTCCACCAAACACACAAGGAAGACCTTCTAGTGCTGTGCTGGTTTCGGTTATTTTGAAACCAGTTAATGGGATAGTAGCGAATAATAACGGTGCCGTGGAGCTTCGTACAAGACCCACTTCTCATCACATATCAACACCGTGTTCAGAAATGGCTCCTTCCTCAGACGAGACAGCAAAGAAACGCAGGTATCTGCTCGCGTTGCCTTCTGGCTCGGAGTCAAATTATGTGGGACCTATCGACTCAGTTTGTAGTGCTTTCCAAGTTGTAGGTGCTGCCGAATGGTTTCTCCACTCATACTAAATTGTAGTCCCAGTTCCTCACATATCTAGCCACTGTTCGTCTGAATTGCTGCCTGAAGATCTTTATTTTGTGCATGTGGTGTTCTTCCCGCACGTGGTGCGTCTTCGAGTGTTTCGTCACCGTCCTTAAACTTGTTAAACCACCACTGCGCTTTCTACGTAGTCACGATACCCTCACCAAAGACGTGGCATATTTTCCGCCGCACTGCAGCGGCAGTTGACCCCAGTTTGAACTCGTACAGCATTCACGCCCTTGTGACATTCTGTCCCATGTTCACTCTGTCCTTACGTAACTTCACGGTGTAACTGAACTACCACCATTACATAGTATGTTGGATATACCCATACCAAGAACTGACCTTAGCTTTATCTCCATTGGCATTCAACTTACGGTGTGTGGGCCAATTGAACGCAGACCTCCACAAAAAGTGGCAGAACTTTGTTGTTTACCTTTATAATATTAGTGAATACATTTACGTTTAGGTGTGTATGTTGCACTTTGGATTTGGTTAGTATTTCTAATATGTTTTGATTGGGAATAGCTTCAAACGTCACCATATTCTTTGATACCAATGAGTCATGCCGAACATCTCATTTCCAGAATTCAATATATTACCAAAATCAATTGAATGTTTAGAAATGTATGTATAATCTGCACACCCTTCGAAGAAAGAATGGAGCTAGTTGAAAATCAATTCGTACTGCTTTTAACCAATTGTTAGCATCTGTTTTGATATCTTACTGTAGTCCATTGATATCGTCGACCTTAGACAACCTGGTTTGGAAGTGCATTATATGATTCATGTAATATTTTCTTCTTTCTGTTTAGATCATAGGTTCATATCAGACAGAACATCACCATCAGTGAAAAGTTATTTACATTTTTTAACGTACGTTGTAGTATTGCGAATCCTTTACGTATAGAGTCGTCACAGGTCTGATCATATGCAAGTAATGAGAACTGTGTATAAGTCCTATCTGGTTTTATGCATAAAAACATCTGTTACATCCCCTGAATTTAATTGCCTCCCATCTCTGTATCTTTTTACCACACGTGTGGAAGGCGTCATAACCGTCAGCACGTCAATCTTTGTCAATGTACCGCAGCGATCACCATGTTGTATGTGTGATGTCTTTCCTTGTGATGCTTTCCGCGAAGTGGTCACTTTTGACGAAGAGGTCGCCACGAAGTCCCTGAAAACATTGTTGTGGACTGCACCCACTTGCCACTTCAATCTCGATCCACGTACGTCGTTCGTTTTTCCGAAACATATTGTTATGGCGCATCAAATTGCCTTCTCTAGAACATTGATTGTTTTGACTGAATAACACATAGTCGTTATCTCTCGCCATACTTCATCGTCTCCCATTCCCTTATCACCTGTGGAACTCCTGTAGTGCTGAGACACATCCTTCTGACGTGTGAACAGTGTTGCCATTACTTTTCTATCTAAGCTCTGTATTTGGGAAAGTATATACATTTTTTTTTTTTTTATCTTTTTCATCAAGTAAATATGAAATTGTGCAGGTCTCATACACTATAAATTTCTTCACAGACAAGGATTAGAGAAACGAACATGTAAAATACGAATCATTTAATATAAATTTAATTTAAGAGTATTAGAAGAATTATGTACAGTATATCTCTGAAATGACCACTTCCTTCGAGATTGAGATGATATAGTGTTGTTTTTCTGATATTGCTTAGTTTTGGTGTGTATCAATGAAAAGTTCAGTTGTGAAACTACAACCACCTTAAATACAAATTATTTTAACGCGTGATAACTGAAATCATCAATTGTAAATGTAATTGAATTAATTCATAAATTAAAGGAAATGTTTGTATTGTGGGTAAGTTTATTAGATATTGTAGTATCTACATCTTTATTCCTTATTACATAAGTTGCATGCTTTTTGTGTTGGTAACTTTGAACAGCGATCACCATGTTATCAACAGTATATGCAGCAGTATGAACAACATTGCGTACAATTGTTTGCTTAGGTTGAAGAAAAGAATTATGACACCATAAATCTATCTGTGAAATAGGGTATATTTACCATACATGCTTTATAAGGACTTCGGATTTTTTTTCACGTTAAAATACATGGCTCAATCTCTGAGGTTATTGACAAAGGAATATTTAGGGCTCGCATACTCATTTCTGGTGAGGTGTCGTATTGTAATTTCAGTATTTTTGATTTTTATGTGTTGTATAGATTTGAAGAATAGGATCGTGATAAACAAAATATTGTTGTACTTGTGGTTTAGTTTCATTACTATTTTTCTTCCATCCTCTGTCTTAAGTTCCAGAATAGAAAACAAGCTTTTCAGTAAAATCCATATAACCTTGTACACAGGTATGTAAGAATTGTGAATATGTAAGATTTTCTCAGGAAACACTTTTTTTTTTTTTACTCTTTCTTTCTTTCTTTCTTGGAATATTGAGCTATAACACATGGCGAAATAAAATTCCACTATATCTTGTTTTCTGGCTCCTTCCTTCTTACGATAGATATTTTGCTCATGTCCTTTTTTTTACTTCAAAGATAACATACAGTATCTACAAATTATTAAACATATAAGGTGTTTCAAGGGAAAAGGGCAATACTTTGAGAAACGGTAGTATGACTAATTCTAAACAGATAACTTCATATGGGCATTGGTCCTATACTGAACGGTTTGAGAGCTATTGGTTGCGAACCACTTTTTATCTTAGGCTGCTTATTCTTCAGTCTGTCGTCACTCTACAGCGGTAAGACATAACGCACTTAAAATTTGATGGGATGACTTTTCCAACGGTATGCAACTTCTGGCAGGTGGTGTCTTTGAGAGGGAAGTTGTAGAGTACATGTAACATTAATTTAAGATTTATTTAAGGGAACTGTATGGTAACATTGATTTCCAATTTCCTTCAATAACTTCCCTTCCAAGATTAACTACAGAGCGAGCAATAAGCAACATAAGGTCAGAAATAGTTCACAATCTGTAACTCTGAAACCATTGAGAATAGGGCTCATATTCAATTAACTTTTTTGCTTAGAATCACCTATGTTGACATTTTCCAAAGTATTCCTCTTTCTCCCTGAAACACCATATATACAAGCTGCTTTTTCACGTATTTTACCGCTTTGTTGAAATTCGTATTTTACCAATATCGAAATGTTATTTTTGTTCATTCTGTACGTGATCAGAAAGACTAAATCATACCTATTCTACGTTTCTTCGTCATAATTTAAGTGCTTTATTAGTGTTTCATAAATATTTAGAAAGTACTTATTTCACGTCGCTTATGCTTAAATATTACCAATATGACAAATTTATTTTAGTTTCTAATTTTAACTGGATCTTAAGTTCTTTATTGTAATTCCTGTACAAGAGTTCATAATCAATTCGAACATTTCATCATTTCCTCAAGCTGAGTATATTTGGAGGATGTTATTAAAAATTTGCGACGCAAAAATATAATCTGTATCATTTACTAATTTACTCTAAGTTTATTGTCTATACTCTATCAGATATTTAGCGAAAAACTTCTAGTTGCCAATGAAGAATTCTCAAAAGCATTCGACGAAAGAAAGCATTGAATTACGATAAATTTATATAAGAAAATAAATTTAGGCCAAGATAAGAAAATCTGAGTCGTATTAAATTGTTTGCCATTTAAAAGTTTCATCTACATTAATCGTGTTCAGTTTTGGTGGTACTAATCGCCTTTTCACGTACATATCTTAGTAGTACCTCAAGTGTTCCTTCTTTGCACATGTAGGACAATGTTTATGCAAAGACTTGAAAATAAAGAAATCAATGAGATAAATAGCGAAAGCCAAAGTCAGCTACCATGCACGGGAACAATAAGAATTATGCAATTTGAAAATAAATAAGTGAAATAACTAAGAGCAACGTCAAAGAAGTTGTCCCTGTGATATGCCCGTTCTTGCGTAAGCTTAGGTTTAAGTGTAGTTAAGGAAGGCCAATACCTGGGCCGATGCCGCCTTTGTCCATTTTTGTGTTTTTCACCCAGTCTCATCCCCCTCCCTAACGATGGGGTTGAAATTACCATTAACGGTATCGTCGGTGTCACTGTAATCACAACGACACCGAAAACTATGGATTTGACACTTATATTGGTCTTCTTTATTTTTATTTCTATTTTTTTTTTATGTCGCTCCTCTTTATTTATTTATTTATTTATTTTAGAGCTGGTCTGGGTGTCTTACCGTCACAGTACTTTTTCCCTCAGATTTTAAGTCACACGTGTATGAAGTTCGGGTTAAATTCAGAATTATGCACATCGACTTTATATATATATATATAGAATAGAGTAAAATTCATAAGATTTAACCAGCATATGTCCTACAAGGGGCGTTTTATATTGATTTACACTTTATTTTTTATTTTATTTTTATTAATTTTTTTAACTTATAAGAACCTTCATGCCTCACCAGATACATTCGCTTTCTCAACATAGTCTCCATTAAGAACCGTCGTGGCAACTTCTCTATGTCCTTTGCGAACCACTTTTTCGGAGTCTGTTGCACTCACGTCCGGACAGCGTCTTGCAGTTTCTGGAAGTCGGCGAAATGATGTCCACGCACCGGTTTCTTGAATCCCTCGAAGGGTGTAATCAGAAGGGACCAAGTCAGCAGAATAAGGTTGGTGTGGCATCACCTAGAACCCCAGCTCATTAGTGGCAGTTATGGTTGTCCGACTCGTGTGGGAACAAGCGTTATTTGTGTTGCAGGAGCACACCTTTCGCCCATTTTCCTGGTCGTTTCCTCTGAATTGCACGGCATAAACTCCGCAGCGTTGTCACGTATGACTAGCTGTTAATGGTGTTCCCGAGTTCCAGCCAGTCAATGAGGATAATTCCATCCTTGTCCCAGAAGACAGTGGCGATGTGTTTGCCTACTGAGGGCTGCGTGGGCAACTTCTTTGGCGTGGGGCTGCCTTTATGCTTCCACTGCATTGATTGGGCTTTGGTCTCTGGCTCATGGTAGTGTAGTCAAGTCTTTTCGCCAGTAATGAGTTTGGACATAAAGCCTTCTGGATTCTGGCTGTAGTGCTCCATAAGATAACTTCTCACGTCCTTGCGTTGTTGTCTTTGTGTTGCATGCAGGGATTTGGGCCACCTAACAGACACCTTACCCATCTTAAGATGTTCGTGTACTATGCGGTGCAATTCTTGTACTATGCGGCAGTGATTCTGGCGGTGCAAAATGACTGTGGCCGCCTCAGTTCCGTGCACGTGATGTACCTGTTGTCCTGAACAAGCCGCTCCACTCTTGAAGTGTTCACTAGTGTTGTCACAGACACTTTTCTTCCGGAAGTGGTTCCCTTCTCCGTTGATGTGCGGCACTTTTCCAGCCGTCCACCCAATTGTATACGGTTTTACGTGATGGTGCGCACTCTTCACACACTGCCACCAATCGCCTGTGAATTTCCGCAGTCTGTACCTCCTCTTTCCACAGAAACCACATTCTCCAGCTCTGTGTTTGTTTATCAGCTTCCATGTTGTCCGCTCACTTGCTTACAGCTGTTGGTGTAAGTGCTGTAGTTTTCCAGGGAGTACACTTCTCTGTATTGTTCTTCCACCTGAAGGCATACCTAAGTACTACTTCCTTTCAAGTGTAATGTCGAGCTCAATAGAGGAGTCTGAGAGAAGGAAAAAGGAAAGTGTAAGTCAATATGGAACGCCCCTCGTAAAAATGCGGGCACAAACCCTACATTTTACGACTTCTGCAGTTTAGGTGTTGT
The DNA here is from genome assembly GCF_964235325.1 of Thermobia domestica. Taxonomy (NCBI): domain Eukaryota; kingdom Metazoa; phylum Arthropoda; class Insecta; order Zygentoma; family Lepismatidae; genus Thermobia; species Thermobia domestica. The sequence goes on from NC_137461.1 coordinate 259,948,704, forward strand.
ACCGTTTAGGGCTTATGGACTTGTGCCTATTCCATTCACTTGTTTTGGTTCTGAAATTTGCCACGACCAAACAGAACTGCGACAATGCAGTTGTTGCCATGATGCTACGTATTATGAACGTAGTTAATTTCAACGCTAACAGTTGCATTATAATAACACTGAAAATATTATTCTGCAGCTATATATAAATGTATCTAAAACAACTTACTTCATTAAGAGATTTTTTCTTTTTTTACAGGTTATTTTAAAATATAAATTAACTCAAAAACTGCCTTTATAAAGAGGTATACAGAGCCTCATTAAGACGGAATATATTATTTTAAGTTCGACTTATTTGTCAGTGGACTGTGCCATCAGAAGTATTGCTGCAAGCCAGGGACATCCATCTTTTATCCCCTCAGGATGGATGCTTGTAAAAATCTTTCCATATTCCTTACCCACATAGCACACGGACGTCCACAGGACATCTGAGATTGATCCGCAATGGACAACTGGACATCCCAGTATCATCCGAATTTGCTCCCGGGACATTCATAGGACCTCCGCGAGATACCCAGATGTCTGCTAATATCCCGGATAACGGGATATTCAACGGGACCTCAAAGGGATTTCTACTGGTAAGTTGTGGGATAATGTGGCCCTAGATATATCTGGCGTGGGATTTCCTGGAATCTCCTGTCGCATTCGGGGTGTTCCGTGGACAACCTACGTGAAAATCCTTTAGGACATCGCATGCAGTACTTCCATGGAATGTCTACTCATTATCCCGATAATCAGGGAACTATGTAGGATAATTGGGACAAAAATGGGACGTCCTAGGTTCGTCGTGTGTTATGTGGGTTACCTTCGTGACAAAAGTACTACTATCTTCAAATTTCACGTTAATACCTATAGTAGTATGGGCTGGTCGATGATGAATCACACACTTCCACTTTTATATAATAGTATAAATTGACTTATCTAAATTAAAATGTTACGTAATTCTGATAGTCCATTTTTTCGTTGTAATATTCCATTCTATTTATTAATTTAATACTGAAATGTTATTTCTCATATATAGTATTAACTTGAAGCGAATAGAATGTCCGCCATGGTGTCCAGTGGGAAACTTATCTCAGTAATACAATACATATTGACAAAAGTCACGTATCTAATGTCACAAACTCAGTAGACGTCCAACAAACAGGTTGAAACACCCAGTCATTCAAGAAACAGTGCGTTGTTGAACAAGGTCATGAAAGTGCACCATGAAGAGCACACAGTTACGATTTATCTTTCTTTACGAATTGAAACTGGGGCATTGTGCCGAAAAGAGAATAATAGAGTTGTTTTAATATGCTGTCTACCATATGAACCGGCCGTAAATGCACGAGGCTTTGTCCTCTTGGGTTCCTCAACCAGAGATGGCAGAACACACAAGGAAAAGTGTCGCACTAACTAAAAGGAAGGACAGAAATATATAACCATGGGCCCCTCTGGCTTGGGGACAGTGGGACGTGTCCTTCTCAATATTGTGTGTAGCAGATGAAAATGATCACAAACTATTTAGATCTATATGGAAGAAGTAATGAAATATGTACACAAATTAATAATACATGTGCTGTTAAGTATTAAGTTTGTGTGACTGAAATGTCTGTGCGATGTGTGCCGCTTTCAAAGAAGAAAATAGAACTACAATTTCTGATTTGTTGAAGTAGTCTCGGCTGCAGCCACACACTTTTATCGGCTCAACCAAATGACTCTATTCCATGATGAAAGAAACCTGGAGAAGTTGATGGCGACTTAAGAAGGGAAATCGACCAACTCAAGGAAATACACAGTAAACTTAAAGGTGGCGAGTGGAATTAAAACTGATAGAGAAATATGAAAAATGTATATAGAGATTAATTCCATACAAATCGAAAGGTAGCACGAGAAATATTATTATGACAGTGTAGAAACTAAAGTTTTAAAGGTGGAAATGAGGCTTCAATGAGCGAATTGCAGCTTGAGGAAGATGGAAATAATGCATTAAGAAACTATGCCAGCAAAACTACTATGTACACAAGAATAAAGCGATGGTAGATTCTACTGTTTTCAACATGGCAGGGCCAGAATTTGTGGGGGGAACGAGGCAACTGCCCCCAGGGAAGCTCCCCGCCGTTCGAGGGGGGGTACTTTAAGACAAAATTTTCCTACTCCATATACGATACGAACATGAAATTATATATGAACCATCAAACAGGTTCACTACATTACATAAACAAAACAGCACACAAAAGGTCAATAAAACAAAAATGAGTCGTGGGCCCTTTTCAGTAAAAAAAATATATACTATTAGGGGCCCTAGAAATAATATTTATTCGTATGGATTTGAGATTTGTCAATATTGTCCCTTTAATTAATTTGTCATGTATGGAACGGACCCAGGGGCGTAACTAACGACCCCGCATACCTTGCTGTGTGGAAGGGCCCACAGGTTCCGGGAGTTCCATAGAGAATAAGAGGAAGATGGATAGAGGGGGCCCAAATAGGGGGCTTGCCCCCCCAACAAAAATTCTAAGCTACGGCGCTGCAACATGATACTCATGGAATGTCCTACACATATTATACAGTGTGTTTAAAACACACACAGTACTCGCCTAAATAGGACATGTAACTAAGCAGTAGGGTGGAACGAAAAAGTCAAATTTTCGAGTATTGAATTCTAATAGGAGTTTGACTTCATAAATTTTCCATGCCATACTCAGGAAGTTGAAAGATGTGTCGTTCTTGTGTGGACAAGAAAGCAGAGAAGGGTACATTAGAGCAAATTTGCTCTCAAGACTCACAATGCCAAAATTTAATTAAAAAATCTGAATTTAAGACATCCTTGAGTAAATCAACATAATTTAGCACACCCTAATTGGTCGGAGAGTTGAGTAGGATGTGGGTGAAACTCGAATTGCAGCCACCTCCTCGTGATGAGTTCTGGGCCATTAAAAAAAAAAAAAAAAAGTTGACAAATGGGCGAAGAGCTGCAAAATCCTTATGAAAATAAAATTATAAAATCACTCACATTAACGAATTAATAACAAGCATGCCCTCACACAACTAATATAAAGTACTTAGACGCTATAGAAATAAAAAAAGTAATTGCATATTTCTTGCGTAAAGGTAAATTTTCGTTGTTTTTTTTTTTTTTTTTTGTTCTTTTGTCAAAATTTTAGGCCGTTTACGCGAACTGAAGGTCCAAAGTGTGATTATTTTTCGTTATTGTACCATTGATTAGCAAGCAAATACGCAACTTTTGAGTCTTTTTAGAGTTTTGTACTCAAAAATTTGATTTTTTTCGCATAAAGGTAAATTTTGGTGCTTTCTGTCATTTTTTCCTAACTTTAGAGCGTTTGCGCGAACTGAAGATCCAAAGCGTGATTTTTTTCATTGATTAGCATGCGAATACGCAACTTTGGAGCCCTTTTAGAATTCGATACTCGAAAATTTGATTTTTTCGCCCCACCCTACTAAGCAACCACGCAAGAAACTAGAAAGATGCTGCATGTCTGGGCGATTGTCGTTGCCCATCTAATGGTATATGGACGCGTGTTATGCTGCTGAAGATGTGTCGACATAAGATCGATTATGTAATTGACAACACCTCGAAGGTACTACGTACCAGGGGTGCCCACAAGGGGGGGCTATGACGCAAACTGCGTCATTGAAATATTTGGGGGGTATAAATCTATATAAATATGTTTGAGAGGGTGTAAAAATTAATCGAAAAGATTTTTTTTTTCAAGGAAGAACACCTACGGATAGCCAACTGAGGGGGGTGCGTCATGGACATGAGGGGGGGGGCACCACTGCTACGTACTAATGCTATTCCCTTGAATGAAGGCGAATATATAGCTTATTTTAACGTCCCTTCCCTTACGAAGTACCAGAAAGTCGTGTGTGTGTGTCCTATATGAGAAATGTGAGCACGCTGTATTTTCCTGCTCACCTACAAGTTCATATACGAGCATGTCATGAAGATACGACGTCACTGTGTCTAAGATAGAAATTACTCTCATCACTGAATACCATCAACCTCTATTTCCCTTGTCACTGCATTCTATCAATATCGCCGAAAACATTTTTGATGATGAGCAGGCGTCAACAATAATTGTGCAAAAGAAACTTGGGATAGTTTATCAATCAACGATCGATTGTTTAGTGTTCCTGCACTCACATCTTAACCATGGTAGTTCTGATTGCACTAGCGGTCACCGTCCTATCAGGGCGGTGCGAATGATCCTTCTTTCCAGGAGCTTTTCGGTACGTCGCGGCAGTGGTGGATCCAGAAATTGTTTTGAGGGGGTTGGAACAAAATAATTTAGAAAAACAGTGGAATTCATTTTTGCTGTTCAAATTTGATAGAGTAATATACACTTGCATATAGTTAGTTGCACTTGCCACTTCTTTGGTGCGTTAGTTCATGGAACCAAAGAAGTGGCGTTCCCCGATATTCTACCTAATTTATTTAAAAGGTTTATTTTATTAAAATTGTTACACTGTTCAATGTATTTCATTGTAATTTTTTTTCTGTGTTCTTAATGAGCTAGGATTTTAAAAAATCTTCGGGAGATACATGAAATATTTTGTAACAAAGAATACATATCACAAACTTCACGACAAAACAGTAGGAAAAAATACAAAATTAATATATCTTTGCTTCAATCATACAGAAATTGCAATCTTCTGGAATGCAATTGGGGTTGTCTTTTACAACTTAGTTCGCGATTTGGCTGTTAAGGCAATCGACTCTCGTCATTGAAAAGATTAGCAGTTAATATCTAAAGCCAAACACAGGAAGCCCGAATCATCCATTTCCATAATTCAGATAAAAACTTATTTATTACTTCAGCAAAATTCTCAGCATTTTTAGTGCGAATGATTTCAAATTCCTCTTGCTCCAATATTTTGGGTGGGGCTTCAGCCCAAAAGCCCCCCTTTAAATCCGCTACTGCGTCTCGGGAGTATTGATGCTGTGAGAACCCTCCGTTTCCCATCTTGTATAGTACCGATGGATTACTGAAATGTCATGACCCGCGTTCGTGGCAGTTCAACTCAATAAACACTGGTCCTTTCACATTCTCAATATACGGCTGCACCTACACTCGAAGACAGCTGTACAATAGGCGTTCGCTGGCGTCTTCCTGGAATTGGAGACATACGTGTACAATGTGATCATGCTTATCTATGATCTCGTTGTCCGAATATTTCTACCACATGCACTCTATACATGGTGTTTCAAAACAACACTGACAATGTTTGGTAGGTGTTTCCTGACATCAAGATAAGATAAAAACTACTAAGTTTACAAATGAAAATTGCTATTACGCTGCCTGCACAGAAAAGAATTCTGTTGCTGCAAAATAGCACACGCCCATATAGCTCAGGAGTAGTGATTTCAGGGAGTGGCTCATGGAAAATTTGATCCCAGAGATACGAAATTTCCAAGGCTTATCTCCGATCATGCTCAACGCGAATTTTCATCAATTTTGCAGCACTGTCTTTACCCATCGTATATTGTGAGTCTCTTAGGAGGAAATTTCATAAAATCACACTGGTCAAGAAGTCTGTAACAAAAAAGAATCAAATTGGAGTGTTCTACTTCATCTTCCCAAGTAATCCAAATGGTCGGCAAAATGTTGATTTATGGTTGAGTTCACTTTTTTTTGCGTAAAATAACTTTGGGACATAAAACATCTTCTGATAGTAAAAATCGTTAATTTTAACGAACGGTATTTAGTTTTAATTAAACTATAATCTATGGTTGCTTATTTCGTTGAATTCAATCAACCAATATTTACCGTATGACCAACGATTATTTTTAGTGGTTAAAAATTGTCAACTTGGTTCCTTTTCAGCTGAAAATTGGTTGGTTGAAAACAACTGTGGCGAATCAGGCATCATCAATGTCGGAGAACCGCTGAAAAACAACGATCACAACTAAAAGCCAACCGTTCACCAACACTCACTTCGGTTTATAGTCCAGATATAACGCTATCCGATTACCGTTTGTCTCGAACTTTATAGTTGTTTGTAGATTCGTACCACTTCCGAGCATGCAAGTTCTTTAACACGGTATTGAACAGTATTTGACATCCAAGCCTTCGCGCAATTTCAACGTGCTATCGAAGTATGATGATTTTCATATGGGAAAATGTAATAGTGACTATATTGCTAGTGTTCTACATGTGGCGTGATCTAAAAGTGTGCCTATGCACTCTCGAAAGTAACAAAATACTTATTTCGCGTAAAATTGCATGACGTCGCCAGTTGGTGTGGTTGGGATAAGCCAAAGTCGTGCAGCCAATTTGTACACATTAGTCGCTCGACTACCATCATTTGCCGTGTAACGGAAGTGAGGTGATTTTGAGTTTGTCACGTTCAGCAGCGAGGCTATATGAAACGAGGACCTACTGATTAACGTGGAATCCAAACCACATGAGCTCCCGACGTTAATCGAACCGGGTCTCCCACGCCAATGTAACTGAAGAAGAATGCACCAATTCTATGCCATTTACTTTTAATGTGACTGGCGGCTGATGTGTTTATTCTTCTCATCGAAAGCATATATTTATGGAAAATATTGAGTTACTCTTTAGGATACGCATTTCAATGAAAGCGTAATAAAAATCCACAAGATACCCTACTTTGACAAATTTGAAACACTCTACCCCTTAGAAAAATACTTTAATCATATTGATAACAATCCAGTTTGAGGTATAAGTGTTGAGTTGAGTTGATTTTCAGTTTAACGTCCCGTTCAGCAGCGAGGCTATATGAGACGTGGACCTACTGATTAACATGGAATCCGAACCACATGAGCTTCGTCTCAGCGACCCCGAAAATTGTGGATTCGAAACGAATATATACAGTTTTGGATTATTTTTATGCCACCTCTTCCCATCCTCCCTCCTAGAGTCCTAGCCCCTCAATATTCATGTGCAGATTGTAAATTTATGTCTAAGTTTTGTTTAAATTGCTACAGGCTTTCGTGAGTTATGCTGCAATATACAGATGGTGATCAGAAAAATAGAAACACCTGAACGAAATTGCAACTTACCAGATTAATATGGTGTCAGGCCACCTTTCGCCTTCAGAACAGCCTTGATGCGACGTGGGATGGAGGCACAGAGGTCGTAAATGGTAGCAAGTGGAATTTTACACCATTCCTCGTGCAGGGCATCGGCCAGTTCTGTGAGAGAGGATGGAGGTGGAGGCGTCGCCGGAGTCGTGTTTCCAAGACGGACCACAGATGTTCAATTAAGTTGAGATCTGGGCATTGGGCGGGCCAGGGGAGATGTTGAACTTCATCCCGATGTTCCTCAAACCACGTTGCAACAACGCCAGCTGTGTGAATAGGTGCATTATCATCCTGGAAGATGGCGTCATTGTCCGGGAACAACATCCGGACCATAGGATGCAAGTGGTCTCCTAAAATTGCGACATAATCGTTGACAGTGATTCGTCCGCTAAGTGTGTCCACAGGACCCAATGAAAACCATGATATGGCGGCCCACAGCATCACCGAGCCGCCGCCATGTTTCACAGTTGGGCGGAGACACTGCAGATCATAAGCTTCTTTGGGCGTTCTCCACACAAAAACACGGCCCGTGGTTGGGAATAGGGTGAAGGATGACTCATCCGACCATATCACACGTTTCCAGTCCTCATCGGTCCAAGTTGCATGGTCGCGGCACCATTTGCGGCGTGCGAAAGCGTTATGGTCCCTGATGAGCGGTTTGGCCCGTGCAACACGACCCCGTAAGTTCATGTCATGTAATTCGCGGCGGATTGTGATTGTCGAAACAGGGTGGGGGAGGTGCTGATTGAATTCCTCCGTCACTTGCTCCGCAGTGGCACAACGGTTCTGCGGGACAATGCGCTTTAATACCCGGCGTGACCTGTCACTCATGATTTTCTTCCACCCACTGTTCCGCTTCCCCAATGTGGTTTTCCCGTGTGTTGTGTAGGCCGTCATCACCTTCGACACTGTCCCACGCGACACACCTAACACAGTAGCCACTGCCGTCACACTCACTCCACATAACCGCGCACCAACAATTTGCCCTCTTTGAAAATCTGAGAGGTCTCCCTTTTACACTACCTCCGTCTGCTGCAGCCACTGGACACTGCTGTTCCACTGCGCCTGACGTAGTATGGAGACCGACCTAACACACCACTACCAGCGGTCCAGCGCTGCGGGCGCCACGACACCACTGCCAACCCATACATCTGACGTGTTGCCAACTACAGGTGTTTCCATTTTTTCTGATCACCATCTGTATGTGTATACATACACACACACACTCATACTATCTATCTATCTATCTATCTATCTATCTATCTATATATATATATATATATATATATATATATATATATATATATATATATATATAGAGAGAGAGAGAGAGAGAGAGAGAGAGAGGCGGATCCAGGATACGATCAAGGGAGGGGCTAAACCATATTTTGCCGTTTTATCCAGTGTAAAGCAGGATTAAAGCCCATTTTATCCAGTGTATACCTCAGCGTCAAGGGAAGCTATAGCCCCTATAGCCCCCTTCGATCCGCCACTATATATATACAGGCATGATATATACCTAGGTATATTGCAACGCTTCTCGCTTCGCCTGCCAAAAAACTACGTAGAATAACGCCGAATAACACCTTCGGAGCTGCATCTGTTAATTCCTGGGCTAGCAGACATGCCCATCTTGACTAAACTTGGGCTTAAACTCATCGGGTCTGTCCCCGGTCATGTTAGCGATCCTGAAATGTACACAAGCCAACAAATTTAAACCTTTTGTGTCACATACACGAAAGTAGGTTACTTGAACTAAATCTACCCTCCTGAACAGGAAAGTGACAATAAAAAGTTCGTAACACGTAAGGTTTTTGTGTGACAGAAGTGAGTTGGAATTCGGCGGAAAATTATAAATTAATTTTGTTACTAATATTATTTACCTACAGAATCTTATTTGGAAATGCATTCATATTGCATATAAGACAATATAGAATGTAATAAGATAGAGACGCATTTGCAGAATGTTCAAGTTTGAATATAAATCAATAAATATCTTTATTTTCGACAGTTAGTTAAACTGGATTAACGTACTAAATAGAAATTCAAATAATACTCTAAATTATAATTTTTATCAATATTTCAATTTCAGTTAGTCCATTAAGCCACGTTATTTTAAGTCATATTTTTACAATAAAAGGTCTCAGAATTAATGTTCTCATGTGTCTGTGTTAATACTAAACTAAAATGTGCAGCTAATATACAAAGCATTGTAAACTTAATAAATGTTTTTAAAATTTATTGTTTTCTCTATACTGTAATGCGTTTCATTTTCTCTACCAGAAGTAGTCATCCATCATGTTATCCTATCTACCTTGATAGCTATTATCTTTTCTGTATATTATGATGAATTTACCATCATTTCTGTATACGAAAGATCCTAACTTTTCAGTCAAAGTCTAGTTGCGAATGTACGAATTGAATTTTCAGTCGAACTGTCCATGGCTCTAAATTTTTCGTTCGATCCTTTTTATATGTAGAAATAGTAAGCAGTACTTTATGTGAATTTACTAATTGAAAGTATGTAACAGTATTATGTTGTGATGTGTAAGTATTCTGGAAGGCTAGTCTTTCACAGTTAAGTGTGACTCATTCGCCCTACTGCCCTAGAAGCAAAGCAAACAACAAATTATTCCTGTAATCCTAACAATATAGAAATAATCTTCGAATCTTCACCAATTTTCCAGCAGTTATTGTAATACACAGACATTATGTTTGCATTATATCTGCGGAATATGGCACTGGTATTAGTAGTTTATCTTCCCATTGTATAAAATAGTGCTTTGAAGTTTAGAATAATCGTTAAACACCTCTAGTTTTCTTAAGTGTATTGTTAACCTAATGCCTAGACCAAATTATCTATATTTAAACTAGAGAGGGATTTTTGATAACATAGTAAGCCGAAAATTATTAATGTATGTTTCTTTAAAAAAAGTGAAATTCTAGTGCTAGAACCCAGTAAATTCCATTCCTACAATCCCCAGCTTGTTGATGCGAATGAGATTAAGATCCCTCACTAAATTGTCCAGTCCAGATGTTATAAGTGAGAATAAAACTTCCTATATTAATTTCGTCAAAATGAGTTTGGTGACGTCGCATATATATACATAAAATGAAGACATAACAAAAAGGGATAACAAATACATTTGGTGCGTTTGTCTACGCGTAAGCAGTGCTGCTATTCAGCCGGTTCGTACCGGTTCGCTAGAACCGGTTGTTAAAATATTTTGTGTTTGCAGGACCCTTTATTATACCCAGACATAAATACGCTCGCGCGCGCACGCATGAGATATCGAGAATGGAACTGTGGTCATATGAGTAAAATGGTGAGGGTATTTATATCTGAAACACCATTATTTAATTTGAAACATCAGTATCAGTAATCGTCAATCCATTGCTGGATGATGGTCTCTCCAATAATTTTTGACAACAATATCTTGGATAACACGGTTCCAAGATATTCGCAGTGCTACATAATTTCGTCACGTCACCTTGTATTAGGATACTCTGTAGGTTGCTACTAGTCATTTGTGGTATTAAAAAATCTTTTGTCTACCTTGTATGGTTAGTTTCCTAAGAGAACTAACCATCTATTTCTCTCATATATATAGCGAGCGAGAGAAAACCGGTTGTAAAAAATAGAATAGCACCACTGCGTGTAAGTCTTCAAATTAGTTAACGTTTCATCTTTGTTATATTCATATAACGAACATCAAGTAGTGTTTTCATTTGGGATATTTCAAAACGAAAGAGTTTTCAATTTTTCTTTAATATTCTAATTCATTCGACGTTTATGGAACTTTCCGTATTTTGATGGTAAAACAGTATTTTTGTAAGGCAATCTAAAATCCATGAATACCTTTCTATTGTCAGAATAATGAAGAAAGACATTCTTGATGGGAAATTTCACAAATTTATCTCTATTTCGGATAAACTAACCTTCTTTATGCTTAGATGGAGTAGAAGTTAGTTTACAACTTTTGGGTCAATTGAAATGAATAAAACACGGCACTGCATGATTCGTTAAATGACGATAATTCTGGTAACAGAGACAATTAAATGGAAATACCTCCTTTATATAAAATATCCCAGCATTAAATGGATTTTAATAATGTACTATAAAATATAGGTTGTTGGAATCGTTTTCTCTGTGTGTTAGTCTGTAGGATGTAAAACTGATACTTCCGCCTATTTTCAGACATGTCGCAAAAACCCTGTCTAGGCTACGGTTTCGATACTAATCCCGGTCATTTTAGATATCTTATTTTCACCATTTCTCCTGCCTATATTGATGGGAACTGAACTTGGACCTAAATAGAATCGGAAGTGTCACTATTCATTTCATGACCCCGGAAACTATGGATTTGATACTAATACGGATGGTTTAGATTACTTTTACATGTCATTCATTCCGCCCCCTTTAGGGAGAATAGGGGTCTTACCCCCAAAGTACTTTTTTCCAGAAGAGATAAGATACATTTAGTTGGAACTGCTAAAGAAATTTCAGAGCTATGCTGGAACATACGAGGGTTGGTCAATAATTTTTGTCCTCGTATAGAAATATTGTAGCTGTTTACCTTAAAGTTATGAATGAAATGACCCAATATATCATGAGACTAATTATGAACCGTTGTGACTTTAGGTTAAAACTGCTTAAGATATGGAGTCTGAATGTAGTGGAAATGTCGAACTGTCAAAAGTGGAATATGGAGTAGTCAAAGTTCCTACAAGAGGATGAAAGCGAAGATCTATGAAGAAATGGAAACTTTTTATGATGACGGCCAGAATTGTCGTGTGACTGCAGCATGTCAAGGAGGAATTCAAGCAGCACCTCAAACAACCTGTGTCGACAATCACAGTCCTCCGCGACTTCCGACATGGACATAATACAAGGTTGGGTGACAGGGGCAAAACCGTTGATACGGAACAATAAGGCTTTAGCACGATGTCAATGGTGTAACGAAGGCACAATATGGACAGCTGGTGACTGGAAACGTGTGATATAGACAGATGAGGCATCATTCAAATTACGGGCTGTGTTTATGTATAACGGACGCCCAAAGGAAGGTATGATCCGCTGTTTTCAGTGGGTCCTCTACTGACATTACCGGTCGCGTCACTGCCCATGGTTACATCATCATTTTAGGGGATCATATAGATTCTATGGCCCAGAAGTTTCCGTCAATGGTGCATTATTCCAGGAGATAATGTGCCCAGTCACAAAGTTGGAGTTGTTGTACTATGGAATGAAGAACGTCGGGGTGAACACCTAATCTGGCCTGAACCTAAACATAATTTAAAATCTGTGGTCATTCTCCTCTCATAAATGAAAGAGAATACCGGTTAAAAAAAAACTGAAAAAGTAGATGGAACATAATCTAATAACAGAATTTACCGGTACATCAGGAATTCGAGGAATTGTTTAGAATAGGCCTTAGATATAGTCCTAACCCCAACAAACCTTCGATGAAATTTATTTTATCCGGAGAGACGGTTGTTGAAATGTTAGACCACAATGAAAAATTAAATGCAATCTTTCACTTTAACGCCCCATGAATATGCCCTTTAGGCCAAGGGAAACGGATGATAAAGCAAGTGAATCATAATGGAAGAATCGGTGCAATGATATTGTGGGAGGAAATTCGAGTATCCCGAGAAAACCCACGGACACGATGCCCATTACAAACTTACTTGGCGAGGGATCGAACCAGGAGTAAGTCTCTAGCACTGAGCCACCGTGCCTCCTTAGACCAAAATGAGAGGGAAAAGTTTGGATATGATTGTATTACCGCAATACATACTTGTTTAAGTACTCTCTATGTAACGACAGAAGACAAAAAATAAATAAAAACTTTTACTCTAGGCTTATGACTGATTTTAGGAAATGGTTTACAGAACGTAACAATTGGTGATAAAGGCAGACAAAGTAACATACATAATTATACCATGACAAATGTACAAGAGGAAGGTTTTACAGAAAGTGCAAGGTAGTTTGTATATCAGATAAGATTCTACCCCTTTACAAGAAGTAGTGGTTAATAATAATATAATCATTGTTAGGTCAGATATTTTAGATGATGTAACAAGTAAAGCTCTAAAAATTTCTAACCCTGGATTACCCATAATTTATAGCCTACCAGAAATTCACAAAGCCGATGTTCTTCTCAGACCTGTTATTTCAAGACAACTTCATACCATGTACAAAGTAGCTCAATGGTTAGTTTAATATTTCAAAGATTTGATTATTCGCTCTTACACACTGAGTCAAGAATACTATGAAGTGAAACAACAAAACTGTAATCTACTTGATGCCAATCATATCGATATGACATCAATTGATGCTAGTCCAAATGCACCCATTGCTTTGGGAGGAGTTTGAGGAAAAGTTATATAGTATTTAGGCAGTGACTTGCTCCTATATGACTTAGGTTGGGTATTACAATGATTGTGTATTTTCAATAGAATATACTTTCCTTACTTCCTGAATAAAGAAAAACACAGCTTTCTTACAAGGCTGGCTAGAATATTTATTATAAAAAATTAAACTAGAAATGTAACGGTTTCGGAAGTATAGCACTTCCTTCCTCAGACTACACTCTACAACTGAAATCAGAAATAAAATTATATACAATAAAGAAAGGAGATCATTGTTCTTTCCACTAATAAGGAATCGCTCCTCATTAAAAGTTCACTTTTCTTTCTAAAAACACTACTCCCCCCGGGGGGGCGAGCGTAACTGCCTTTCACCTGGCAAAATTGATGAGTAACAATATAACAAACAACTATGAACTGATAATAGCCGGAAACAGCTTTCTAACAATAAAATTCGTGAAAACAAGACCTTGGAAACACCTGCTTGAAATAAAGAGCTAAACAAAATAAAAATTATAAAGCTTGTGACCTTTTAAAAGCATTAACATCATGCAGAAAACCATAAGTAAATAATGAAACCCTAAAAATAAGTAAATAACTAACTTATAAAATAACTAAATAAAGATATATAAAAGAATACATAAATCAAATTAAATATTATAGTGTCCTTATATTTTACCCTCTTCTTTCTCCGTTCTTCCTTTTGCAAAATGTCCTCCCACTCTTCATTAATACTATAACCACTATTCCAGTTCATAGCTTTATCTGCTACCTCTTTTATCCTCTTAGCTTCTTTCCACTTCCTAACCAGTTGTCTCCATTCATACTCCACTACCGTTGCTCCTTCCCAGTTCACTTCATGGCCGGTTTCACTGACGTGCTTCATGAAGGTAAAATATAAGGACACTAAAATGTTTAATTTGCTTTATGTATTCTTTTATATATCTTTATTGATTTAGTTAGTTATTTACTTAATTTTAGGGTTTCATTATTTACTTATGGTTTTCTGCATAATGTTAATGCTTTTAAAAGGTCACAAGTTTTATAATTTTTATTTTGGTTAGCTCTTTATTTCAAGCAGGTGTTTCCAAGGTCTTGTTTTCACGAATTTTATTGTTAGAAAGCTGTTTCCGGCTATTATCAGTTCATAGTTGTTTGTTATGTTGGGACTCATCAAATTTTACAGGTGAAAGGCAGTTACGCTCGCCCCACAGGGGGGGGGGGGGTAGTGCTATTAAAAGAAAAGTGAACTTTTAATTAGTAGTGATTCCTTATTAGTGGAAAGAACAATGATCTCCTTTCTTTATTGTATATAATTTTATTTCTGATTTCAGTTGTAGAGTGTAGTCTGAGGAAGGAAGTGCTATACTTCCGAAACCGTTACATTTCTAGTTTAATTTTTTATAATAAATATTCTAGCCAGCCTTGTAAAAAAAAGGCTGTGTTTTTCTTTATTCAAGATGGACACAAGGCCATATTGTCATAATATCCTTACTTCCATAATCCCTAAATTAAACCATGTGTTGACGAAGAATTACTAAGTACTTAAAATATTCTGTTTACTTTTGTCACATATTTTACTTAAATATATCTAATTCTTAATTACAAAAATATAGCATTTAAGCCTTACTAAAGTAAGTTTACTATTCAAACAAAAGAGTGCCAAAAGTTGTATGACTTATGTAGTATTGCTCTTGCCTTGAACACATGGAATAAATAAATCACGCCGTAGACTTTTGTAATACTGTGAAACTACATAATGATTGACAGAAATTTTCTGTTCACGTGCCAATCGACTAACCTCTCTGGAATCTTATTACAGATAGAAACTGATCATTTGTTGAAGGTTGGTAGTATGAATCGGTATTCAGTTCTATCTTTGAAATAGTGTGTGATCTGTTTTTGCATAGAAAGGAGTGACTTGGAGCACATTTTTGAACACAGACATCCCTTCACCAGATCTAATCACCTACGAAGCTCCTTTTATTAAATTTCACCACTGGGGAATATACACAAAAGATTATAAATGACTAGGATACCGAATATTATTGTCAAATTCGTACTTTCTGGGGTCACTGAGATCAATAGTAACACTCCCAATGCCATTCAAGTCCAACTTCAGCACTCATCAATCATAGAAGGTTTGGGGGCCTGAAAAATCACGTCCAAAATGACCGGTATTTGTGTCGAATCCATAGTTTTTGGGACTGCTAGGCTGAATGACAACAGTCCTTACGACATTTGAACTCAAGTTTAGGCAAAAAGGGACATACAGGGTGTCTATCGGTCACGAAAGTCACAAAAGCAGAAAATGGTAATGAAAGTCACGAAATTTAGCTTTTGGGTCACTTTTTTTTTTTTTTTTTTTTTTTTTTTAACTGTTCAAATGTAAGTACAGATTGGAAAATTCTATTCTATAAAACGTCAAAGTTCACCACCAAAAATGTCTATGATCGCTTTAGACGCTACCAAATCGCAAGCAAAGTACGTTTCTATCGCATGAATGAAAATTCGGCGTAATCCCCACCCAAATTCGCTCTTAAAAAATATTAAGAAATTTTATGATTTGGTAAAGAAAAGGTCACGAAAAAGTCACGAAATTTCATTTTGGGATTTTAGTAGACACCCTGACATAGCAACTTGTTCGAGACTGACAAGGGCAACAGAGTATGCATTGCTCTTCGTACAATTATTGTGTATATATATTTTTTAAGGAAAAGCTGCCCCTGTCGATATGAATTATATATATATATATATATATATATATATATATATATATATATATGTGTGTGTGTGTGTGTGAAATTCATATCGGCATGGGCAACTCTTCCTAATTTATTTCATTCATTTGTTTGCCATCAAAAATGATACATTGTATATACCTTATCCCCCCCCAGTGCGAAAAACAGTATTTTAGCTAGTTATTAAGAAGTTCGAACAACCAAATTGGAAGGAGTCCACGTTTCAATAAACCTGAAACTGGAATTAATCACAGTGGGATTTTTGTAGGAAGTTTACTTTTTTATTGTGATGACCTATTCGACATCTTTTGAGTGTGTATATACGAAGAACATTTCAGTTGGTATTTTGAGCAATTTTAGAACATAGAACGTGAACATTTTCTGTGAGAAAAATTCATAGAATTTTATATGATGATGAAACTGAACTGAATGATTCCGATGCAGATCCTGATTTTTAATTATTTATTGACCATGATAGTAACAGTGAGCTTGGTGAAGAAGAAGATAAGAGTGAAGAATTGTTATCTGCTGCCGCTGCTGAGAAAACTCCACCCACTCCGCCATTAGATAATTATCTTGCCAATAATGAAAAATTAAAAAAAAAAAAAAAAAAAAAAACACTTTACCCCCTGGTATTCAGTACATTTTAACATAGGTGGTGCATTAGGTTATGTTAAATAAACTTGTAAGTGTCTTTTGCAATATTACTTATCTATAACAACATTTAAGCAAGTATTTATTTTTCATAATTTTCTAGAAAAGCTCATATAATTTACTAACAAAGATACGTATACAAAAACATTTTTAAAAAATAAGCAAAACACCAGTTTTGATCTGAAATGTTTTTTTTCTGTTTCAAAAATACTTGTAATTACATAAAAGTATGTTTTTATTTTAAAAAATTTCGGTTATAAATTAATTATGCAGTTTTATTTTCTTGGGTCTCAGACCCAGCCCGACCATTTACGAAACTTTTTTTCACCCGACCACTGTAGGGTTAACTCGCAGAGGGAAAAAATTCGATCAGTGTAGAAAATGTTGCAATCAGAGGCCGTGCTGCAAGGCTGTATGGACTTAACTGAGAAGTATATTTCCTATGCCGTGACTCAAAACATAGGATAGGATGAAGAAATCTAAAACCATTACAGTATTTTGCTTGTTTCTCACGAATTTGTACTTCAATTAAGCAATGCAACTAAATAACACAAATATTGAAGTCGTAATACAAAACACAGTAATACTGACAGCTACCAGCCAAAAATGGGTACGAGTTAAATGTTCCTGTGTCAATAACCTCAGAGAATGAGCTAATTATTATATTTTTCAACGAACTTGAAAAGTTCGTTACTGAATTCCCAATGTTTGTGTGTGTATGTGTGTGTGGGTGTGTCTGTTATTTGTGATCTTTTCAATTTTGAGTTCTCCAATCGATAGAGTATCAGAAATATTCTGAGGAAGTGATGGAATTTCTCGCGTCAATCTTACTGTTCTCGACATACTGGCCAAAAAGTTGCCCGTTCCGGAGATTTAAGGAGCTATATCTCGGTAACGATGGGTTAGAGAAAGATGATATTGGTGATGATCAATACCTAAGAGATGGTGAGTACCAAATAGTAACCGGTGGCCATTGTTCACCAGTTAACATCGGTACAAAAATGTTTACCATCCTCTTATGTTTTGATTAACAGAATTACCATCTCTTTATCATGTCTTCCCGTTACCGAGATATTGGCCAAAAAATAGTTCCGATTTTGGGAGATTTAAGGTGCCATATATCGGGCACCGTAAGTCATAGAGATCATATTGGTGTTGATCAATACCTATGAAGATGGTGAACATTTTGGTACCAAATAGTAACAGATGGCCACTGGTCAACTGGTTACCGTCCCCGAAATATTGGCCAAAAAAGTTCGAATTTCGGAAATTTAAGAAGCCATTTCTCGGGAACCGTAAGTCATACAAAGATTATGTTTTGCGAATTTTTGCGAGAAACAGAAGAAAGCGCGGATAAAAGATTTACTTTTACATGTACAATTATAATTATCTTTTCCGCTTCATCTCTCTATTCTTTTTGTTATATCTGGCAATGCTCTTGGAGCATTTTGAACTTTCTTTTTTAAATTTTATTTTGACATAAGTAGAAATTACATTATATAAATGCACTTAACAAAAGTACGTGGATGAAAAAAAAAAATTTTTCCAATACATGATCAGTACACTCATTTCACTTTATAGTACAAAAAACTGCATTCCAAACCATTTGGAAGTTTTTGTCGAAAAGACATGTAGAGTTTGTATACCGTATTCCATTTCTTTCTTTCTTCTAAACAGACACAGTAGTATGTATGTTAGAATATTATTGAGAGAAAAATCCAAAGCAATTAACTTATGTAGTATTCATAAATAAAGGCTTAACACTTGAATTTTTATCATTATTATTCACTTAAACTATCTCTACAACCTACGGAACCCGGAGGTTCAATACCGCATTCACAAAAGCTCTGCATTGACTTTTGTTCTTAAGCAAACTGGATTCAGTTTCTATTTTGTATTCCTATATTCCATTTTGATATTGTCCTTCTATCTGCATTTAGATCTTCCTACTGGACGTTTTCCAACTAGATTTGCTGTTAAAGTTTTGAGATAGTTCCTAATTTCATTCTTGCTACATCACGTGAGCTTTCTAAACTTGCCTAACAACGTTTGGCAAACGGGGTAGATTACGCAGTTCCTCGTTCTGAAGTTTCCGCATTCCCGTTCCCCTTGCGTCCGAATATTTGCCTCAGTATTTTGTACTCAAGTACTTTCAGTTTGCGTTCTTCCAGAGTTAGCGACCATGTTTTGCAACTATACAGGACAACAGGTGTGAATGTCATTTTATATATTTTAAGCTTAAAAATCATCGACAAAAGATTTTGAACTGAATAAAATACGAATTCTCTGCTTACAGTCAACATTTTAATTTCTTCGTAGATATGGTCTGGTCGATTGGTCTGTTAATATCAATCTTAGATATTTGAAAGTATCACTTTGTCTATAGTATTGTTTGATATATTGACGTATCCATAATTTGTAGTATTACGATCCCGGCGAATTTTCACTTATTTAGTTTTCTCTGCATTTACTTTTAAATCCATGTTCCTGCAAGCATTTATTAAAAGCTCCACATTTATTTCTATTGTTCTTCTATCATAGTCTATTAGATTTATTTGTTATTCACCTAACAATACAAATAATTTACTTTAATTACAATTTACTGTATTTCAATTACATTTACATTTCATAATTTCAGCTGAATGTATATAAGACAAGTTAGGTAATTTTGTATTTTCACTACACTTTTTACTGATGTGCACCCAGGCTAAGAAATATTAGACAACTATAATTTTACCTTCTTTACCTCGAACAAAATAGTCATTTCAGTATCAAAATGGGAAAAATAATTTTGATAATACTCTTAGATAACTTTAATATCAAATGCTTACTATTTTATCTTTCTTTTTGGCTGATCATTGAGTCTCTGAGAAAATTTATAGACACTTGTTTGCCATTTACTTGAAGATAACACTATTATATATTTTTTTTCCAATACATGATCAGAACTATACATGCATCATACACGGTGTTACAATGCAAAAGATGTAAATACATATTCACTGATGGTAATATTCATTTACATATAAGTCAATGAACTAACAAGAAAAATAGATGAATTGTTTAACAAACTTCCAAATCAGCTTGGAAAAGTTCGACGATATTAATAGACCGCAGCAAGATATCAAAATGGATGCTAGAATCTGATCGCAAGCACCACAAAATGATATCCAACTGGCTCCATTTTCTCTGTGAAGTGTGTGCAAATCATACATACATTTCTAACAATTCCAGTTATTCTAACACACACACACACACGGAATTTTGAGAGAGATATCTTCTCGGTAAGCATGATTCAACGGTTTCTCAAGAGTACTGTGACGTCTGAAACTTCTTCCAAACACAATTTCTTAAAAGAATCAGATAAAAACGTAATATATGGACAAAAATGAAGAAATAAAATGAGTTCACAAACACTAGCCAGGAAAAGCACTTTATTTTTAAGAATAATAGACTTTTAACTAGTACATTTACCAAATTCATGGTTTTCTATTTAGCCAACCACATGAAGTTTGATATATTTTGCATCATAGAGAACTACTTACGTCATTTCAAGACGTATGCTCTCAGTATGACTGATTTCTTAGTTCTAAACTCAGAATATACTCTATTAAAATATATATATATATATATTTTAATTTTAAAAATCACATACAATGGAAGCTACTTGTTTAGTTATTTGCTTACACAAACAAAATGCAATAAACGATAAATAGATGACATCAAGTGAGCAATAATTTTTATTACTTATTCTAAGGAAGCTCTTACACAACGAAGAGCTGGTACTGCAATATTTTCTGCCAGGTTGAAGTTTATAGTCAAAAGAAGTCTTTTGATTTCTATTTGACCAAATAGCCTAGTCATTGCGAGATATTGAGAAATTCCATACCAGTTAGTGCAAATGCTAGGATCAGGTGGAAACTTCCCGACTTAGAATTTCTAATCCTGACACCGACATACCTATCATAAAAAAAATAGTTTAACGGGTCTCCGTCCATCATATATCTTAACTAATTTAAACTTATAATCTTTATGCCTTGTTTGAAAATTTAGTTTATTATATGTTTTTTTTTTTTTTTTTTTTTTTTGAAATTTCCCATTTACTTGTACAAAAGCACTTCTTCCAATAACAGCTGAAACGTTCTCCATTTTCTGCTCCTTACAACGCGTTAAGAACGTGACGATTTTTGCCCTAAGATTCGCCTGCAAAACTTAGTTTGCAAACAGTTAAAACAATCCACAATCTATTCAGAAAATAGTGGTATATGAAAAAGTTAAAATGTGGAAAGAAAAAATTAGTAACGTATCACGGAGAGGTAAACAAACAAATAGTTAACACTCAATGATCAATAGAACTACTATATAGAAAATAATTTCTGTTTTGACAAACAGGTTAGTCAACAACGATCAGATAAAACACAAAATATATATTTGAGATGACGTCAGGGAACACATTTTATTAATCAAGATACATTTTATGGATCATAGACGCTTTCATTCTCCGATAATTTCGATATGATCCACATAAAAAGATGAATTTTAAATGGAAGAGGGAACATCGCCTGCTCTTGAAGCCGAAGAGCCTTTATCACTAAAATCACTGAGTACTCAAAATTAGTATTCAAAATTAATATTCATAAAGTACCATGTATTAAGATTCTTTGAAGCAGTTATTCATGCACAAGATGATTTGCTAGCTCCTTTGTAAATACGTTTCTCTTCTTACACCTGTAAAAAACATTAATTATTAGTTTTACTTAGTAACAAATGCAAAAATTATCTACTCTGAAATAAAACAATACCATGTACAGATTCTTTTTTAAATTGTTACTTTATAGAAGTTTAATATGAGTTTCAAACTTTGTAGAAGTTTCAACCTAACGGATCTTTTCTAGATGAAGGTCAGAGCGCAGAGACAGAAATCACTGGAAAATAAAATATAATCTCCATTACATGAAGGGGGAAACTAGATAAGTACTTGTCTAAACCCGATATGCTATATTAATCCTTCAGGTAGCCACATAATTTGAATACCCAGGTTCTGTCCCCGATAAAGGCGCAATTCTCAGCGTTGACCTACATCAGGGAACAAAAGGAAACAAATTGCATTAAAATACAGGGAGATATGATGTAGAAAAACAGAAGTTACTGCATTCGAAATCCGTACGCTTCACACGCATTACACAGAAATATGTTCCATCTGGAACACAATAACACTTCTAAGATATAGCATCAAGATACACATTAAAAACCAGTATATTAAATTTTGAACACAAATCTAAGTAGTAGTGTGGATCGTATTGTAATATATATGTTTCGCTTCTTTGTTACCACATCAATTTTTAGCTTAGCTATAAATAGCCCAGTAAACTCACATAACAGAGAGACATTTAAAATAAAATATAAAACTCATGTGGGTTGCAACGAAGCTAGATATTTTTAGAAAACATTAGTTAAGAACAGAAAGAAAGAAAAGAAAACGCATTCCCATACATCACCATGAAGGGGAAGACCACATTAAAATTCAAAGTAATTTTATAACTATAAGCACTTAATTTTGTACTTTTTTTTCTCACAGTACTATTGTGTGTTGTTTCTGTTTCCGGAAGAATACAAGCAATCTAAATTGATTAGTTACTTAATTTGTATTTATTCCTTTCATCAGCAGCTAGATTATATAGACGAGATCTACAATTTAAAGTAGCATCTGGAACCACTGCAGTGCGTTCGATGCTCTCCCACGACTCGATACCTCGCTTGCCAAAAACACGCGTGCTGCTACTACACCAGGAAGAAAGCAAAATATGATTTATAGTTATCAGCACTACATATTTGTAATATTACAAATCACACGTAAATTATCTACATTTATGAAAAATGTAGTCTCGAGTTTGAATTTTTTCACTGTTTTCGACAACGAGTAAGACGTATTATTTACCTACTTCCCAAAATTAGGCATGGTACTGAAATCTTTTGAAATTACAATACTTAAAGTAGCTATAGTTACTAAACTGTGCTCTTGGGTACATGGTTTAAAATTCAACATCTTTACTTTGTACGCATAACTGTTATTCATATTTAATTCATTATTCTCACAACATTTCGATCCTCTCTGGAACCATTCTCAAAATGCAGGGGTAATGCTAGCCTGAATATACTTTCTGAGTACATTACTACATCACTTCAAAACCTGTGAAGGAAAAAGTCGGCATAAAGCTCAGGAGTGGTGAATATAATTTACAGAAGTGTACTGTAGAACACTTTGTGCAGATTTTCCTATTTACAGCTTATGAAGTGATATAACAATGTTATCAAAAAGTAGATTCCTGCTAACATTACGTCTGAGATTCAGGAATGATTCCAGAAAAGAGCGAAATATTGTGAGGATAACGACTTAAACACGAATGGAAGTAGTTGAACAAGGTAAGATTTTATAGTTAAATTATAAATCATTATTAGGGGTTGCTTGAAATTTGGTCAGATGGAGCTGACTATTTGCTATCACTTCAAATTGACAACTAGGAGATAGTACTGATAGTTCTTTTAATTCTCATATGTATATATGGATGTAGGAGTATAGTTTAACTACAACGTTTTTTCGAACGATCCTCCCTATAAGTTTCAAAATCTTTACTACTTCCTGAATATAACTTTTAATTCATATGATATACCTCTTGTACGAACTGCTAGTCTTTATGATATATCTGATACATATTTATTTATTTCTAGAAGTAGTGGAGAATCGTTATATTATTATTCAACTCAGTGAAGAAAAACAGAACTTTGGTACACAATTTTTTACAGATGCCAAAGGCTCAAAAATGAAACAGAAAAGAAAAAGCGTTTTTCACTCATAACAGGTATTACCAGACTTGTTATATGGATTGAGCATAACTTAAAATTTGTTTTACAAGTATTCATATGAACTTCATCTTATGGTCAGTCTGGTTAGAATATTCCTTTTTGAAATTATTATGTACGCATTCTTGTATTTGCATTTCGTCTCATATACTCCAGAATGCACCAAATAATACACGAATTAATCTTTATAACCTATTACAGGGTTCCTACTGATTTGGAGAAATCTATTTACCTGATCTTCGGCAGCAAATTACCTGACTTTCATGACAAGTGTCGGATGATGTTGATATATAAATAAGGAATAAATAACGGTAAATATTTATATATTCTATAAAGACAAATAGTATTCAATTGCTCATACGTACACTTCATTTAGCACCCATAAAAATGTGAGCAACGTTCCATACCGTGATCTTTAATTGTTGGCTAAGTTGAAACTGATGTAAAAGTAATGTAATGTTAGAAAAATGAGCAAAATATATTTTATAAAACTGGGGGGCGCGGTGGCTCAGTGGTAGAGCGTTCACCTCCGGTTCTTGGGGTCTCTGGTTCGATCCCAGCTCGCGCCGTGTGGACTTTTTGGTGGACAAACACCGTGCTCGTGGGTTTTCTCGGGGCTCGCCCGTTTCCTCCCACTTTCTTCATTCCACCATTTCACTCATCTCTCATTATCACCGTCTCCTTTAGCCTAACCGGCATAAGCGTGGGACGTAAAACAACGATTTCATTTCATTTTCATATTTTATAAAATTTCCCTGACTTCCTTGACCAGTAGGAACCCTGCACGAGTGTTTTATCAATACTCAAAGGGGATCTATAATTGACTGAATCCATAGTTTTTGGTACATTTATTGAATTTAAACGGTAAATTTGATTGAGATTGAGAAAGAAATCCAATTATAGACATACGAGTGACATTATTCTAAGTTGCGTTAAAAATGTCGACGGGTTATTTTCTTCACTTTTCCAAGGTACCAGCAAGTAACGTTTTCAGTAAAAATTGAAATAATAATAATAATAATAATAATAATAATAATAATAATCCAATTGTCTATTGGGATCGCCTGCTGTGGTCTGAATCAGCTGGTTATGGAGTTCAGTTCACGAAAATCTTTCAGTTTAACTTTCCACGATTATGCTCTTGAAGCTAAAGGAGACAGATTATTAACACAAGTGAATAATGAATGAAAAAATTGGTGAAATGGGATTTTGCGCGGAAACTGGAGTACCCGAGAAAACCCACGGACATGTCTACCATAAACTTACTTGGGACAGGAATCAATACCCTACGTACCAGAGTTAAACGCTCTAACACTGAGCCACCGTGCACCCCCCCCGCTCCGCTCCAGTTATAGTTTATTCAAGGAACGTTCAGTACCTCATGTAAACAGATACACGTGGTAACTGCTTCACTTTATTGGTTCAAGAGCCTTGGAACATCCATGCGGGAGAAGAAAATAGTCCATTGTCAAATAAGCTGTTTTTCAATGTTTTTGTTGCTTATAAGGCTCATTACCAGAAATGCAGTTTCCTTACAGTCATATACCAGAAACAACACGGTGTCTAAGAACTAAATTGAATTAATGCAATAAAAGAGAATGCGCATGCGCAGAAAGTGGCTTTGACCCACCTTACGCGCGAATCACGATTTACAGTATGGCTGCGTGCGAGGAATATATAAAACGCCGACAGGGTACAAGCACGTGCTTCTCGAAAGAAGCGCTGACCGATAGCCAATCATCCGATGACTGGCGGAGTAATACCATTCTGTAAGGTTTACATCAGGATCAGAAGATTCGTTGAATGAACTTTAGCTAATGAGATTACACCTCTTTCCAGATGAGAAGCAACACAAACAGAAGTCAATGGTACGTGATTTTAAAGATTAACCCCAGTGTAAGCAAAAGCGCGCGCTAGCCGCTACACCAGCGGGAAGAGCAACTACCCACTTTTGTACTTCAAAATTTAAAGCAGAAAATTATTTAAACTAACGTAGTCTGATTACGTTTTATGTTTAATGTTTATATATAACGGTTACAAAAGTGCAGAAGATATTGAAGCATATACGTATGCAAAGTCACTACGATGGTTTAGTGTTACCAAATAAACGTTTGAAATGCCAAAGCACAGATTTTTTAAAATAACTGGAAGCAATTACTGCTTTCTTAGTTGATTGTCGGACGTGGATATATCATTTCAATTGAGTGTTTCATTGTCGCTTTACAAACACAGTTTCATAGTTAACATTTACGACTGACATTATACAAAATTACAATTTCCTAAATATATTTCGATTATATAGCTGCCTATGATGGCATGAAACAAGCTAGCGTACCCACTTAATACTGATAAGCCATTAGTTGAGATTTTCACTTTATTACATTACTACGATTTCATGATTAAAATAGTATTAATATATGCAACTCAAGTGTTCCTTGCATCTAGATCTACACGTAATTTCGTTTTTATAATTTATAATATACCAGAGCCCCACGTACCGTAGGTGAGGGCTCTACCACTAAGTCACTGTAGCCTCTATACTTTTGGGCTGGAGCTAAATTATAGCAAAACTTAAGTTTCCGTGCAAGGATTTATACAGATTTCCTACAATTCACCTATAGGTATTGACTCAATTTAGCTTCGTGTAGTTAAAATACCTATTCCGTGAGATACGGATGAATTGTTTAGTAACACGTGCATAATAAGAGTTCCTTTGGAACGACCGAGCGTACAAAGTAGAACAGTATATGCAAATAATTAGAAAGTAAAGTAGAATGAAATAATTGTTGATCGATGCTTTACGATATATAGTAAACAACTCAAACATAGAAAGTCTCGAAACATTCGGGATACAAGATAAGACCGTTCATAGTTGAACTACATCTGAAACAGATTACTGAATTCGTAAAAAGAGATGTGATTATGGACTGTCGTTACTATTCCGTAAGTGATTATATATCCTTGCACATGCAAACGAACCAGAGCAAGTTAATCAATGTATATCAGAGTGCTCACTTCTCGTGCGTGGATGCTTGGTTTGAACCCAGCTCGCGTCAAGTGGGCTTAGTGGTAGTCAAACACCGTGTGGGTAGGTTTTGTCGGGTTTCTCCTACTTTCGTCATAGCACTATTTCGTTTGTGATCATGATTAGCGTCTTCCTTAGCCTCAGATTATTATCGTGGGCGGTACACTTTAAAACAAATCAATGTAGAGTATCAATACCAAGAACAGTTTTAAATAAAAGCAAAATAGCCAAAACTGGTGGTATGGTCCAGTAATTCCACTCTCCTCGAGCTGAAAAAGTTGGTAGAAATGGCCTATATTGTAAGGATTTATCCTGCATGATGGTCTGCGTACCCACCTAGTGCATTGATTTCAAACCTCCGCCGTGATTCGCACTACAATAGGCCATACTGTTCATGAACTTGGTTTGGAAGAGCTGGAACACAAAAATTTAAAACATGGTATGCTAAACATACAAAAGTGTTAACTATTTAGAATGAGAGGGCACACCAAATCTAGCGTCCTTTCACACTTTTGCAAAGAACAGTAAATGTAGCTGCAAGAAACATACGGTAAAATACTATATATATGATAACTATATCGGCGGGCACTAAGTTTAAGAATAGCAGAATTGGTAAAACTCATAGATAATATTTAATACTTAGTACATAACGAGGAAGGCATGGTGGATTGGCGGTATAGCTCTGGTGCACCAAATCTGTTTCGATGTGGTGGACAGCACCGTGTCCGTGGGTTTTCTCCGGGTTATTTCGGTTACTCCCATATTGCCATTCCATACACGGTTTTCTAATTATACGTCTCCTTTAGCCCAAAGGGCATAAACATGCGACGTAAAATTAAAACGTTCATTTCCGTGTATAAACACCAAACACGATATGCGTACAAACTAATGTGCCCTAGAAATGACTATGCGCTATCCTAGTACCTAATATCTTACTATATTCAATTATTTGACTATAGTATTATGAAATTCACTATAGTATCTTAAAAACTGTTTCTTAGGTAGGATTTGCATTCATGGGTGAAGATTCACTTTACGACAATTTTCCCTTATGGGCATGAACACGCGTTCGAAAGTATGCGACAAAAGCGATCGCGGAAACAACACACGTTAACTTGTGCTAGGTGGCCTGCGGGGTACCGAAAAAGTGCATCTGCAGGAAGCAGGCGCGCCAACGACGGGAAATGCACATAATCAAAGACAGCGCAAAAAACACTTGATATCGCCTAGAATCTCATAGGCTAGAATACCTGTACTGGTTTCACACTGGTAATTCTATTGTTGTAAAGTAAAACTACACGTTTCCTACATCGATTAGAATCGATTTTAGTTGAGCGTCCCTTTGAGCAGCGAGGCTATATGAGACGTGGACCTGCAATTTAACGTGTACTCCGAACCACATGAGCTCGCGCGGAAATCTTACTCGGGTCTCCCACACCAAAGGCGCGTATGCTAACCACTTAGTCACGAGGGAGCTCTTAAGCTTCCTACATCGTTACAGAAATACTTCGCAGATGGTATTAGTTTGTTACACAGTCGTCTTTGATATGCACGCAATCATTTTAATCCCAGTTGTAATTGTTTCACACTTGTAAACATGAAATACTGGTTTCCTACATTCTGAAAACTTCCTCCGATAGTGGAATTTAGTATCCTATACAATCCTTTGTCATATGTACTCATTCATTTTATCCATACAACTACCGCAATTTTCATGACGGACTATCCTTAATCTGTTCCAATAATTAAAAACTCATATTGTATAAACCATAACAAATATTATTGCAAAAACCATCTGTTTTCACTACCCTCGCTCATTCTCATAACCACCATCGTTAATGCGCCTACTCTATTCGGATGCACCCCCGTGCGGGACCACCAGCTTCGCCCTGGACTGACTGCTCGGTTAGATAGCATTCGTGCTTTTTAGTGGTTATCTAGCACAAGATGGTTTGTGTTTTGCACCTTAGTTTTTGTCATACATCCGAACGCCGTATTTGTTAACAGTTTAGAGATGGGGGGCAAAAACTGGCAATCGATGTTTGAGTAAAGTGTTATGAAAATTTTAACTAATTACTTCTAGTTTACCGAACTTGAACTTTATAGTGATTTATGTGGGAAAAGAAAGTGAACTCTTCGTAACGAAGACAGAAAACAACGTGCCTGTAGGGCTCTTAACACGCCTTGACTCACTAACGCTCGCTCGGCAATACTATGTGAATTAAATATTGGTAACTTCACCTAATTTATCGTATGGAACCATAAAACGACCGAATCTGAGTAGAGTATCGCAAAAAAGTAGGTGAAAAACTGGCCCTTCCATCGCTAAACAAGGCCCCGTATTTAATTGCAAATAGTAATTTTCTATTACAAATCATAAACGGTTCCACGCATCTATTTTAGAAGGTAATTGAACCTAACCTAGGCTAATGTAATATAATCTAACCAACGGAACCAAATGTAGTACATTTTGGTATTTATTTTCTAGTATGTTTCGAAGAAGGGGTCCAGAAGCACGTACAAAACAAAGGAGAAATGGATGATACAAGTACTTAGACGTAACATAACGTAACCAAATCTAACCTAAACTAATGCAAGGTAATCTGAATTAACCTAATATTAGTGGAAATCAGCAAAATTCTAACATAACATAAACTAACCTAACCTAATGCGAACAGAAATTACCAAAATTGTAACATTTTTTAGAAAAAAGTGCTGGATCCCTTCTGCTAAACATAGGCCTGTTCTTTTTTCGAATGTTACATGGTCTCGCGATACAGCACAAATGCCGAAACATTTTTCGTCCTAATCTAAGGTAACCTTAAAATGTAAATTGACAGAACAGTCTGCTCAAGTAATGCCGATTGCGTATCATGTTACCATGTACAATGTTTTGTAAGAGTAGTGAATTGTTTAAATATTTTTTGTTAGATTTTCAACAATTCTTTCTAATGCTCTCCTTAAACCTGTGCGCGTGTCCTAGACACGAATGTTTGGGATAATTTTGGAACTATGGGGCCAAAATCGGGTAAAATCACCATGTTTACAGGAGAAATGAGTTGATGTTACGTAAGTGTAATTACTAACATAACATAACCTAACCAAGCCTAAACCATCAAAAACACAGAAAATATAGGAAGAAAGTAGGAATTCTGATAAAATCACCACGTAAAAATTATTGAGGATAATTTATGTATCTCTCCACTATCCGCGTTTAAGAGTATGAACCCTACCCGTCGCTGACGTGCCTGCTCCCCTACGGACAAACACCCTCGCTCTGCTCGGGGTTTGACGTTAGACAACGTTAAATACCATTCGTGCTTTTTAGTTGGTTCGTGGCTGCAATAAACGTGTGAAAATTTGCTAGAACCGTCTGCTCGAGTAATGCCCCAAATATCCTATTCTAACCTGATCTAAACTAACCTACCCAAACCATAAAATAATACAGGAAAGATCTCCCAGTTCCAAAAATATACCGAATGTTTAATTTTTAAACGATTTTATTCTTAAAACAATAACAGGCAATTCATGTTAATAAGTAACTACTTTTCTAAAACATGCATATTAACTTTTACACACTACAAAATAGTAAGTTTCTAAGAGCCCTAGTTACATTTCTTGGTAGATCCAGTTACATAAATAATTTCAAAAAATGTTTAGAAAAAATTATAACTATAAAAATTAGAACTACACTTGAACATAAACTATACAGCGTGGTTTGCAACATGCTTCACTCACTCTCGACAAATAATTTTTCGAAAAAAGAACTGAAAATTAAATTCATACCCAACACAAACAATAAACAATGGCGTTCAATTATAAATTTTCCGCTGAAACCATGCCGAAACTTATCTCTATCATACAACAAATTTCATTGGCTTAAGTTATAATGACGTCATATACGAAATACTATCCACATCTTGATAGTTTCTTGTCTCTTTCTTCTCTTTGGGTGTGGATCCAGCCACTTCCTATTTTTTAACCATCTCACTGAGATAATTATCGGGGAACTCCTTTTTGTAATTGTCAAATTCTTCTACAGCAAATAATCTCGTAGCTACAAGGTGCTCAGTGAAGTGAAATCTAGATTTGATCCCCATTAGGATTGCATCACAAACTTCTAATGCTTGTCTTTTTTTGTCGTTATAGAACGCCTCACTTCGCCATATTTTTGCCCATGGTCCGTCTCTTGCAGTTTCTAATTCGGTTTCTACTTCCTGAATAATGTTGTCAATTTGTTCTCTGACTGACTGCATACCAAGTTGAAAATTATGCAGATGTTCTCGAACCTTGACAGGATCAGTACATTTCTTCTGTAGTTGGCTGAAAATAGTTTCTACGTGTGGCATAATCTTGTGGAAAAAAGTCAACCAAAATACGAAATTTTCTTCATTTAATAATAGCTTGTACGCGGAAGATTGAGTTAAGGTGGTTTGTAATGTTATATCTTCACAGCTTTCTATTGATAACATAACATCAATTAGATCTTTCCGATACTCGTAAACTGTATTTACTCCACGAGACTGAAAATTCCACCTGGTGTGAGAAACCCGCGGCAACCCGCAAGCAGTGTATATGAGATCGTGAAATATCGGCTGCTTTCGGATTCTGCGTGACAAGCTTTCGTTGTCACGAGCTAGAAGCAATGGAAAGCCTTTCCCGTACACAACTGATAGGGCGCGTATATGGTGATACCACTATGCCAAGCAGCATTCAGAAGCAAGGGCCTGGTGACAGTCACCGAAGCAGAGTTGTCACCGCCAGGTCTTTCGCGCTAGGTCTTACGACTAAATAAATACGGCAGCGGGCAGAAAAAAGGAAGAAATTCAGAAGCAGTTATGATATTTAACTCGCTTTCTTTTAATATTCTGAATCTTCTACCTCTCAAGGCAGTGACATGTCACGGCGTCACTGCCTCAGAGGCCGCCACTGATACAGAGTAATGATAAGTAATTATCATATTTATATCCGTTGCTCTCTCTCCCTCTCTATCCATCTTTCCTGAAGTTTCTTTATCATGTCTTGCAACTTTCTCTTCTCCCTCACGCACATACACAAACACACTCTCTATATCAAGGAAATAAATGAAGTGTCTCTCTTTTCCTGTGGGTTACCGAATCTCAATCGAATCACTGTGTCGCTACGGTGACCCGTTTCAGCTCTACCGTGTTCATTTTATCGTTGCGAATACAACGTTATATCTGTAATATGTGGAATCGAGAGTGGATGTTCGAAACTAACAATTGTTCACAAATGACTAGAAAATAGTCCCCTTTTGGGTTATTTCAAGAGAGATTTTATTTATATTAATTTGACATAAAATTTGTTTCCACCCTAAATTTTTTTAATTTGTTTTATTTACGTATGTAATGCGAAATATGGAAGATTTCCTATGTCCATAAGGAACCAACATCCAATTTTCCTTTTAAACATTTGTAACTTTTCATTATGATACAATTCGGATTTTAATGTAGGCTCTTTCTGATAGAAATTTAGCATTAAAATAGGATTCATTCAAATTTCATTCTGTCTTTCTCTATATTTTCTTTTTCTTGATCAGTTTGCATTAGTAGTCTGGAATGGAAGGTATGACCTACGCTACTTACTAGGTTCATCATAATGTATTTCAGATCAGTACGTTTAATGAACAGTACTGGATATGCAACCTAACCACGCGGAAAGGCCGGATGTATGTTAAACTTTTAGCATGATCTCGGAACTTTTCAGTTTCACTGGAAATTGAGTATTTAATTTGATCACCAAGTTTGGTATTCATAGACGGAAAAACACATAATAAAATTGATCACGTTTTAGTAGATGGAAGAATTCAATCTAGCATAATTGACGTCCGGTCGTTTAGAGGGGCTGATTGTGAAACTGATCACTACCTTTTAGCAGCGATAATAAGAGAGAGAGTATCGTTGAATGAAGGAAATATTCAATGTCCGAAAACGGAGAGATTTAATTTAAAAAAAAATAAATGAGAGCCAGGTAAGAGGGGAATGTCAGATTGAACTTTCGAATAGATTCTCGGCTTTAGAAGATTCGGAGTGCACTATTGTTGAGGATATTTGGATTGAAATTTTAGATAGCATTAAAATTTCAGCAAAAGAAAAATTGGGACACACTGAAGTACGTAGGAAGAAACAAATATTCGATCAGGAATACATCAAACTAACAGAGAAGAGAAAACAGGCAAAATTACGTTGGCTACAAAGTCCGAACGAAATACCTACACAAAATTTCGTATAAATCAGGCGGGAAACTTCCACAACTTTTAGAACAAAAACACGCGATTTTGTTGAAAGCTAAAATTAAGGAACTTGAAGATAATAAAAAAATAAAAACATTCGGGCCATGTATAAGGGTATCAACGAATTTAAGAAAGGCTATCAACCTCGTGCTTATATATTAAAGAAAGCTGACGGAACAGTTCTCAGTGATACGGACAGCATCATAAATAGATGGAAAGATTTATTTGACGATTTGCTGAACACGCAGTCAAAAAGTAATGTACGTGGAGAAAAGGAGATACACACCACAGAACCGTATATTCCAAAACTCAACCGAAAGAAACCGCTATAAAGAAATTAGAAGTAGAAGAAGTCTCTGGCTGAGTTAATTTTAGCTTGAGGCGAAAAATTGTGAAACAAGATACACAAACTCATTCTCCTTATCTGGAACAAGGAAGAATTGCCACAAGAGTGGAAAGAATCAATCATTGTTCCAATTTACAAGAAAGATGACAAAACTGACTGTAATAATTATCGAGGCATTTCTCTTCTGTCAACATCCTATAAAATTCTTTCAAATATTCTATTACCAAGATTGATCCCATACGCAGATGAAATTATTGGAGATTATCAGCGTGGATTTGGATGGAATCGATCAGCTATCGACCAAATATTTATCCTTTGACAAATACTCGAAAAGAAGTGGGAATACAATACCCCGATACATCAACTATTTATTGATTTTAGAAACGCTTACGACTCGGTTAGAAAGGAAACATTATACAACGTTCTTAAACAACTTGGATACCGAGAAAGCTAATTACATTAAGATATGTTTAAATGAATCCCAAAGTAAAGTCCGGGTAGGAAAATTTTTGTCCACTAGCGTTCAGGTCGAA
The DNA here is from genome assembly GCF_964235325.1 of Thermobia domestica. Classification (NCBI taxonomy): domain Eukaryota; kingdom Metazoa; phylum Arthropoda; class Insecta; order Zygentoma; family Lepismatidae; genus Thermobia; species Thermobia domestica. Next base: position 259,982,582 of record NC_137461.1, read on the forward strand.
AATGGCCTGCAACAAGGAGTTTCGCCATTAGTATTCAACTTCGTTCTGGAATACGCTATAAGGAAAATCAAAGATAGCAACCAGGGCCCAGAGTTGAATGGTATTCACCAGGTTATGGCATATGCTGATGAGGAAAATTTAATAGGGGATGACAGGAGAGCAATAGAAAGAAATTCAGAGATCTAAGAAAAAACGCTTGCAGGGATATGGGCTTAGTAGTAAATGCAGAGAAAACTAAATACGTGGAAGTGCGTCGGGACCGTAATATGGTAAATTAAGTATGCGTTAAAATATTAAATAGTATTTTTGATAAAGTGGATACTTTCAAATATCTCGGATCAATATTAACAGAAGAACATCATATTTACGAAGAAATTAAATTTCGACTAAAAGCAGGAAATTCGTGTTATTTTTCAGTTCAAAATATATTGTCATCGGTAATTCTGTCGAGGAATTTGAAGCTTAAAATATGTAAAATGATAATCATGGCTGTTGTTCTGTATGGTTGCGAAACATGGTCGCTTACTCTGAGAGAAGAACAAAGACTAAAATTATTTGAGAACAAGATCCTGAGGCGAATATTCGGACCCAAGAGGATTGGGAATAAGGAATGGCGGAAACTTCATAACGACGAACTACATAATTTATACGTTTTACCCAACATTGTTAGGGTCATCATGTCTATAGGAGGCATAGGTGGGCAGGTCATGTAGATAGGATGTAAAAAAGTAGAATTGTTTTGAAAGTCTTAACTGGAAGACCAATCGGAAAACGACCATTAGGAAGATCTAGGCGCAAATGGAAGGACAATATTACGATGAATCTCACAGAGATAGGCATACAAAGTAAAAACTGGATCCAGTTGGCAAAGGATAGAAGTTAGTGGAGAGCGGCATTGAACCTCCGGGTTCAATAAGCCATAGAGTTAGTCAGTTAGTTAGTTTGGTATTCATTTTGAAAGTGACTTAATGAATTTTTCAAACATCCACTACGTCTTTATTCGAATAGTTCAGACAAAAATAAAAAATGTTATTTCTATATTACTGTTGGATTTCTTGAAACGGAAATTTATAATGTTAGGCTCTTTTCCTACTACGTTTAAATCCAATATTTTTTATCTGTGCTCCCTTTTTTCTTTCTTCTTCTATCTCCTTTTCTCTCTGTCATACTTTCGTACGTCTAATAAATATTTGTTGGTTTCAATTTTTCATTGAGATATGTTCAAGTTTCTCTCTATATCAACTTACGAATCTCGTTTCGTCCCATTTGTACTCTTTCACTTTATTGACACTAATACATGTATATTTTTAAATTAGAATTGTGCTCATGTTATTGTTGTTTTTAATATGGGAGAGAGGAAAGGAGGAGCAGGCACGTAGCCAAGGTGGGGGGTCCGGACCCCCCCCCCCTTCGTGACCAGAAATGAAAAAAATAAGGAAGGATGAATAAATGAAATGAGAAAAAGAAGGAACGCGTTAGAAATTTTTAAAAAATAAGGAAGCTTTTGGTTACTCTTTCTTATGAGGAGATTGTATTACTTGAAATACGTGGTGGCGAGGTGAGTGAGATATCCTGGAAAAGTCAGGGAACAGTTACGGAAGTCTCAGAATTTCTGCTACTAGTCAGGGGGATTTCAAGGGAGATTTCAAGCTTCAGAAAGTATAGTACCGTTGTGTAACAACGTGGACATTTTTTAACCATAAATTTTCGTCATCGCATCCTTGCAGTATCAAACATGTTATTTCGAAAACAATTTTCTACTGCTCCTTTAACGTATCATTGGAACAGACAGTAGTTGACGGAATAATAAAAACAAAAATTTATAATGAAAAGGAGTTCTATTAACATTTGATTCAACAGAAAAAGGAACGCAGACATTGTAAAATATTTTACAAGACATTATTGAGTGTGTACTTTTTATAATGGTGAATATGTACTTTTTATAATAGTTGGGGCAATATCGAAAGGAAAATGGTTATATTTGAATAAACAGAGGAAGGATGTAAATGTTGTAAAATATTTTTCAGCGTATTTTTTTTTTTTAATTTTTTACTCGAGATTTCTCATAGTTTGTTATTTAAAAAAAATCCCAACATATCCTCATTTTATTGTCATAACAAACCAATATATGTTGATAGTAAAGTAGTTTAGATTGATTGAGTTACTGGGCATTCAGAATTTCATGTCAACCCCTCCCCCCGTTACGAAATCCTGGCTGAACGAACCAATATATGTTCCAGTAAAATAGTTTAGAATGATCGAGCCCCTGCTGTGATGATCACAGTATTTCATATCACGGACCCCCCCCCTTCACGAAATCCTGGCTACGTGCCTGGGAGGAGAGAGAAGGAGGTCCCTCTAGCTGAAACGATTGTGTGATAAGAAGGTATATATTGGATGGCTATCTGCAAGGTGTTAGCTGTCTTTTTTATGCGGAAAAAAATGAAATGAAATCTTTAGTTTTACGTCCCACGATTATGCCGGTTAGGCTAAAGGAGACGGTGATGATGAGAGATGAGTGAAATGGTGGAATGAAGAAAGTGGGAGGAAACGGGAGAACCCCGAGAAAACCCACGAGCACGGTGTTTGTCCACCACAAAGTTCACTTGGCGGGGGCTGGGATCGAACCCGGGACCCCAAGCACCAGAGGTGAACGTTCTACCACTGAGCCACCTCGCCCCCCTTTTTTATGCGGAGTCTATAAGTTCAGTAATTCATCATGAATATAATCAATAAAAAGTTTTTGTAACGAAGAAATAACAACATGGATTGTGAAATCTCTTTTAACAAATTAGTGATCTGAGAGTCTATAAATTTTACAGTTTGCAGTACCGATTATCTCGAAACCCCGGTATCCAGAATTAGGCCAGGATAGGTTACTTATATATTTTTAAAAAATGACAATCTCAACAAAATGCAGACGTCTTTTAGTGTGGGAGAAAAAAGGATTTAAATCTCTCATTTCTAGTTCTATTAATCTTGCAGTTCTGAGTGAGTGTCAAAATTACTAACAGATATAAGGACAATGAATTGTAATTATTTTATAGAATATTAAACTTTATTATCACAAGAATTTCATCTTCCGATTTGCTTAGTTGTAAAAGAAAAATATAATGTATTGTTATAAGTATGTATACTGTCGCTGATTTCTGATGACAATCTGAAACAGAATTAAAAGATAAATCCTAACAGTTTTTTTTATTAAGGGGGAAGTATAACTACTTTCATTTTAGCAATTTTTTCTTAAAAAGGTTTGTTTGAATTCACCGCTTTCCCCTCAACTTTGGATACGGAATGCAAGAACATATTTACGTAGATCTTGATTATTGATCGCAGTATCTTTCAAGCATCATTTCTCGGATCAAGGCCTATGTGATATGTCGATATATCGATATCGATATTGACATATATCAACATTCAATATCGCAAAAATGTCAACACCGTTATATTCATCGTCAGGATTGTTATTACAGAACATATTATGAAAGGGAGGGATATATTTTCCTCCCTTTCACAATATTTGTATCAGATGTATTATGAAACACAGTGACACTGCTCACAATCACTTCACACATTCAGCAGAAACAATTAGTCAATAAATTCTTTTTCCTATTTCAATTACACGGTGTATCCACTTTCACATATCTGTGACAGCAATCCTGAAACAATGGAATGAAAATAACATGAATCAATGTAGCCAATATTAATTTAGGAACATGCATACTGACTAACAAGAATAATGACTTGTATTGAGTGCTGTTCGGAAACGTAATACCTCTCTAAATAACTCTAAAGGTGGATAATTGTGTAAATTCAAATGAATGCATCAAGAAACAAATGAAATTGAATGTAAATTCCTTTGATGCTGCAGGTAAATAACTCCAGGCGAATGGTTATCGATCTGAACCCAGATATTCACATGGTCAATATCGTGCAATGCTTGGTTTATGTTGAATTTTGAATCAGATTCCATTGAGTGTCCAAAATGCAACTTTGTGGTGTTTTAGTACACATATGAGTCTGCAATCTGAACAATTTTGAACAAATCAGATTGACATTTCTATGCGAAATTCAAAATTCAAATCTTAATTTGAATTTTTGTAGTGTTATTTTTTATTTTACGGGTTTCTAATATAGTACAACTTGTAGAGAATTCTTTAAGCTTTCCAATGGTGTTTGTTTCACGTCTCTAGTGCACATATTAACCATTTTATAACAATTTTTAATGATCACTGTAACGGAAGAAATGTAATTTTTTGACATGTTTGAACATCCTGTATAGAGACACTTTAAGGGAAGAGGTAATATTTGGGATTTTTTCATCTCCCACTGTAGTAAAGATGTACATCAATTTTTACACAAATCTGAGATGATCAATTCTGATGACTTGTTGATTTGACATGGAATGTCCTAAATAAATATGCGTATATAGGCCTACGTATAGTAGTGTATGTTAGATAAGTATGTATACGACAATATAACTGTGCATTAAGCCTGATGTGTTGTACTTATGAAATAAATAAATAAATAAAGTTTACTTAGCCGTGGCCTGGTCTTATTAAAATATCTGAATTAACAGCATTTTAACAAAAGAAAATAATTCATTTATAAACATAATCTGAATTCCTTGAAAGTTGTTGATTTGTCGTCCGGACGTCTTAATCATGCATTGTAGACATATTTCACTTCCGCCATTCCGCAATGTCTCTGTTATTGATCGGTTTGTATTCGTTTTCATGTTTGTATTTGTATGTTTTTTCCATTCTTCACTTCTAGTATTTGAGTTCTTTACCGAATAATATTCAACACAGCTTTAACTCCAAAAAAACTGTTCTGTATAAGGAAAAAAGATACAAATATTTGTTGGTGCGGAAAAGAAATTGGCAATCTAAATCATCTAATATTCTACTGTGAACTATTACAGAACAAAAGAAAAGAGTTTATAATACATGTATTGAATAGCTTCTACACGTTCCCAATTACAGTTGAAATGATAATCACCTCAAGAAATTGGATACTTATAAAAAGACTCTTACAGTTTATACAGGATAATAACTTAAATCTATAAATATAAATAAATAAATAAAATGAAATGACGTATAAGGTGTTACATAGATATATCTAAATCACTTCAAATACTTGGAAAGTCTGGGAAATAACTATTGCCACTATAATTCATCTGTAACAGCATGATCATGAGAAATTGAAGAACTAACTTGCACATTTCAACAAAAGGGGTAAAAAACAACGTTTAAACCTCCCAGTTTTTTCCTCCAGCATTCAAATATGATACAGTACTATTAATACAATATTATTTTGGACAATTACAGGGAACAGGCCATTTGAATCTATGTTTGGGCCAAACTACACGGCATTTTACAGATGCCGAATGGAATGGAATGGAACAGTTTTCTATTAAGGGGAAAACATAACTACTTTTATTTTAACATTTTTTGGCCTAAAATGTTTGTTCGGGTTAACTCCTATCGCCCTCAACATTGGATACGGAATGCAAGAACATATTTATAGTTTGGTTATTGATTCCAGTATCTTTCAAGCATCATTTCTCGGTTCAAGGCCTGTGCGATATGTCAATATATCGATATCGTTCATATCGATATTGACACATATCAACATTCGGTATCGCAAATTGTCAACATCGTTATATCCACATCCTAAATTTTAGATATCGATCTTCACAGAAGAGGACGAGCCATAGGTTCGTAAGACTTCAATAGATGACGAAACAAAACTTAATTTTTACAATAATGTCTCCCAATGAAAATTTCTTTATTACCACAAATACCAATGTAAATAATCCACTTGCAAATTTGTAATATTAAATACTGTAATTTCTTACGCGCCAAAATTTTTCTTCCCGAAAAAAAGGAAAGAAAAAAGTACCCACCAAAAACAAGTGCTTCGAACTTTGAGCTAGAATTTATTATTATTATTATTATTATTATTATTATTATTATTATTATTATTATTATTATTATTATTATTATTATTATTATTATTATTATTATTAGTAGTAGTAGTAGTAGTAGTAGTAGTATTAGTAGTAGTAGTAGTAGTAGTAGTAGTAGTATTACCATTATAACAATTAGGTTTACAAGTAGTTTCCTCTCTTTTGCATGGAAAGCCTGCAAGTCTACTACGCTTATGATGTCCCTTAGTCTGTGTTTGTCTCTGTCCGTTTTCTGTGGATGTTTGTTATTGTGCTGTTAGCCCTTTGGGGATCCCATGGTACAATTTGTACCATACGGGGTGTTTCATGGTACATTGCGTTATAACTCTCCTATTTGAGCTTTTTCGTCCGTTTTTTTTTCAAGTCCAGATGCACTGCAGAAGACATTACGAATGGTTTCACACCTTCCTGTGTCGAGACATAGGAGGTGATGACGTCATAAGTCTAAAATTTATATTTTCGTGTAATACTTTTATGGGGGGGTTATGTAAAGTATTTTTGGCGGGCTTATTTTTGCACGTAGAAGATTGAAATTTTGCACAAACATGCAGTCCACCGAGTAGTATTTACCAGATTTTTTCCAGATTTCTGCGTTAAAACAGGGGGGGATCCAGAGGGTCAAAAAGTTGAAAAAAGGGATATTTTTACCCAGAAATATCGTTTTTCCTCATTTTCCCGCCTTAGATACATGATGGAGACAAGTGAATAGTACCGCCTGAAAGGCAGTTCTATTCTGAAGAGAATGATGTGCGACACATGGCCCTAGGGTAATTAGGGAAGTGTCAGGGAATTTTATTTAAAATATACTTCTGTATAGGGGAATTTTGGACATTTTCGGTAGTATTTTTGTGCTGGCTTATTTTTGCAGGTAGAAGATTGAAATTGTGCACAAACATTCAGTCCACCGAGTAGTATTTACCAGATTTTTTTTCAGATTTCTGCGTTAAAACAGGGGGGTACATAGGGGCTAAACCTTGAAAAAGGTATTTTTTCAAAAAAATCCCTTTTAGGGATTTTCCCGCCTTAGATACACAATGGAGACAAGTGAATGATATCGCCTGAAAGACAGTTCTATTCTGAAGAGAATGATGGGCGTAACATGACCCTAGGGTAATTAGGGATGTCTCAGGGAATGTTTAAAAATTTCCCTCTGTATACGGGAATATGGGACATTGTCGGTATATATATATATTTTTTTTTTTTGCGGGCTTACTTTTGCATCTGGAAAATTGGAGTTGTGCATACACATTCAGCCCACCGAGTAGTATTTACAAGATATTTTTGTCAGATCTCTGCGTTAAAACAGGGGGGTCCAGGGGGCTAAAAGTTGGAAAAAGGATATTTAGATCCAAAAAATCCCGTTTTTCCTCATTTTCCCGCCTTAGATACATGATGGAGACACGTGAGTCATACCGCCTGAAAGGCAGTTCTATTCTGAAGAGAATGATGGGCGAAACATGACCCTAGGGTAATTAGGGATGTCTCAGGAAATTTTTTACCTGAGATCATGGTGTTTTACGGTAATTTGGGGCATGGCGGGAATTCCTGATAAAATTTCTCCCGACCTTGGTATTCAAGATAGAAACTTGAAATTTGGCACACCCATTCAGTATACCAAGTACTGTTTATCAGAGTTTCTTTAGATGGCTTCGTTCACACAGGGTTGCTCCAGGGGGGCCCAAAGTGCGAGGAAAAAAAATTTCCCTCCGAAATTTTTCCTTTGACATCATTTTTCCCTCTCCTGGTATATGGTATGAGCATGCAAGTGGTACCATTTGAAAGCCAGCTCCATTCTGAAGAGAATGAGGTATTAACCATGATCCTAGGATAAATAGTGATGATGGACTAGCTGCTTGACTGAAAGTCTAAAAAACAGCCCCAAAACCCCGGATCTCTTAAGGGTTAGGCGTTTATATTGAACCTTTACATTATGTAAGCTATTTTCTTTTTTACGAGTTTTTTTGAAAAAAGAAAAAACTGCTTTCCTCTGAAATCTATTTCTTACCATTCATCCTGTTTCAACTGCTTAAGTAAGATCATTTTGTAACTTTTTGTGTCATCCATTTCCCTCACAATAATAAACTCGTCATTCTTAACAATTTATTTTATTTTCTTATTTGCAGTTTTCCATACTGTTATATTTGTAACAAAATTAAAGTTTGGTCCAACGCTTTCGAATTCTCAATCAACCCAACGACCGAGATTTTTAGATTGTCTACAATTGCAAGAAAAAGAGAATTACAGGTGGCAATGCACTTTTGGAGTCGTGTATACAAGTTTCTTACAAGGGAACATTCCGATTTGGTGAATTCAATTGCTGAAAATGATTACTAGCACTGGATTGAGCGACGAAAGAAACAGAGAAAAGAGGGTGTATAGTGGCAAACCATATATAATTTGGGAGATAACCGAGGAGAAAGTGCAAAGATAGAACGTAGAAAATGTCTAGAAATGCCATGTTAATTTTGAAACGAGTAGAAGGATTGAGGTCAAATGTTGGATATGAGGAATGCATGTAGAATCCACTGAATAGGTGTAATGTGAATCGTGTAGGACACCTGGGAAGCCGGCATGTTAGAACTAGCGCAAGAAGAATATAGAGGAAAGAAATCATGTGACATATGGTTCTTGACGTACACCATAGATTGAAATCAATAGTGGCCAATACGGTTTGAGAGCTCTAAATCAATTGCAACTGCTATGGGCCTTAAAAATTATTGTGTGGTTGATACAAAAATGGAGACAACAGTGGGCACATTTGAAAAGCGTTTTAAGATTTTCCTTGGTCGTATTTGCACTTTTGCCAGCATGCGAATGAATATTGGGTAGATCGGGACGTTTGTTGGCTGGAAAGTGGCCTCATTGTCGTTACCTTTACGACAGTATTGCTACATTGCCATAGCGTGGTACATCTCCTGTTACAGAGGACTCAAAGTGTATTGGCACTATTGATTTTAATAGATGATATGCACCTAGAGGTATATGTCACATGACCTCTTTCCCGTATATCCTTGTGCTAAATCCAACATGGTGGCCTTTCTGATGTCCCCCATGATTCACATTACACCTATTCAGTGGAGCTCTACATGTATTCCTCATATCCAACATTTGACCTCAATCCCTCTACTCTTTTCAAAATTAACATGGCATTTCTAGACATTTTCTATGTTCTATCTTCTCACTTAACGCTCACTTATCTCCCACCCTGTATATGGTCTGCTATTAAACACCCTCTTTTTCTGTTTCCTTTGGCGCTTAATCCAGTGCTAGTAATCATTTTCAGCAATTGAATTCACCAAATCGGAATATTCCCTTGTTAGTATTCCCAGAGCTTTTGAACATTGGTTAGAGACGTAATTATTCATAGAAAGTTTATCATCAATTTGTACTCCAAGACTTTTTACACAAGGTGAATAGTTAATGTTTGAGTCCATTATTTGTAATTCTAATTTCTCAGGAACAATTTTATTCAGCTATTTAGGGGAACCTAGAAAAGTATAAGTACATTTTAAGGCATTAATAACAAGGCCGTTACCAATACACCAGTTACTGGTAGCATTAAGACCTTCATTGAGGAGTCGAACAAACTTATTGTAAGCCTTTTATAAACACTTGAGGGTCGTCCGCGTAACAGGACATCTTTGAATGCTGTACACACCTGTTCACAAAAAGCTGGAATCTCGTTCAGAAGTCCGAAAAAGTGAGCCTAGATACATCACAATTTCCGCAGATCTATACACAGGGAATTGTATTTGCATCTCGTTCTTTATATAGACACTAGCTGCAAACTGTACTGTCATCCGAGAGATGTGAAAATGTAAAAACAATATCAAACTACTTTTTTCTGAGATTAATATTGATTGCACACTTCATGCACAGTTCCAATATGCAAAAACAATCAATATCTTAAGTAGAAATTACTGAAAAAGACCAAAAATGACTTCCAGTGTCAACCTGCGCTTGGAGCGATACAATTATCAATATCATAACGCATTCCCTTCTAAGAGCTTCCGTAGCCAAGCGGATTTAGTAATGCTAATTGAAATTTCTCAAGCGAAGGGCGACGGTTCGAGCCTCCGTGCGGAGAGTTCGTTCCCAGATAGCAAAAATGACTTGCAACAAACTTGCAGCAGATTTGCAATTCAAGTCTGGCAAACTTGCAGCAGACTTGTAATGTAAGTCTGCAAGTTTGATGGAAGTTTAATGCAAACTTCCTAGTTGACGCTCTTCGAACTTGCAGCACGCCTGCAATGCAAGTGTATGGTAAGTTTGCAAAGCAAGGTTATGCAAGGGGTTTACTTGCACAGCAAGCATACTGCAAGTTTCCACTTGCTCTACAAGTGCACAGCAAGTCGGCAGCAAGTTAGTGCAGGTTTGACGCAAGTCTGTGCAAGGGTACCACTTGCACTGCAAGTCCACAGCAAGTTTGTAGTAAGTCTTCTGCAAGTGTATACTTGCAATGCAAGTCTACAGCAGGTCTTCAGTAAGTGAGTGTAGTAAGTCTTCTGCAGATATATACTTGCATTGCATTGCATCCCTTTTACAAACGGAACATTTACTGTATACGAACAATCACAGTCAACAACTTTGTCAAACAATACACGTTTAAAATATAAATTTTCTCTACATACTGGATACTTAAGTAATTATCGTAATTATCCACATGTTTCAATGCTTCATACACTTTGCACCTACTACAAATGGCGGCCTGGCGGTGAGATTTCTAAGATTAGACTTTTGTGCCACCTGTTGGTAGAAACTAGAACTGACACACTTGCTACAAAGTTGCAGCAAGCCTCCAAGGCAAGTAAAATCTAGCAACTGAAAATCTAATTACGACATTTGCAGGTAACTCTTTCAAAACGCCTGCAGCAGGTGTACAGTGCACGGAAAGTCTAGCAAGTTAATATCAAATATAGTGAAAGACTTGCTGCAAATCAACATGCTATTAGGGTTTTTATTTCTTCCTTTTTTTTTTATGGGAACATTGTTATAAATTTCTAGTTTGAAGTGCTTGGAAAAACAATCAGACGTACTGTCACTTTTCAAATCTGTTACATTTACTAGCCCGCCATTTCCATAATTTTTTGTATGAAAATGTTAACACGGACGTCAAAAATGTAAATTATTCATGTTCCTGATATATATATCAGGATAACACACACACACACACACACACACACACACACACACACATATCTATCTATCTATCTATGTATCTATCTATCTATCTATCTATCTATCTATCTATCTATCTATCTATCTATCTATCTATCTATATATATATATATATATATATATATATATATATATATATATATATATGTGTGTGTGTGTGTGTGTGTTGTGTCACACAACTCTAACACTTTTTTCTTGAAAACTGCTGAACTACGGAAACATGACGTATGCCTTGTACGCAGCGGACGAGTTTCTCCACTTAATCCTACGAGTAACGAAATCACCTACAAACAAAGAGCTGCAATTCATTCATTAGTCATGGCTTAGCGTGGTCAGAATGTTCGCGAGTAGCTTACTGCTCTTGTTGAAGACGTCAGTGATGCCAGTTGGCGGGAAATTTCCCGCAAAACGGGAAATTCTGAGCACTGCCGGGAATGCGGGAATTTTTCTTTAAAATAGGCTGAAAACGGGAAATTCTGACATTCTCAACTTTTCTGGTATGTTTTATCATTCATTCATTTTTCTTCTTTTACTCTTCTCTCTCTCACATGAACAATTCCTTCACTGACTTATCTCAATGTTGACCAACTAAGCAGGCATATAGCCAGCACAAGCGAGTAGTAAAGACAAAATGAAACAAAAAGGGTCTGGTACTATGGACTCGTGCTGCGAACTGACCGTGAGTAAATACCTGATCTTTCCATTGTGCTATCCTTCCTCTCGCACATGTGAGATTGGTTTATTGTTTCCAAAACAAATTGGGTACAGTTGTCTGTGGTTTTGTGTTTTGGCAGGCACACTGGTGTCACTGCTATGTTTCGATAATGAAAGGAAATATCAAATCCATCCGGTACATATGATAGGAAAAAGCAGGAATCGGGAATCGATACCAAAGCTAGGTATAAGACCCGTAACATCGAGCTCTTTTGTAGTAAAAGTGAGCTTCAGTATCACACAAAATCTTTAAGCATCTAGTTAATGTAATGCAATAGCAAAATACCTTGTCTATTGCTACAGCTTTTTTTCTTTTCTTAGCAAGGAACAAGTAATGTGCAGCAAAACAAAAATCTTGTTAAGACCAGAAAATTGTATTGTGTTTCTTTGCCGAACACAACATTCCCTTCCAAACCATAAAGGAAAACATTATGTTCGTTAAAAAAAAAAAAAAAAAAGTTCACAGTGTTCTTGAATATTGTACCAGCATCTTTGTGATATTATCATGCATAATTGTAAATAGTGGCTTCTACGTTACGAGAATGAGTTCAACTGCACGTTATAGGCCCTCTGAAAAGATATTTTTCGAAATTATTTATCACTAGGTGTTATAAACTGTATCTATTTTAGTTGGCGGGAAATTTTGCGTCTAATCGGGAAATTTCATGGCTTCGGACGGGAAATTCACTGTTACAAAACTGGCATCAGTCGGTGGTATGAGTGTGAGACAAGCTAGCGAACGTCTTGGTGTTCCCTGTTCTACAGCATATACTTGGTGGAAGAAATACTCAGAAAGAGGTAACGTGTCTAGAAAACCTGGCACTGGCCTTCAAAAAATTTCAACCCACAATAAAATCGGGCCCTAGTTGATGTAAGCCGTCGCAATCCTTTCATGTCATCCTTGACGCAAAACGAAATGAAAATTTTGTGTTGCCTTGACGCAAAACGAAATGAAATGAGACTCTGTGCTACACGCCTGCTGTCTCTCCCTCAGACCAAGGGCTCCGAGCCGATTTGGGGGGGCATATTCAGATATTTGTTGTTGCAGACAAGGATCTAAGAAGGCATATATATATATGGATTTTAAAACAAATTCAATTCAAATTATGCCAAATATAGGATATTCATAAAAAATACATATAACAAGAAAAATACATATAGAAATACACATAACAATAACAAATACACATAAAAATACGTGTTTATAAAATATATGGGACGGCCCACATGAGCTTCGGGGGGGTCTTGACCCCCCAGGATCGGCGCCCTTGCCTCAGACCGATATATTTTTCAGTGGGTTACTAAAGTAATCGTCGTACACACACCTAAAATGGTTGTAGAATATTCACTCTAGAACCGTTGGGAATGAATTTTCATTTCAACGGTATGGCGATAAAATATGCTGGGGCATTGTATATCTGGGCGGACTTCTGAATAGTCTGAGGCTCTACTACAAATTTGCATTTTTCTCTTATAATAATAATATTCTCAAATTTAGTGTAATAATTTATCTCTGCTTTAATTTTCAATATCAATGCGTTAAGCCCTATGCCCTTCTCTTCGTCTAGCTTTCCTGCAGTAAGGAAACTGTCATTACCACCGTCATGAACATTTGTTTTGTGTGCGTCAATGACAAGGTCAAGCGAAATGCCAAGACATAATACGGTTGCATGTTATTGAATAGTCATATGAGTTTTGAGCATAAACGATTTATTTAAAGAATGAAAGTCACATTAGTAAGACTGAACCAAAGTTTCGTGTATAATATGCCGATGTAATTTTTTTTTAATTGATTGATAACATCTTTATTTTACTATGGTGTGAGTTTGTTTTGGATGTGATGAGTTTATTTAGCACTTGTGAAGAGAACTTTTGTAAGTATGTGAACATAATATTACAATAAGTGTAATATTTGTTAAGGAGATTACATAGTTTAATATATAGCTTTATTGTGTATAAGATCAGGGTGACCTGCTTGTTAGCTTATCGAACTTGATATACGCACAGAAATATACATATACCAATGAATTATCTTCGACCTGTCTTTTTAAATATGCAGATTATCAATATTTTGCTATCTACCCTAATCTGCAAAACATACAATATGACCATAATCCCAGATTTCAACAATAGTGTCAAAAAGTTGACCTCGCCCAATTACCGGCTTACGCAGTTTGCGTCAATTTCCCTGTGCATCAGAAGTTTTCACGGTGCATATTACAATAATCCAAGTTAAAAGTGGTAATATTTACCGTTAAGATGAATGACTATATCAAACAGGAATAATATATATATATATTAATTTTTACTGCTGGTGTTTTTCAGCACAATTCAGGAAAGCTATTTATATTTACAAGAGTACGGTTACCGGTACTCGTAGGAAACTATTACCAGCGCTATGAGAAGTCTTATATCTGTTGATTGTTGTGAAGTCTTGCAATAATGTATGCACCAGACTATTTGTTTCGGTAACAGTTTAGAGTTGGGGGGCCAAAACTGGCAAGAAAAATAAAATAAAAATGATGATTTACAGGAAAAGTGACTTCGTAGAGACTGGCAATTGATGTTTGAGTAAAGTGTGATAAAAATTTTAACTAATTTAGCTTTACGTTACTGAACTTCAACGTTTTAGTGACTTATGTGCTAAAAGAAAAAATGAATTATTCGTAACGAGGACAGGAAACAACGTGTCCTGCAGGGCTCTAACCCACCCTTACTCGGCAGTACTATGTGAATTAAATATTGGTAACCCAATGTAACATATGGATCCATAAAGCGATAAAATCAGAATAGAATATCGCAATAAACTAAGTGAAAAAACTGGCCTCACCATCGCTAAACAAAGGCCTTTGTTTCTATTATGGACGTTATTTCTATGTCATAGACATTAGAACACCATAAAAACCACATCAAAATTTTTCTAAACACAGGATTCAAGCACGATCGAATTCCTGGTTATTGTGGCCACTTAGAACTTGTTGATTTTTGCATGAGTACTCATTTTTGCGCAGCGGTGGCTCAGTGGTAGAGTGTTCACCTCTGGTGCTAGGGGTCGCGGGTTCGATCCCAACCCCCGCCAAGTGAACTTTGTGGTGGACAAACACCGTGTGTGTTGGTTTTTTCGGGGTTCTCCCACTTTCTTCATTCATTACTCATCATCACCGTCTCTTTTAGCCTAACCGGCATAAGCGAGGGACGTAAAACTCAAAAGATTTAATTTAATTTCATTTTTGCGCACACCCACTGTCGCTTAAACGAACTCCCGCACGAGCCCATCATTTTCGCCCTGCCCTAATCTGCGGAATAGATACAATTTTTGTAGCGCAAAACGCACAGTTTGGTGTTTGATTTTTCCATGACTTTTTTTTTCTTTCGTATAGGACCGTAAGTTCACTCATCCTCTCTACGGATGCACCCCTGCGCTACAGCTCGACCCACCAGCTTCGCTTTCCGTGGGGATGGCGTTTAGTATCCCTCACCTCCATAACTGCTCCGGGCTCGTACTGTGATATATGGTGAACTGTTATAAACGATTACTGGGAATTGAAGTTGACCTAATTTAATCTCCAGGTGAGTCAGAGTCACAGCCAAGTGATTTGGGGCAGAAACTAATAATATCCGGTTCCAAAATGCTGACCCACATACATAGATGAAGGTGGGTTAGCAGCCCTGTTGGTTCCTTTCTTTATCGAAGTTCTATACTCAGTTCACGTATTAATGCTGAGCGAGTGAAGGCGTGTTAACAGCCAAGTTGATTACTTCCTTTATTATAACTGAATGAATGCGGGCCAGTGCCCTAAAACCCTGTTCCCTCCCTGACGCAAAATGGACACAATTCGTGCTTTGAGTGGCTACCTAACACAGATTGGTGTATGCGTTTCGCATGAATAATTGTTTTTGAGGGAAATCAATTTGAATGCACATAATCAATCGGTACGCAGTTATTTTGGTATGCTGCACGAAAGTAAGAGTGTAGAATTCGTTAACGAAACGTTTTAAGAAAAGTGAAGTAAAACCATTTTTTGAATTTGAATTATTGTACGATTTTCAAAATCAGTTTAAAAAAAATTAAAAAAAAACACACACACACGCATTAGAAAATTAAGTTACATGCATGTTTATATGACTCTGTACGCGCTTTTGTTGTTATATCTGCTTCTTGGTATAAGTATTGCAATGTAAAATAGGGCTAAGGTTAGACTCAGTGTTGTTATATAGGCAAACAAAACACTTTAACACAACATTTTCCATGTATACTCTTCCGGAAACGAGTGGATTCATTTGCATTGATTAGCTATATGTTTGACACACACACACACACCTCTCTCTCTCTCTCTCTTTTTTGTTTTTTTTTTTTTTAATTAAATTAATGTAAGCAACATTTTGTGTTAGGATCAATTATGTATTGATCCACACATAAAGAGATTGAGAATATCCAGACCTTAATATGTAAATTTTACGGGTAAAATTTAAACCCTTCACAAGAAAGGGGAGTAATAAGTGTAGCGCCTTATGGGAAGACACGTATTAAATATTGATATTATTGGTAATTTATTCTCGCAGTTTCTGACGGTGATACAATTAAATATGTAAAGATCTCATTGGTGAAATAGTAACAAGCCAGTATTTTTTTTTTTTTTTTTCCTGAAGAAAGTACCTGAGTTTAGCATTTGAAACATTGAAGTCATACATATAGAAATACAAGTCACGCATACTAGTTCATTTATTACGAATTAACTAGTACCAAACTTGCTAGTAACACGTCATAAACTAGTACGATAATCTTGATAATTCAAGTTTCAGAAGTATTGTAAGATATTGTTTATTTTAGCAGCCCGTCATAATGTAAGTTGAATTGAAACTTGACTTTTAACTATAAAAATGTTCTGTATAGCTTTTTGCTTATCAAACGCATTCTGCAGGTTTATACTACTGAAACAAAGCCGCTTTCGTGTACTTACTTTAGAAGTTCATGGCTTGGGAGTAAACATCTAAAACAAGAAGCAGGCTTAATAATGATGTAATGATTCGCGTAATATTTCTTTCAAGCGTTTTCTTTAGCCAGTATTTTAATTGCTAAAGCAGATAATTTTCCTCAGAGCAGAGGGCTATTTTTTTTTCTACTGATCTTCATAGTTTTGAAACTAACAATAATACGTTCAATTTTATTATTGTTATTTATTTTATAGCGTCCTTATATGAGGTATCCACAACCAGTTATTTATCTTACGGTACTAAAGTCTTTCCAGCCTTAGAACAAAGTAGATGTAAACAAAGCGAAATGTATTACTCCGCGGCTCTCATGTGCTTCGGCAGTGAGAGTCGTGAACAACAA
This sequence comes from Thermobia domestica, assembly GCF_964235325.1. Classification (NCBI taxonomy): domain Eukaryota; kingdom Metazoa; phylum Arthropoda; class Insecta; order Zygentoma; family Lepismatidae; genus Thermobia; species Thermobia domestica. The sequence continues at coordinate 259,999,780 of NC_137461.1, forward strand.
GCTCTTCTGCTAGCTTATTGTCGTCGCATAATTTCCAAAGTGTAAGGCTCTGTTGGTTCGTATATAATTATCGCACTGACACTGACTACTGTTATGTTGAAAATACATATTTTCTTAAATCGTTATATAAACGAGATTGCCTCTGTTCCTGATGTTCTGTTTTGTGTTTTATAACACGAGAGGAAGGTGGATTATTGTAACACTTTTTCGCCATGGAACTCTCTGCATTCTACAATTTCAAATAACTGGGGTCGGCGCGCGAACGCATACGCATGCGCAGTAAATACTATATGCCCAAGGACGGGTGAGGTTGAAATAAAGCTACATCTGTTGTTAAATATTATATATATTGCGTTTATTATCACAAAGTACGGGATAAATTCGGATATTTTAATTTGAAACTATCGTTTTAGTAGGGATTATAATGCGGTAGGATATTAGTGCAGTGAGACCAACAACCAATCACTGGTCATCGATCCACTGGTAGTCAGGTGGGTTTGTTTACATCCACTTTTTTCTAAGGCTCGAACGAGATTAGTTCAGAACCTAGATACTATGGGTACTAGCTAAGAGCTTATTACTATATAGTTTCATTGTTTTGTACAACATACCACTGTTAGTTGCAATAACTGTGTAAAGATCTGGTAAGAAAATGACTAAACCCTTGGCCTTAGGCAAATTACCCGCTAGAGCAATTCAAATATTGGCTAAAAACACCCTTTAAAAGAATATTACAGGTAAGTCATTTTATTATTATTACTGTTGTAAATGTTTTCCATACACGACCAATAAGTAATTAAGAAGTAGGATACGCAGAATAGAACAAAAGATTCCAAAAAAGTAAGCCTTATTGTTTATTTAGCGAACCTTCACCTCAGAAGGGTAAAAGAAACTGCCCCTCCCCTCCTCCCAGGTATGATTCTTTGTTTGGCTCACAGAGTGTTATGAATTGGCCATCACTGCTATAGATAGATTGGTAATATGTTTGGTGACTGGAAGATCGAAGTACTTGTTTCCGCCAGTCTAGCGACCTTTTTTACCCCCTTGTCATTTGAATATTTTTCCATTCCTATAAGTAGAAATAAAACATCGGATATGTAACAGAAGAAATAAAACTAATCAGTGGTTTCAGGATATGTTTTATTTGTTTATTTATTTTAAATTTATTTATTTATTTGTCTTGAATTTTGTAATAAAATACTAAAATTTGATTTGGTTGTGATTGCTCTGTATACACCCGCGGCAAAAGCACTCCGGACCTCATAACAAAAGCACAGACAGAAAGCTCATACATTAGTACGGAGTCTAGTTGTCTTACTTTTGACCTTTTAAATGCACTTAGACATGGTATCACTAGGATTTTGCAAGAAGTCCAGAATACACTACATTTTCTTCAGTTCTCTTTGGAGGGTCTGTATGTTCTGAAGCTTCTTCCGTCCCAAGAATACCTTCATAAGATGCCAACAGTTTTCAATTGGATTTAGATTGAGAATATTTCCAGGCTCTTCTAACATCTTGATATGTTGATTCTCAAGAAAATTCTCTATCTTTTTAGCCTTGTGACAAGGAACGTTATCATGCATGAAGAAATCCACTCGTAGATGTGGAACACATCCACTAAATGGTCCTCAAGAAATTTTATATATCGGTCTGCGTTAATCATTTGATTTTGTAGTAAGAAATGTAAATCTCCTCTACCCTTCTCATTTGAAGAACACCCCCACAATATTAGACTGAGAATGGCTAATGGTCAGAACCGTATACTTTGGGTCGTATCAACCTGAAGATGGTGGACGTCGAAGCTTGAAAGCTTCCATTTGGAAAAGTTGGGATGCGCTTTTGTCGGAAAACATTTTTTCTCCAATGTGCTGATGTCCAGTGTGCATATTTCTTTGCAAAAATAAGACTCGTTTCTTCATGCGGTCAGTGAGTAGTGGCTTCTTAGCAGCAGTAACTCACGGCAATCCAGGTCTTTCTGTAAACTGTACTGAATTTTACGAACATTAACGTTTTGCAACAGATTCAGTTTCATTTCTTTGAGTTCTGGTGCTCAAAGAAGTAGATAGATAGCTGAATTAACTCCCTCATGCATAGTTCTCGATAAAAATAACTAAACTGACTCGTTCAGTTTGCCTGAAAATCTGGAAGGTTCTACGTACTAAACGATCTTAACGTGGATGAAATAACTCTAATATTTTCCATTAGAGCTATTATTCTAAATCACTATTCCTAATCACACTAATAAATAAATATCTTACAGTACTATATATATATATATATATATATATATATATATATATATATATATATATATATATATATATATTTGGTCTAGGAATTAATTCGTGCGGTTGGTACGCACACATTGAAGCTGTAGTACAAACACAAAATACATAAATACCTTAAGAAAAATATTGTCCATCGCTAGCCACCACTTTCGCCCATCTGTCAGGCAATGTACGGATTCCGTGGCGAAAGAAGTCCTCATCCTTGGAAGCGATCCAGTCAGAGACCCATGTTTCGATATCTTCTGAAGAAGTAAACCGCTGTCCAATCAAATCGTTGTTCATGCAATCGAACAAGTAGTAGTCCGAAGGAGCAACGTCTGGTGAATACGGCGGGTGGGGTAAAACTTCCCATCCGACATTTTCTAAATAGGTTTTGACCGGTTTTGCGACATGTGGGCGAGCGTTATCATGTTGAACAATAAGTTTATCATGTCTGTTCTCCCATTCTGGTCGTGTTCTGGCCAGAGCTTGCTTCAAACGCATTAATTGTCGTCGATAACGTTCTCCATTCATAGTTTCACCCGGTTGCAGCAGCTCATAGTACACCACACCTTTCATATCCCACCATATGCACAGCATAACCTTTGCACAGTGAATATCTCGTTTTGGTTGTGATGGACCTGGTTCACCTGGTTTCACCCAGGCCTTTTTTCGTTTAGGGTTCTCGTAATGAATCCACTTCTCATCACCCGTAATAATTCGATGCAGAAACCCCTTTCTGCTCTGTCGTTGAAGCAGCAATTCGCAAATGGTTTTTCGTCTTTCAACGTCTCTGTCTTTCAATTCATGTGGAACCCAATGTGACATCTTTTGAATCATTCCCATGGCTTTCAAGCGTTTGGAGACTGTTGTTTGATCAACGTCTAATGCTGCTGCAAGTTGTTCCTGCGTTTGACACGAATCCAGCTCGAGCAATGCTGTCAATTCTTCGTCTTGAAATTTTTTGGCTGTCCAGCTCGCTCTTGGTCTGCCAAGCCGAAATCACCACTTCTAAACCGTGCAAACCACTTCTGACACGTTCGCTCAGCTAGAGCATGGTCACTATACACTTCCACCAAAATACGATGACTTTCAGTCGCACTTTTCTGCATGTTAAAGTAATGCAGCAGGACACCCCGCAAAAACACTTTATCAGGCACAAATTGCGCCATGTTCACTTAACTACAAACTGGTGTTGTTGACGCTTTAATCCACTGCCCTATACTACGAACGATACGCGATGACAGGGGTTTGCAACACATGTGTGGATACACGGAACTGTGGGACGCTCCGTTCGTTGCACCATCTCTTGTCCACCCGCACGAATTAATTCCTAGACCAAATATATATATATATATATATATATCCAACACCAAAATATGAATCACACTTCTTATATCAGGGTGTCTATTGGTCACGAAAGTCATGAAAAAGTCACGAAATCAGAAAATGGTCATGAAAGTCAAGAAAAAGTCACGAAATTTAGCTTTTGGGTCACGGTTTTTATTTATCTGTATAAATATAAGTACAGACTGGAAAATTTTGTTATATAAAACGTCAAAATTCACCGCCAAAAATGTCTATGGGCGACTGTAGACGCTACCAAATCGCAAGCAAAGCATGCTTGTATCGCATCCATGAAAATTCGGCCCAATTTGCACCCAAAATCGCTCTTGAGAATGTTACAAAATTTTATGGTTTTTTAAAGAAAAGGTCACGAAAAAGTCACGAAATTTCATTTTGAGATTTTAGTAGACACCCTGTATATACTACTAGGAAAAAAACTAAATGTAACAACTTGGCAAAATCTTCTCTTCTCACCCACAAATAAGTCAATAAATAAAAAAACAATGAAACAAAAGTTACTCTAAATGAGCAAATGCATATGTGTAGAGAGGGTGGGCGGGTAGGATAAAAGTAACTCCACTAAATTTCTCTCAGCAAAAACTATAAATTACATTATATTCTTTACTCAAAATGCATTTTCATTATATTCAACTCAATAGGATTTATCTTTTAAAAATCTGTAATGTGCCTGACTTATCTATCACTTCTATGAACTGTACTTTTCTTTGAAGGAAAAATCAACGATCAAGAATCTTAATAACTATGAGCTATGTTTTAAGGAATCTTTCCAAGTGCGTAAGCCTCACAGCATCTCCATCATGTGCCGGTGCTGTGCCATTAGTTAATAGCTCAGAATATTTTTTGAAAATACTTATTGAATAAATGTGACAATTGGGGATGAAACTGATGTACAACACGGTACTTAACTGCGAAATTATGGTTGAATTTAAATAAAGTGTAAATGTTTATACTTTGAGAATGATTAGTTGGGGAAAAGGTGAGAGAGAGAGAGAGAAATAGGTTATGACTAAAAGATAAAGGATGAACACTAGCCTGACATTCCGATGAGACTGGTGTCGTTTTGGTCATTTGGATGATGAATGGTTTTCCCTGGAGGAGCTTGAATATATTAGAGTTAGCTAATAATTGGATTTTAATCCTGCTGGACTGCCAGGGGCGGCGAGTTTTCTCGTTACGATACGTCTCCGATGATGTTCTGCTACACCTTCATTTCATTGGTTAGATATTGAACTCTATTGAATTTGCGACGATGAACCAACAGAATGGTACTTACAAGACATGGAGTTGGTTGTTTTTTAATGGAGCGACGTGCCTTTTATGACGATTTTGTACCTTTTAAAACCTTGTGGCGAATACCCCCCTGTCGATATGTCCTCCATGGTTTTGCTTAATCGAAAAAACGATGAGTCAAGTGCTTGCTAGGCGGAAAAGCAAGAAGGAAACTAGTTGCGTTTATTGACAATTTTAAAAGTGATAATTAACAAATACATGCTTATTCAAGCTGTTTGGCAATATACAATCATGAATAAAAGTTTTGTTTTGTTGGATTTTAAATGTTCATAATTTTGTCGTTGATAAATGTAATTTAATAAAGTTATTGAATTTAGCGAATTAAGCTGAGAGTTTATACAATTATTACATGGTTATTTTACATTTAACACACAGCTACTTTACAGTACTGATAAAGCTTTTCGTTGTGACACAAATTTTTCTTTAACAATGCCCAAAGATAAGACACATATCAAACGATAAATCACATCGGGCTGAACAAAATGAGATGCGAAGAGTAAATTTTCTGTGTAGTTTTCGAAAAAAATGAAAAAACTTTCATGACGTTAAAAGGTGTAATTCGTTACAATTCTGTATTCATTCTGCTGCAATAGATTATTTATATATTTTAATGAAAGGAGGAAAGTTTCCTTTTTAAACAGCAGCAGCTAGGGAAGTTATTTTTAGCATAGAACTCAACGATTAGTTTTCACGATCATTCATCTATAATCATTATGTACGTAAATTGCATAGTTATAAATGCTTACTCGGCAGCTATGTTCAAATGTGGTTTCACGGATAGCAAATCGAGTAATTTTGATAGTCTTTCGTGTGTCTAGACCAAGAATATGTAGAGGCCTCAACTACTACAAATATTATGTTTTATTTGCGTAAAGTCGACTTCTAAAGCCTTATTTGAGCTGTAAAGACTTACTCTATTGACGAACTTTTAGTTCTTACTAGATATGCTTGCACTTGCAACTCATTGGGAAGTATCGGTCACTTTTCTGTGTTCATACCTTACGCCAAACCTCATAATACTGAAATGAGAAAATTCTATAATCATGCTGTGTAGTGATCAGAAAACGAAAATTGTAAGAATGTTTAAACTTTTTGTCTTTCATACCCATAATTAAATGTCGACTAAAAGCAGGGAATTCGTGTTACTATTCGGTTCAAAATCTCTTGTCGTCGCGAATTCTGTCGAGGAATTTGAAGCTTAAAATATATAAAACGATAATCATGCCTGTTGTTCTGTATGGTTGTGAAACATGGTCGCTTACTCTGAGGGAAGAACATAGACTGAAAGTATTTGAGAACAGGATCCTGAGAAGAATATTCGGACCCAAAAGGAACGAGAATGGGGAATGGCGGAAGCTTCATAACGAGGAACTACATAGTTTATACGGTTTACCCAACATTGTTAGGGTCGTCAAGTCTAGGAGGCTTAGGTGGGCAGGTCATGTAGCTAGAATGGAAGAAAGTAGAAACGTTTTCAAAGTATTGACTGGTAGACCCATAGGAAAACGACCATTAGGAAGACCTAGGCGCAGATGGGAGGACAATATTAAGATGGATCTCGCAGAGATTGGAATACAAAGTAGAAACTGGATGCAATTAGCTAAGGATAGAAGTCAGTGGAGAGCTTTTGTGAACGCGGCAATGAACCTCCGGGTTCCATAGGCCATAGAGTTAGAGTTAGAGTTATACCCATAACGCAACAGTGAAGTTAAAAGGAAAGGACCTGCTATTAACGCGGGCTCCAAACCGTATTTGGGATGGGTGCATGGAGCATTATGCGAAGTTACTTTCTCAGTATTGCCCCCCCCCCCCCCACCATATTATATCGTCTCCAAAAAAATTGATTCACAGCACTCCTCCGGGATTGTTAAAAGTTATAGGAGAAAGTGATAGTATTAAAATTATTTAAAACGACCACCATTTTCTTTTCTTTTTATAGAACCATTTTTTGGGGATAATTGTAGATCGCTTTTGTGGAATATTTGTGTCACAGAATAATTTCAGTACTGAGTAATGGAAATTAAGAAAAATAAACATGGGTATTAAAAATTGAGAAGAGTAGAAGTTTTCTTGGAAAGAAAGAACTTTTGAGTCTCGTAAAGGAATTGAAGTGCGATCAATAAGCTATAGTTTGTAACTTTTTCCCCTTCTGTTTCAGTTGCAAGCGACAATCAGCTGTTATTACATCTTGAAAATGATGGGCTTCTCGTGTGAGAAACGACCTCTAAAGAGATCTCGAATGGGCCCTCCTGATGTGTATTTGCAAGACCCCAAACAAAAAGAGGTAAGACGTCTCTTTTAGATAATAATAATAGTAATAATAAATAACATCTGACCAAAGGGAACACTTACAATTACTAATCTGCGTTGCAGTTTCGGCAACATGTTATTGCCTTCATCAGACATGTTATGAAAGTACAATCTAAGGTTACAGCTTATAATTTTCAGAAAATGAGGAGGTCAGGTGTAGTAACCATAAGATTTTTCTTTCCATTTTAGGACGTCCTTTAACTGTAAATAATGTGATAGGAGTTACGAGAGACATGGAAGAGGTTAGAGGTAAGTATTAAGCGCCATAAAGAGGACATTTGATTAAACGTGAAAAACAAAACGATTTATGGACATGGAAGAGAGAGAGAGATACTGAACTTGTGTGCTAAGTGTACATGATTTGTAAAATAAGGTTTTAAATAAGATAGGAAAGAAATAGGACGAAAGGATACAACACGCAGTGTAATATCTGGTTGTCTAAAAGTTATTGAGCCATTGGAGATCAAAATTGAGCATACATTTATTGTGATTTGATAATCAAATTAGGAAATCACATGTGCACCATTTGTTCGATGACCTATCATTTATCCGGCAACCCTCAATTCCGTCGCAATAGAACTTAATGTGGTTTCTTATGAAAAAAAAAAAAAAAAAAATATGATACGTGGTTTCCACAGTCCTCTTTCGAATCTAATTTAACGCCATTCAGACAGTTCTGCTGTGACCTAACAAATAACAATCTGACGGGTGCAAACCCAGGCTATATGGTAGATGCATTAAAACCTCTCAGCCAAGTTCTCTTATTTTCTGACGGGTCATTAAAGATGTATGCTGTTTGGCGTTCCAGCATGATATACAACACCCTTTTTGTTGACAAGTTGCAACTATTGCTCGTCCCTCAAGGATCTCTGTTTGCTTATTTCTGGCCTTACATTTATATTTGCCACTTACTTCTATTCTCTAACTCTACAATTAGTTCCATTAAGTTTATAATCTTTCTGGTCATAATTTGTTCTTTTGCTTTGCACAGACGGTTCCAACCTTGACGTATTATTCTTAGGTCGTAATATTTGAATTATGTGTACCTTCCTTTGTTTATCATCCACTTCCACTAAAAACATCCAGTTACCAAGAACTTTTTGGAAAATTCGCTTACTATTTAGGAAAAGAACCTTTGTGATTTTTTTTTAATCCAAACAATTTGTTCTTTTAAATTAGATAATTCTATAACCTTGTTAGTACCCATATCTTTTCTCGAAAGATTTACTTATAGGAATGGAGAACCAATGCCAAGGTTCGAAGGAGAAAATTTTGCTTAAGGCTGGTTCTCTATATGCTCCTTGTTTATTTCTTTGTGTAAAATGGCTCTGGCACTAACTCATTCTGGAGAAGCTTGAGTTGATTTTGAGTTTAACGTCCCGTTCAGCAGCGAGACTATATGAGACGTGGACCTATTTATTAACGTGCAGTCCGAACCATATGAGCTCCCATCGGAAATCGAACCTGGGTCTCCCACTCCAAAGACGGGTACGCTAACCGCTTAGCCACGAAGGAACTCTCATTCTGGAGAAGCATTCGTCATTAAATCACTGACTTGGCGTCGTGAAGAGGATGTAATTTCTTTGCTTTCTTTAAAATTGGTCTTCACCGGTTCAAATTCTTTTTGATGTGCCTTACTCCATCTTTCTTTAAGAGTGCTAACAAAGATAGAGTTTGCATTGAAATATTCAGCAAAGTAACAATTCCTAGGAAATTGCAGTGCCTCTTATTTGTTGGCGCGTTGACTCCCAGTATAGGCTGTGATTTTTGTGAAGGAGCTATGTTACTACAGTGAATCTGGTATTTTAAGAAATTGATTTTTAAAGAATATGCTTTTCGAAAGAGAAACATGTATGTTCATTTGTTCGAATTTTCCCGGCACCTTTTCAGTTCAGTCGAAGGATTCCTGTAAAGAACACTGTTACAATTAATTAGAGAACAATTAAATGTTCAAAATAATCGGCTATTAGACTCCTTGATGTGCACTTTACTTTACTACTAACATCGCTATTAATGACAACTAGCAAACCCGCACGTCCTACGCAAGCGCAGGACACTATTTTTATATATCCCTCTCCCCTCCCCATGTTGCGGGCCACAGCATAATAAAAAATATCCCAGGCTAGAATGTCATGTATATTGAAAATTTGATCGAGATCGGTTGGGTGGTTCAAGAATTATTAAGTTTTATATCCCCTCTTCCTCTTACCCTAAGTTCTACCGTCAAAGGGATATAATAAAAACCACCCCAGGTCCGAACCTCATCTATCTTGATAATTTGATTTAAGATCGGTTCAGTGGCTTAAGCGTGATGAAATCAGAAAGACAGTCACTTTTATTTTTATTTTTTTACATACATGTCCCCCTTTCCCTCTCCTACATTGTGCCGTCAAAGTAAAATAATGTTATCCCAGGTCCGAACCTTATCTTTGTTGAAAGTTTGATCGAGATTGGTCGTTTGGTTCAAGAGTTATTAAGTTTTATTTTATTTTTTTAATAATTCCCCTTCCTCCCCCTCCCGTAAGTTCTACCTCAAAGTGAATAGCTAAAAACACTCGCAGGCCAGAACTGCATCTACGTCAAAAATTTGATCAAGATATGTCGGGTGGTTCAAGAGATTAAGAGTCACAAACATAGTCACTTTCAATTTGGATCTGAAGTTTTTTTGTTCACAGACACCGCTACTAATATATAGATTCGTCCCAGCTAGCAACCTAATCACTGCCATCATAATGTACGCACAACGATGGCTGAGTACACTCGTCCTACAATTACTTTGCATCACGATTATCAGCACGTTTATTATGAATTAAAAAAAATATACTATTATATTTACTCGATCTTTACTACACAATACTGAACAATCATCCCGCAATACATATTTAGAATAATACTTCTCTTTCACTGTTAACGTTTTAAAATAGCAACTATAAAAAATTACTTTTTTGCAGAATGGACAATGTAAATATTGTATCTTGGTTTTACTAATGTAAGCCCTTTGCTCTCCAATGCTCCTCGCCAGGTATATTATTTTTGTTGCAGTGCTTCCTTGGTCGCACTCACCAGCACATGTCGTCCACAAACATCATATTCCAAGGTGCTGACTCTTTGATATCCTTTGTAAGTTCGTCCATCGAAGTTGCAAAAAAGTATGGGCTATGACTACATCCCTGATGAAGTCCCACTTTCACTGTGAACTCTTCTGTTATACCATACGCGCTTCTAACTTCTGTCCTACACCTATAATACATATTTTGAATTATACAGATGTATGTGTTCGGAATCTCCTTCTTCTTCAGTGTCCACCAAGTGAGATCCCGTGGCACTATACCACTTGCTTTTTCCAGGTTGATAAAAACCATGTGAAGGTCCTGGTATTCTCTATACTTTTCCATTAGCATCCTAAAGTGCAAATATTGCATCCATTGTGGACAGTCCTGCCATGAAACCATTTTTTTATTATTTTATTTATTTATTTATTTTTATTTAGGTCTCTTCCCTCAATCGTGCTTCTATCACTCTCTCCCAGAACTTCATTGCATGGTTCATGAGTTTTATTTCCCTGTAGTTGCCACATTGTTGCACACATCTGTTTTTTAAAACCAGCACAACCTAGTTGCTTTTCCCTGTTTCTAATTTCTTATTAAATAGTCGAGTAAACCACTGCATTCCTTCTTTACATAAAGTTTTCCAGGCTTCGATCGGGATATTATCCAGTCTTAGGGTTTTACCATTTTTCATCTTTTTCATGACATTTTCCATCTCTATTGTGTTTACAGGTCGAACTAGTCCTGATTCATAGATAGGTTTCCGCAAATTTTCCTTCATTAAAAAATTTCTGGAAATACTCGTTCCACCGCTTCATTATTTTCTTCTTACTTACCAGAACTTCATTATTTTCGTCTTTGATGTAGCCTACATGCGATATATCCTTCTTTTTGTCTCTCTCTCACCTTCGAAAGCTTGTAAACCATCTTTTCTACCCTTTTTGTTTTCATGTTGTACAACTCATCATAAGCCTTATGTCTTTCCACACTAACTGCCATTTTCGTTACCTTGTGGTCCCTCAGGTCTTGCTGATTGTCAGAGGTCTGCCTTTTTTTTTTTTTTTTTTTTTTTGTATCGTTCCTTTTCCTCCTCCATAGCTGATTGAACTTCTTTATTTCACTACCACATTTCTTTATCAATGAGGCTTTTTGTTTCTCCCATTACTTTTCTTGTTTCCTTGAGTTCTACTGATCTCTGACCCACTCCTCTTCTATTTGGATCTCTTCTTCCTTCACTTGCAATACTTCCAATTTGATATATATATATTTTTTTTTTTTCGATTCTTTTGAGAGCTTGTCTCATCTAGTTTCCACCAGTTAGTTCGAACAGGAACGTTTTGTTGTCTTCTTCATACTTCTTTTTTTGATGAAAATATTGGCTACTACGAGACAGTGTTGCTCCGTTAGACTCTCACCTGGTATTATTTTTCATCATATTGGTTTTATCGTCTCTATAAGATGAAATCGATCTGAGACCTTGAGGTACCACTCTTATATGTAGTAAGTTGTTCTTTCTTCTTATAGAAGGTATTCAGGATAGCAAGATCGTATGCTTCTGCCTCTTAGTATGTTCTCACTTTCCTCATTTCTGTCTTTCATGTATCCTTTCATACCCTGATGTTGATCATCCTACATGTTCAGTTAGATCTGCTAAAATAAACTTCTCAAGTAATGAACAATGCTGGAACTTACTGTGTAGTTCCATCTGAATTCTTGCTTTAGCTCTTTGTCACACCCAACTTAGGGGTATAGGTGCTGACTATATTCAAAGTTTCTCGTTTTTTTTAGCAGGAGGTACCATAATCCTGTCGCTTACTCTCTTCATGTCCATCCATTTTCCCCTCATATTCTTATCTAAGACAATTCAAACTCAATTCTTTCTGTTGTTGTTCCCCATTTCCTATTTTCTTTGATCTTGAACCTTTCATTTAGTCTCCTGGGTGTATTTTATGCTTGCTTTTCTTCTTGCCATCGTTTCCGATAAATCTTAGCTCCTACTTGTCAAGGTTGTAACGTTCCACAGTCCTATTCTGATCTTCTGCTATTTCTAGACTCGCTTCTTTTTGCCTCTTCCGTTCATTGTCACGGGGGTAGCACACTTTCACAGTCTTAAGGTGATCAATCCACGCGTTGCTTCCGGCCTTAGCCTAGCCTTTTTCTCACCCATATTGCTTTTCCAATCACTACGTTCTCCTTTACTGATTTTAACTCCCTGCAGAGGACATAATTGGGAAACCTCAATGAAAGTGTGCGACATATTACGCCAAAATCGAACATATTAAACGAAATTTGTCATGGAAGCTACTTTTAAAATTGAGAGGAGATGAATTAACGGTTTCGTTCTTCGCAGAGTTTAACCCTAAACTGTGGGAAAATTTCCAATGCCATAGAGAAAATATGCATTCGATTTTTCAAAATCGATTTTTTTTTTTTTACATGGTTTATATTAGAAAATTGTCTAGCATGTTGTTGTGTAAATTTGCTGCATGGGGTTAATTTTTCCCCTTTCCTTCTTTATACTTAATGGATTGCAACCCCTAACAATGGAAAGAAATCACATACCAAGTTTCATCAAAATCGGGTAAGCTTTACAAGAGTTATCGTGGAACAGATGAACAGATACACAAATGCCACATCGAATTGAATGATAGGAGCTTCGTTAACGCTTGCTGCAATAATTGACAATTTTCATCCTGCTGGAACATTGTTTATTGTTTATGTATTGCATATATAAAGAATTGTACGCTATTAAGTAGCATATATCTATCATTGTTAGTCTCCTTCTATCGATGACACATACACTTGTAACAGTGACACACAGACACCTGACGTGCATACTACTTGTACATAATTTTATAACATGTCTTTGTTATCAGACACTGTTGTAATATCAAAGTGGTATAACACTACGTTATAATATACCTTTTAATAGTAATACAATTAGTATCTACCTGTCACTTAGGAGAGATTCTCTTTAATATTATTATTTTAATACTCAAATATGGTGCATCAGAATTACGCCTAACTTTTATTTGCATTGGTATAAAAGATAATAAATTGGATTTTTCAAGTTTTATTACAAAAAGGGATGATGATAAATTGATGGGACAATGAAACTGGGAGATCAGGGAATTTCAAAATTAATAATAAAGTTAACTAATTAAACAGTCTGCTCGTTGACCTGAAGGGTCAGACTAGACTGATAGGATTTAAGTTCTGATAACTGAAGGCTAAATTCAAAAGTAGATCAAAATTATTTTAAAGTAATCTGATTATACGTGCCAATGCAAGGCTGCGTGTGCGGAAATTTAATAGAGTTTTTGACTTCCCTTTTCCTCAATTATGAAATTTTTGGAGAACATGAATCTGTGGTTTTACTTGCTCACATGAATGATCCAGCAGACCGCAGACTTCGAAACTGAGCAGGCACCACTACTTTAATCTCACATTAACAAAGCACTATTTTTACTTGTGTAACTTTGTGTTGCACGTTGAGTTACTGGGATCGAATCCTTGAAAGAATATCTCCTCACTTCTTAAACTGTGACTCATTCGTGTCGTCGATGAAGTGGAGATCGCTAATGGGCTCTGGATTCAAGCATCCTGGCTTCATAGCTAGTCGTCGCCGGTATTGGGACCTTACTCCTCTGGGACTGGAGTCAGACGTCAACAGCTCATCGTCCTTCTGGGGAGTCATCTTGTAGTGTGACTACGTCGTAGACTCGAAGGTCTAGCCGACTATAGATCCCATAGACTGCAGGCTGATATAGCCTCCTGCACGGTTTGAGCTACTCGGATCTTAGCTACAACATGGATGGAGCTACCTAACATGCTGGTCCAACTGAACAAGTAAACTTTCTAAACCTTAGCTTTTATACGTTCATATTTCCGTATTTACTAGGTTCTGTTTATGCTTTTCATCAGAGAAAGTTCTCGGCTAGTGTAACATCCGTGAATTCTGTGTTAATTTTGGCTTTGTTTATTCCTAGAATACCTCTGTCTCTTCTAAAATAGCACTGTTCGCCGGATATTGTTCCCTTTCTGACGAAATGAGACTTTCTTAATATTAAGAACATCTTTTATAAAAACTATAATTATGCCCATTCTGGCTTAATACTCGTTACAATTTAAACTAAACAGCCAGTAATCGGATGTTCGAAAGCAGTTAACGAACGATAGAAAATATTCTCCGTGCTCGTGTCCAGGAAAGACAAAATGCCCAAGTTAGTTCGAATATACGTGTATAGGTACAACGTAAATAAGCCGACCAACCTGTAAATCGAACATGAATTCAACTGATAGAACAGGGAAACCATGAAATTAAATCATTCAACGTAGAATGTAACTGTATGTACATGGTGTTGGATGACGAAGTCAGTAATTGAGGACCGTGATCATCTCGATCTGGTTATGCTTAATTCAACAATTGAGGATTTAATAAAGATTTATTTTTTTTTTACTTACTTACTTACTTTGAGTTTGTATGTGTGTGTGTTACAATTGCATAGTCCTCTGCACAAGTGCGATTCTTTTCTGTATGGACCAATTATAATAGAATGTAACATGAGGAATGTCTAGCATACTATTATTAACTTGATAAAACTGACCTTATTATGCCTGTATGTTTATCCTATGAAGGTTTTCAAAAACTCTTTTTTTCTGTTTCCTTTGTCGGTCACGGTTACGAAAAAAAAAAAAACACCAAAAAAGCTTTCAATCCTAATTCTACAATATTATATTAGCATTTAACGGGGAGAAAAGTCCAAAGATGATATATAATTAAATTGAACAAAATGACATATGTCAAGATAAAGGCCCATGCGTAGTTTTTGAGAAAATCGAATTTTTTTTGTACACGTAAAATTTGATGGTTTAACAAGGGTGAACGACGTGTCGACCGGCTATCCATAAGGGTACACGCATGATTTGTGTTACTGTGTGTGTCGATCATAGTTATTGTTGTATATGATTCTCCAGCGGGCTAGTGAACAGATAAATGAGATCGTCAGTGATTTCTGAATTGCCTAGGAACTCTCAGTCCTTTTAAAAAAGCTGGCCATCCCTGCAACAAGAACTGCTACGTTTATTAAGGTGAAACTGATACTAAAGTACATCCTCATCAGTTTCTTCATTATGGCGGTAGTATCTACGTGGGTCGTTCAAGTTTCCCTACGCTGTAAAATATTTATTTTTTAAGACACATTTGTAATCTATATGTACACTCATGTCCAAAATTATTGTCGCATGTCTATAAATATGTTGTTAGAGGAATATAATTTGACAACGAATTCGCCCGATATTTCTTATAATGTTAGTATGTGTATAATCGGCAAAGACATATATGTGGCAAATATCATGTCAAAAGAGCAGTAAATAAGAACAATAAAACGAAAATAAAACTTTCTTGTCCATTTAGCAACATTTTGTTTTTACTCATTCTAATTTTCATGTTTATAATTCTTTTCCTATGAAATTGACCACAAATATACATTTCCCGATTATATAGATAGTATCAGTATTAAAAGTACCCTGCCCTATCATTATCAAATTATATTCTTACAAGAAGACAGTTATAGATATGCGACAATCATTTTGGACATGAGTGTACATGTGTAGGTGGATCCTTCCTCACCTCTCCACATAATCCCCGTTAAGATTCAGGCATTTGTCTCACCGTGGGACCAATTTGTCCAAACCCTTTGCAAAAAAAAAAAAAAAAAAAAAAAAAAAAAAAAAAAAAAAAACCAGGGCTCTGGCTATTTAACACTCTCTTCACCTTCCGCTTCACTCCTTCATCACCAGTTGACAGGAAACTAGGTCTCTTATGTCGAACCTGAACTCTTCTTCAAGAGAAACGCAATTCGACATAAGCGAACCGGTCTTTTCATGACGATAACACCCACCTCCACTCAGGACGCAAACAAGACACAAAATTGAAGAATTAGGGTGGAAACGGTTGCTCCACTCCTCATACAGCCTAAGTTTAGCATCGAGTTACTTCCATCTTTTTCCGGTTAAAGTCTGCATTGCAAAGTGAAGTTTTGAAACAAATCAAGAAGTAAAGCGGAATGTGAGAAGAGTGAGAAATAGCCAAGCTCTGATTTTTAGCAAATGATTTGGACAAATTGGTGCAACGGTGGGACAGATGTCTTGAATCTAAATGGAGATGTGGAGAAGTCAGAAAGGACCAACGTGCACATGTATGTATATAATGGAATATGAGAATGGTAATACAAAGTGCTTAAGAATGTGACACTAACTGTTACTAGGTAAAATGAGAGATAACCTGTGCAAATAGAATGCATATTAGATACAGTTTTGAAGATGGTTTGATCTTGTGATTCAAGATTACTCAGAAGATTATAAATGTTAGAAATACGATAAAGATTGGAATGATATGCTAAGATAATTAATTTATGAATGATGTAGAGTTGAGAGATTCAGAACATAGTCAAGGTATAGATTGAAAATAAAGAGATTTAATAAGATATTGTCTTTTGTGGTTATCGAAGAGTTTTGGTAGTGTCACGATAGTCATGCACTTTTTGTAACGCAAGAGATCATAGAACTGATCTTCCTGTCTCTTCGTTTGGATAGAATTAAATAGATTAACAGTATAGTTTACAAATCTGTCTTAAAAAATAAATATTTTACAGCGTAAGAAAACTTATACATTGAACGACCCAAGTATATTGTGGTAAATGAGATAAAGCCTAAAATTATCATTAAATTTTAAACTTTAATTTCTCTTGAACTAAAATATTGTCTAAAGATGTCTGTTTTTTGTTCCTGGAAATAGACAAGCAGATAGAACTGAGTTAAAATCCATTGTCTCTCTTGAGATTGGTGCTTTCTCGTGGAATATCTATGGCTTCCTTTATTAATCTATTTCAAGAATTGCTGCATCGAAGAACCTCAAAGGGAATCTACACGACCTCCTGGTCAGCTTCGATGTATTTCTATTTATAAGAGTTCCTGTCAAGGATACTATGCAGCCAATACGAAGTCACTTCAGCCCGAAACTAACTGACCTTTTCACGTACTTTTTCTATGATGGATGTTACTGTGAACAAACGGATTGAGTAGCCATGCGGTCTCCTCTTTCTTCAGACATTGGCAACTTGTACATGAGATACTTTGAACATGAAGCTCTTAATGTGGCGGTTCTTAAGCCTTCCTGCTTCTTTAGATATGTTGATGATACTTTTGTTATCTAATCACATGAACCTGAAACGCTACAGGATTTTCTGGAATTTCTTAACAGTTGCCATCCTTAGACCAATTCACCATAAAATTTGAGCAGAATGGATGCATCCATTTTCTTGATATTCTTGTTCGCTAAACCTGACGGAACAGTAGGGCACAACGCATATAGGAAACCGATACACACGAACCTTATCTCAATGCGAGCAGCTGTCATCACAGGTTACAACGTATTACAGTGCTAAACACCTTGGCCCACAGAGCAGTTTCCGTAAGTGGCCAGGAAAGTTTACACGAGGAATTCAATCATCTTCGTTCGACGCTTGGCTACAGTCGTACAGATGTCAACATAGCCATAAAAAGAGCCATTACTTCCCAACACAAAGTGACCATAAAAGTCAAGAGTGAGAATTATCCCTCCATTACCGTATTGTCTTTCATCGGTCACATCTCTAGCAAACTCAGTAGAATGCTGGACAGACATGGTATAAGAATTATTCACAAACCTCCGGCCAACATCAGATCATTACTCAAACCAGTGAAGGACAACCTGTACGTGCGCACATCTGGAATACATCATATACCTTGTGAATGTGGCAGATCATACATACGGCAAACTGGACACCCCAGAGAACAATGATTCAAAGAACGCAACTGCTACATCAGATTTCAACAACCCGAAAAGTCAGAACTAGCAGAGCCTAGCTTAGAGCTGGGACACAAAAACAATTTTATAAATACCATCATAGTAGCCAAGTGAAGTAGTTGTTGGGGCAGAATAATAAAAGACGCCATAGCAATCTCACGTAAAGGCAACAATCTCAATAAAGACAATGGGTTTCAACTGAGTCCTATCTAGTTACTTGCCTTTAAAAAAAAAAAAAAAAAAAAAAGCAGCCATTTAAGAACAGCCAGTGTTTCCCTCAGCCAATCACAGGCCCCCTTCGTACCGCCACCTGTTTTAAACAGTGAAAATAACCCACATGTCCCCTTCCTAAGAAGGCAAAGTCAGTGCCCTCAGCCGGAAAAGTGATTGCTCCAGTTTTCTGGGATTCGAAGGGATAGTGATGGTAGATTATCTTCCGAGGGGGAGAACAGTGACTTGGGAGTACTATGCATTTTTTTTTAACGACAGCTGCGTGATGATATTCGGCAGAAAGGTCGTGGGAAACTGACAGCAGGTGTGATTTTCTATTAAGACAATGCCCCTAGCCACAAGTCAGTCATCGCAGTTGCAGCAATTCAAGATTGCGGCTACGGATTAGTCCCCCACACATCGTATTCTCCTGATTTGGCACCTTATGATCTCCATTCCTTTCCAAAGTTCAAAAAGAAGTTGGAAGGTACTCATTTTGACACTGATGATGACGTCATGCACGCCGTTGATGAAATTTTATTCGCTTTTGACATTTTTTTTTAAATCAGCGGAATTAACGCACTTAAACATCGATAGGCAAAATGTGTTGATTTGTCTGGAGACTATGTTGAAAAGTAACACCATCCATAAACTCTCTGCTACTCCGTTCTAGGTAGGCTTAAAACTTTTGTAACAACCCTCGTATATATTTATTATATACTCTACATTATATAATCATTTATTTATCTATATATATAAAAGAGAACGTACAAATCCTTTGTCCGCTCATCACGCTAATACGGCTGAACCAATTTCTTTTATTTTTGGGGGGTTATTAGGATTTGGACCCTAGATGGTTTTTATCATATCACTTTAATTTTCAATTACCAGTGTCTTGAGATAATTGACCATTCAGGTGTCCATTACGTACAAATCCTTTGTTAGTTCATCATAGGTAAAAATAAACGTATTTATATGCAACCCGCATGACCATGTGACTCGGCGGGTTAACATAAATGACAGGCGTTATAATGGTTTTTATCATATCACTTGAAAGCGAAAAAGTAAAAATTATCTAAGTAACAAAGTTTATTGCGTTCGGGGGTGACCGCAGCGAAGCGGGGCGGGTTAACATAAATGACAGGCGATATAATGTTAACATTTACTGCAATCTTCTATGGTTTTTATCATATCACTTGAAAGCGAAAAAGTAAAAATTATCTAAGTAACAAAGTTTATTGCGTTCCGGGGTGACCGCAGCGAAGCGGGGTGAACGCTGCTAGTATACTATATATGAATAATATACATTATTTACGAGCAGGTTGTATCTGTTGTTGTTTGATTTCTCCTAACGGTAACGCACATCGTACTTGTAGATGAAAGGCTCAGATTTTATAACTTTGCCATACGGAAACAGAGTAGAAGTACTCACATAATTTGCCGTGAACTGAAACATACAAAACTGTATATTAAATCAATTGGAGTAGTTTTGTGTCACATTAAGAGGACGTAATGTTCCGTATGTTACTAGAACTGCTTTTAGAACATAATATTTGTTCCGTGGCTATTAATAAAAGAACAAGTAGAAGAGGCATTGGTATCTAATATATATCAGGTAGTCCAAAAAGTAGTGAGTCTTTTTCACACGAGATGGCGTTAGTGTCCTAAATCTCAGGGTATATGAGTCGCAGCGGGTCAGCCCTGTCATTTGACAACTGGCATGTGAAGACGTGCAAGAGGTATAGGAATTCTTACAGTTAGACGTGAAGTATTGCTCCATGAAGATGAGTGAACTTCATGGAAAGCTACATTTTATAATTTGATTTCAATAAAGGCACAAATACTGTGCAGGTCCGTGTAGAAATTTTTGCTGTTTATGGTTAAGATACGTTATCAAAAGCAACAGCCAAAAAATGGTTCAGTAACTTTCGTTCTGGGAATTTCAGTGTCCAAGATGCTTCTCGCAGTAGGCGAAAAAATCACAGAAAAACTGGACGATATTCTGGTGAAAATCGAACAAGGCTCCCGGGTAGGCAGTCATGACATCGCAAAGGACTTAAACATTCATCACCGTACAGTGTTAAACCGCTTCTTAGAAAAACAATTGAGAATATTTAAGGGCATTGCCAGAACGAACTTACAAAGAATTAATTTTTCTTACTAACTTCTACAGACTTTATACCAATTGTTCTATGTACTTTATTATTATAGTCCCTCGAGTACTGAATTTTTTCCATTTTTTTTTTTCATGTTTTGTTTAAGACTTCTGTTAAAACGTTCTGTGATATGTTGTTTTACGAAGACACATGATCAAAATGGAAAGCTCACAATTGAAAAATTCGCAAAATATCGTCTCTGTATGACTTACGGTTCCCACGATATGGCTCCTTAAATCTCCCGAAATTAGAACTTTTTAAAGTCATTATCTGGAGAACGGTCGCAGGTTGGCTAGTGGCCACTGCTTACTATTTGGTAAATAAAATGTTCACCATTTTCTTAGGTATTGATCAACACTAATATGATCTCTATGACTTACGGTTCCCGAGATATGGCTCCTTAAATCTCCGGAAGTCCGAACTTTTTTGGCCAACATCTCGGGAACGGTAAGAGTGACACGAAAAATTCCATTACTTTCTTAGATAGTTTTTGATGCTGTATCGAATCAAGGACTCAAAATTTAAATGAAAAATGAAATGAAATCTTTAAGTTTTACGTCCCACGGTTATGCCGGCTAGGCTAATGGAGACGGTGATGATGAGAAATGAATGAAATGGTGGATTGAAGAAAGTGGGAGGAAACGGGAGAACCCCGAGAAAACCCACGCACACGGTGTTTGTCCACCACAAAGTTCACTTGGCGGGGGCTGGGATCAAACCCTGGACCCCAAGCACCAGAGGTGAACGCTCTACCACTGAGCTACCGCGGCCCCCGACTCAAAATTGAAAAATCTGCAACTAACAGACGCATACACACAGACAAACATAGAGAATTCAGTAACGAACTGTTTAAGTTCGTTGAAAAAAAAGAGGCGTGACGTTTGGTTGAAACATGATCTGATTGTGTGTCAAAACAATGTACTCTATCGAATTTTTATCTGCGAATCGTTACTGAAACGTAATGAACTCGAGCCATTTCTGAAGCGGTTAAGCACGAGTGATCAAAAGCAGATAGTCTACAAGACAATGTGCAAAAAAGATCATGGTCGAAACGAGAAGCAGCTCCACAATCTGTAGCAAACTCCACATTGACGTCGGCACGATGGCTCAGTGGTAGAGCACTTTTCCTCTGGTATATACGGTCCCTGGTTTGATCCCGGATTAAGTATGTTTGTGGTTGACTTGTTTTCTCTGAGTACTCCGGTTTCCTCCCACTTTCTCATTCCGCCAGTTCTTCCATTGTCATTCTTTTGCTTTAAGGTTAGTGTAAAGCGACAAGGTTTGCCGATAGATGTCACTACAATCTTCGTATCTCTCCCATGTATTTTTTACCTTTCACGAAAATTTACAATTTCTTTTACAAATTTCAACCTAGAGAGTTCAAATTTTTAGAGAAGGAACTTCATAACCTATCAAAGGGAATAATCCGTGTCGATTTTTTATTTAGAATTTTCTTTATTGTTGAAACAGTTCCATTGTTAAAGATTTAGATAACCATGTCAACAATCAAGCAATTTCAACAATGAACAAAATTCTTAATAAAAAATCGGCACGGATTATTGCCTTCGATAGATTATGAAGTTCCTTTCCTAAAAATTTGAAGTCTCTAGGTTGAAACTTGTAAGAGAAATCGTGAATTTTCGTGAAAAGTAAAAAAAATATATGGGAGAGATACGAAGACTGTAGTGCCATCTATCGGCAAAAATTGTCCCTTTAAACCAACCTTAATCATCGTCCCCCTTAGTCTAAAAGACATAACGTGAGACGTTATACTGAAAAATTTCATTTCATTTTCCACAGTGGCGTCCAGGAAAGCTATACTGTGCGTTTGGTGGGATTGGAAGGACACTGTGCATCACGAGCTACTGTTGCCGGCTAGAAACATAGCCTTAGACCTACATTATCGATAGTTAGCACGAGTGCCCTTGAATTCAAAAGAAACAGCCGGAACCGGTCAACAGAAATGGTGTCATATACCACACTGGCAATGCCACATCGCGTACATATTCAACGACCCGTCAGAAAAGGAGCATATGTGCTTTTATAATGTTATTTTTAATTCACAATATAGCGCTTACCTCTGGTGCGTAGGTCTGTGGTTCGATCTCCGGTCAAGTAAGCTTGTGGTGGAGAATGTCGTGTCCTTGGGTTTTGTCTGGGTACTTCTGTTTCCTCTGTTTCTAATTCTACCGGTAGGGGCCGCGGTGGTTCAGTATTAGAGCTTTCACTGCTGGTGCTTGGGGTTCCGGGTTCGATTCCAGCCCCCGCCAAGTGAACTTTGTGGTGGACAAACACCGTGTGTGTGGGTTTTCTCGAGGTTCTCCCGTTTCCTCCCACTTTCTTCATTCCACCATTTCATTCATTTCTCATAATCACCGTCTCCTTTAGCCTAACCGGCATAACCGTGGAACGTAAAACTCAGAGATTTAATTTCATTTTCTCATTCTACCGGTTCTTCCATCATCATTCACTTGCTTTAATCATCGTCTCCCTTAGCCTAAAGAGCATATTCGCGGGACGTTAAACTGAAAGATTTCATTTCATTTTATTTTTTCAACTCACAATAAATGTAAAGAATTGTGTATTCTCACTTTTGGCTTCCAACTGTAATACTTTTTAGTAAAACCTGTTATAATGAGTTACTTACGGGAAAATAACGAATACGTAAACGCACGCAATAAAATAGTACACTACTAGGAGTAGTTTTACTAAATCATTTTTTTAAATAGCGAAGGGAAAAGCTGGAGAAAACCTAAGAAAAATTAGAGAATAGAAAATAAGGTTAGCAAATTCCAGGTAAGTGCCATATTGCAATGGATCTTTACATGTTTACGTGATAGTGCTACCAGCCTGTAAGCAGCTCGAGTTTCATGGAGAAAAATAAGACAGGAAGTAGGGTTGGTGGAAGTTAGGGTTGCCAGATGTTATGTTTTTCCCGGTAAGTGTTACCTTTTTCTGACACATTTTACCTTATACACGTGTATGTTACTTTCCCCGTAAAACCATCTCTTTTTTTAATAAATCAAAGAAATTATATAGTCTTGGGTACTTTTAAAGTGTTGTTATAAGTTTAATGCGAAAAAGAAATATCTTTTCAGATAAACTGATTTCTCACACACTGTTACAACCCAACCCAACAATGTAACTTAGTATTCAGAAAAAAGATGCAACAGGTTGCATTTTTATCTCATGTCAACCTTAATATTTAAGAATAGTTTGGTTTTAGCTTCTTAGTCTTGTCTGACAATACCGTCTCGATCATGTGACAGTTTCGCTTGGCCAATAGCCATCACGATATATGCTACATGGTGTCAGGAACAGAAGCTACTGTGAACTAACAAAAGCAGAACTTAAGTGGTTGTGAATTTCAGTATGCACTACAAGGTTCTTTTGAACGTATACATGAGGATATGGGACTGTTAAGGAACGCAGTCTTCATTAAAGTACCATTAAAAGCCAACAAAGATTTGTGTAATATATTTGGTCGGTTGGATTTGAGTTTAGCGTCCCTTTCAACACCAAAGCTACATGAGACGAGAATCTACGGTTTAACTTGGGATACGAACCACATCAGCTCCCACCGGGAATTGTACGAGGGTGATTCAGAAAGTAATACCTCCAAGCTTATTACTTAGCCAATAGTACTGCAAACATTCTGAACTGTTTATCGTTAATACACTGATGTTTCAGCTATGGAATGTAGCTTCTTTTACCTTCCTATCTATTTTCGTTCCAGAGTAATAGAGCATTCCATGGCACCCAGTGGTGACCTCCAGTTGAAAAAGCGGGCTGTCATTGAATTTCTGGCTGCGGAAGGTTGTGCACTCAGGAACATTCATCGCCTGTAACGAGTTGTGGATACACCATTGCGACCCGGAAACGAAGCGTCAGTCGATGGAGTACGGCCACACGTCCTCTCATCCGTCAAAAAAATAGAAAGTTGTCCTATCTGTTGGCAAAGTATTGTTGACATTGTGCCTCATCCTGCCTATAGTCCGGTTTTTGCGCCCTGCAATTTTTGGTTCTTCCCCAAAGTTAAGGCTCCCTTTAAGGGCCAACACTACAGTTGTGACGCGGAAGTGGAAGCAGCAGTTCGGCAGTTGTGTCGCCAGCAGCGACCACAGTTCTTCGCCGATGGCATTAAAAACCCTTGTTTCGCGTTGGCGCAAGTGTGTTGCCCATAATGGGGACTATGTTGAAAAATGGTGCCACCATTTGTAGCTTTACATTGCAAGCTTTCCACTGATACCTGTATCGGTGAAACAGGTATCACCGTGGAGGCATTACTTTCTGAATCACCCTGGTAATACACTTTTTAATGAAACTGTCCCACTTTCCAATTAAAATTATTCTATGTTACTATGTGAAACCATACTTACGTTTGTTATATGTAATTTTGAATATCACATATCTTCCATTTATTCACTCTAAAAAATTTTGTACTGTCTTTGTTCTTCCCTTTTTTTTTTTTAAAAAAATAAATAAAATCTGGCAACCCTAGTGGGAGTGCAGAAGAACGATAGAATAATAAATGAAGATAAAAAAAAATCATATAACAGGGTTCCTACTGGTCAGGGAAGCCAGGGAAAATGGTGCAGGTCAGGGAAGCTCCAGGGAAAAAGATGGAAAATCAGGGAAATTTTATAAATGAATGTATAAGAAGTATCTTCAGAGTAATTGATTGTCAGACGTTTGTGGGTAGATATTAATGATCACAGTATGAGACGTTGCTCAGATTTACATGGGAGGTAAGTGGAATGTATGTATTAGCAATAGATTACTGTTTGTCTCTATAGAATAAATGTTCTCATATATAAATATTCACCGTTATTTATTCCTTATTTATATATCAGCGTCATCCGACACCTGCCATGAAAGTCAGGGAATTTCTGGCCAAAGGTCAGGGAAATAGCTTGATCGAGATGAGTAGGAACCTTGTATAAGGGAAAAAAGGATAAGGAAAAGTAAAAATTAATTAAGAAATAAAATAAATAAATAAATAAATAAATAATAATAATAATAATAATAATAATGAAAAGTTCAAAAGAATAATATAAATAAAAATACGAATATATTAAAAGTAAAATATTTCTCTTTCGCGATTCCTTCGTTCCAGCTCGAGATGCAAGACCTCAAAGAAAAACAAGACTTGCTTGTGGAAAAAAAAAAAAAAAATGAAGTTTTTTCCACGGTTTTTTGTCTGGGGCAATTTTGAACTTTCTAAAATATTTCAATTTAAATGAAGAAATGACAATACGTTCCACCATTCTTTTCCCACTATAACACGAAAAAGACATTCAATTACTATTTAACACGTTGGTTGCCATGTATATGGATTTCCACACACACAGCTCCTTCATGCAGCGCCTCGTGTATGGTTTTCCGTACACACAAATATATATTGCACTTTTTCATGTTCACTTAATAGGTGTGTATGCTATTACATACATATGGCGTAGAAGTCAAAATTTAATATCCACGCCGCGTGTATGCGAAACCATACACAAAGATAATTATACATTTATGGGGTTCAAACAAAGGCGGAAACAAAGTATTAATGGCGGATTGTTGCCCGTAGCGCACAGATGAGAAAGGTCAAAATATATAGTGGCGGCTAACGTGTTAAAGGAAAATCATGACAAGTTTTTTAGCCTCGGTACGTAAACCTGTGACGTTAAACTCTATAAAGAAGTTACAACAACAACAGTTACAGAAGCAACAACTGTTATTCCGTGAAGCAAAATTATCTTTTAAAATTTATGAATAAATTAAAACTTTATGAACATTTATTGAGACTGTTCAAAGTCGAAGGTGAGAAAGTTAAAGGCTCTGCTCGAAACTTTATTGTTTCAACCATTTTGGTGTGATATAACAGTAAAAGAAAGTAGGCATTCTTTCAGTAATGAAGTTATACTACCGTGTTAACTAACACCATACACGAAATAGCTATTTACGGCTTTTATTTCGTAAACTGAACTAATGTTAAGTTTTAACAGAGTATATCTGAAATTCAGAATAAAAATTTTCTGAACGAAGTACGAGATGTAAGCAATATTTTATTAAGCAGGGTTTTGTATCTGTTTCTTGGTTTATGTTACTGATTTTCCTTGCCTGCCAGTTTGAATTTAGGCAACTGGCACAACACATGTGAAATAGTGGGTTGCATAATGTACAAATGCTGGAAACAATACAATGCCAGTTTGAGAACCAATGAAGATACATATGTCTGGACAGAACTTAAGTATTTAATGTTGTAAACGAACTTTTCTAGTTGTAGAATCCACTACAGGAAACAGAAATGATACTTTAATAAGAAAAGTTCAAAAAACTAAAAGCGAATTTTCCTGCCCAAAAGCCAACTTTTTATGAAGAAAAATTCTCCGTTTCAAAAAACTGCTTTTTGTACATCTCTTGTTCAGCTGGACACACTGGTATGTGAGTCATGAGAGGAATAAGCATAAAAACCCAGATATTTACATTCCAGTGATCAGTGTGACTAACACTAATTCAAGCATACCAACACATGTTTTTTTCCTTTGGTACTTGGATCAATAACAGTGAAGCAAAAAGAAGATTCCACATTTTTTTCTTATCTTCTTTGAGACAAATAACGACTTTCATTGGTGCAATATGACTAAGCGACTACCTACACTAGACTTAGGTAGCCAATAGTAAGGAAGCCTGACCTCAACAGTCTTCACTGATGTACAAGACTGGCGAGAGAATCTCAACGGCAAGATGATGTCGCATGAGGTACGATTGTATTTATCTCAATATACAGTTGGTTTGGACTGATGTGGATCATTTTCAACGAAAATTGGATTGTTATCCGGCGTATCCTTTTAAGAATTATCATCCAGTGTTGTTAATCCAAGTGGAATGGTAGTAGTTGCATCTGTCGTACTTGTTGCGTAATGTATTCAAAAGAATCAAATTCTGTGAGGTTGTGTAAGGTTAATAATAATATTTTAACACTAAAGATCAGATAACAGTCAATACTAACATTGAACATCTGTTAATACTCTTAAGTCGAATAATTTAATTCTAAGATATTCGTCAATACGATGAAGGTGAAAGACAAAACGGTAAGTGGGGTAAGATGGAAAGACATAAGAGCTGCTTGTTACTTCAAACATGTATCCAGATCGTTTTACTACTAATTTGATATTTTATGTTGATAGACTTGTAATTTCTTACTTTTACATTGTCTTGGCAATATTTTTTAAAGAGTTAAAACGAAAATTCAACGTGAACACGTAAACTACTTATAAAGAGCCTCAATTATTTTTCAAGGTTAAGTGTTGAGTCCGCCATCTTTGTTTTTTAGATCATCATTTACATGGGGAAATTATTTGTCTTTTCTTTTTGAAGTGAGCTGGAATTTTAATGTTTTCGTTTTGTGATTTATATTTCTAATATTGAATAATTTAAATCAAGTAATATCTAATTTATATACGATGCAAATTGGGTTTGAAAAGTAGGAGATATATAAGTAGGCTTGAAGAAGAAGAAGACAGTAAGATCAAACCATTAAAAACTCAGTTCGTTTCAAAGAAAGCAGAAACATCACTTCTTATAGAAATTAATGAGATAAAAAAAATAAAGAGGTGGCGCAGGTATGCTCAAGGCTGCAGGTAGTTTCAAATCTTTTTAAGAACGGAACTCAACTTTTTTGAGGTAGTTATACAATCAAGCAAGTTTCCCAATCAATTTTATATGTGCAAGTTCCCGATCAATTTTATATGTATCATTTAATGTTTTTTATATGCTGTTCTTAGGGAAAAGGCACGGTGATTTAGTGGTAGAATGCTTACCTCTGATGTATAGGTCCCTGGTTCGATCCCCGGCCCAGTAGGTTGATGATGGACAACACCGTATCCGTACATTTTCTCGTGATACTTCCGTGTCCGTCCACAATCTCATTTTACCAAATTTTCCATCATTTTTCACTTGCCTTAATCATATGTCTCCCTTAGCCTAAGGATCATAACCCTGGGATGTAAACTGAAATAGTAAGACTATTCATGGCTTTGGATTGATTGTTTTAACAAAAGAGACATTGACAAAAGCTTAAAACCCACTTTATTTTAAATTATAATTTGTTACTGTTTCGGATATCTAGCACATCCTTCTTCAGACACTATCGAAAATAAATGAAAATACAGACATATATATAAATATTGTTATGACAAAGTTTTAAAATTCTTTAACCGTCATATATATATAGTCATTCCATTTTCATTTCATATGCTGTTTTTGTTGAAATGTTTATAGTACGTAGATCGTAATAGAAGTTAAAACGTAGTAAAAAGTATTAATTTAAATTTAGGAATGTGTATAAATATTTATTAATTCCGAAATTTTCAATGAGAATCGTAACCTTCGTCAGTCAAAGGCGTACTTTTTTGTTTGTTTGTTTGTTTGTTGTTGTTGTAAGCGAACACAGCTGTTTTAATCATAACTTATGGCTTCCATTATACAATGAAAAACATTGTCGAGATGATTAAGCTTACACGTAATATTGTAGAAACAAAATTCATAAACCATAGTGCTATGGATAGTTTGTAGCAAATATAATAGCTTCAAATATATTAATGGTCCTATTCCAATCACTTAATTGCGTCTTTATTTGCATTATAAAAATATTTACCTGTAAACTTATGCTTACCGATAATATGCTGAGAAAACTAAATAGTTAGGAACATTATCGTAGTGAACAGTTGGTAATAACAGTACGAGCTCTAATTGCCACTTTCACTACTTATTCAAAAGTGACAAATCAGGAATATCCTACTTCAAACTTTCCGACTTGAGGTTTCGTAAATTGTTATCCTCTTGATCCAATGATCCACCCCACATGTTGAACTCCCTCGAATCTGTTTGTAGTTTTATTACAATTTTTCGATAGAAAATATTGGCATTAATAAATATTTAGGAGATTCGTGAGTTTAAGTTAGTAGTTATAATTATGCGTCAGATTAGTTCCTTTAGTAGTGAATATAGAGGTTAAAATGTCGTGAAAAGTATTAACTTATACTCAGGAACTGCGATCATCCTCACTATGACTGTAATATATGAGAATCAGAAACAGCATTTAATACGAAAAGGGTTCGTTGAGTTTTCAAACGGCGGCATGTGAAAGGATTAGTTATGTTTGTTGATTAAATGATAAAGAAGCAAGTTTTTTTTTTTTAAATTTGTAAGTCATATTTTTCATATTTTACTATTTAAATGACTGTGATATGATATACCTAAAATAGAAAAGTATAGTTAATGAAAGTTAAGTCCGATACCTGTGACAGTTTAAGATTTTTGGGTTGCTTACATGAAAAGATTTTCTGGGTTAATAAGAGACGCTATCGTCGGAATTACAATATAGGTTATAGGGTAAAGAATAACTTCACGTATATCTTTACCTATGTTTGGAGCCCTCCCATAAATGGTTTAACCAAGTTAAGGTCCAATTCTTCTTCTTCATTTTTAGAAAACCAGAGGTTTATTATAGGAAATTTGTGATGGTATCAGCTTTCTTGTTTCATGTTTCTACAATCTACAGAAACCATTTTTTTTTTTTTTTTTTTAATACACGTGGTAGTTAAAAAATTCTCTACAAGTCAGCTTGGCTGCATTAATGCCCGGACAAATGAACAAAATGCCGTACTAATAGAAGTTGTTTGTGTACTCAGTTATTGCGTTTCTAGGGGTCAAAGTTTTCTTGTACGTTCTGTATTCATTCTATTTACTAAGATCTTGACTTCTTTTTGAAAAACAATCTTCATTGAAGAGTATTCGAACACTCAGCGTATTTCAACTATATTTAAAGTCTGAAGTCAAGGTAAGTTCTAGACATAAATAGGAAGAAGGAAACCTGCTTTATTTGTCAAAATTATACATTACGAAAACCTGGATGATGAACTCTCTGGCTAATTGGGAGAGCTTCATGTTAAGTCCCTTTGTAAGTTTAAAGAAAATCTGTTACAGTAACTCAAAGTTTGCTTTCCTTTCAAAGTAAAATGCAGTGTACGTAAGTTTTGTTGTGTATGTACTGTTAGTAACGCTGTTGTTTCTTATTCTAGGATGAGTTAAACGGCTACAATGTGAAACACGGATTTAACACTCCACAACTACAGGATGAACACGGGACAGCACGAAATTGTTCCATCACTGCTTCCAAAGTAAGTTTTACTCTTGTACGCTGCTTATCATTCTCACTTTGGCTAAATTACTTACTATAGTTGAATTTACATTAATTTCATTATTATTATTATCATTATTAGCGCAAAGGTAAGACTGTAGTGGTTTTGAATCAATTGTCAAGTCATGCAGGGTAGTTTTCTGGCTGGGAACACTCACAGATATTCAGTGAATTCGGTCCCTGGTAGACTTCTGAACTTTATTCATATTTTGGAGCTTTCTTGTGGATATATGATTAGCAAACGCGTCTTGGGCAATGGATACCAGGCTTCAGTTCCTGGTAGGAGTACATGTAATTCAGTTTCTACATTAAATAATAGATCTGCGTCGTAGTGCTTAAAAAGAACGGTCAAATGAATTAACTCATTTGCTTTAGAAATGATCGAAATCAAATGCACATTTGAGTTTCAATGCTCATGAAAGTATTATTATGTTCCTATTTTACAAGTTAGTAAATATTAAAAATATACGAGAAACAAAGGTAGTTAGCTTTTCGCCATTACTTACTTTTTTCTGTGTCCGTTTCAAATTACACTGTTAGTAAGCATGTGTATATGAATGGTTGTGCAACCCAATGATTTTTACAGAATCGATTAGAAATTCAAACAGAAGAAATGGGTTGAGTGTTATTGGC
Organism: Thermobia domestica; assembly: GCF_964235325.1. NCBI lineage: Eukaryota > Metazoa > Arthropoda > Insecta > Zygentoma > Lepismatidae > Thermobia > Thermobia domestica. The sequence goes on from NC_137461.1 coordinate 260,031,105, forward strand.
AACATTATAGCTGTGATTATTGTATAGCTTGAGTTCTTTGTGCTGAGTAATGTATTTAAAACTATATTCAGTACCTAACATCAGAATTTAAAGAATGTTTTCAAAGTTAAAAGCCTATTACTTGAGGTTCCAAAGCCTAATGCGGAAAGGAAAAGGAAATCTGGCTTCACTGCAACTACCGACGTCACTTCCATCTCATATGACTCTGGAGCCGCCACTGATTACGGCCTGATGCTATTTTGAAATAACACGGTTCACATTGACCTTAAAAAGGCAGAGGAAGTCAGGGGAATGGTTCAGATATCCTAAAAGTCGGGGAAATCGCTATATTTTACAGAAGTCAGTTTTTTTTTCTGCCCATAAAAGATAAAAAGAACATTTCAAAGAACCAAGATAAATTCAAAAAGACGATAATACAAAAAACGTCGAAGAAAGCAAACTATTACAGATGAAGAAAAGTTAAATAAAAGTTTCAAATGTGTAGCGATAATCTGTTAAATATGTAAATGTTGTTATGGACAATGATCCGGTACCGAAGATATAATTTTTTTTTATGGCCAGACCTGTACATTTACGTTGTTAAGTTTTGTGGCTAGACAGATTTTTCTATGCAGTTAAGATATAATACTTAAGGATGCCATTAGGAATGGATGTAGATTCAATTTATAAAGAAAGAAAAAAAATGTGAAAATATAAGGTAAATGTTGAAAAGTATTCGAAAATACGTAAGTTTAAATCTATTTTATTGTGTGAGTTATTATTGAACATTCATGGAGTAAATTACGTCTTAAGTAGTTCAATAATCTTATTTTGACGAACTTAGGGCAAATATGTAACTAGCTATCCAGAATAGTTGAAGTTAGTAATATAAATGTTACAAATGCTACAGAAAGTTACGTTTGCAGATTGTAGATAATCAAAGAGATAGATCAAATTATGGTATGTGTTTACTTATTTATATTTATAAGTGTATACAGAATGTGAAGATATTAAAGTTGCCATTGGTGTATAATTATTGTTTGGCTCTTGTGTTTTATTGTATACTGAATACAGGAATTTGACTTACAGTATATTAAGTATAAGTAAGAAAGTAAACGTATACTGTAATTAAAAAATAAAAGGGGATGCATTGATCAGCTATGGGGATGTTGGAAGTCGATTAAAAAATGATTTTTTTTTCCTAAACCTGACCATAAATGATAATATTTGTGGTGTCTTGGGGTCAGGAAAAAGTAACTTAGTCATTAAAATTTAGGAAAAGTCAGAAAAGTCAATACCAGAATTTCAGTGTGAACCATGAATAATTAAATTGAAAGAACGGAGTTTTTAAGTTGCAATTCAATATCGTCATAATCCGTATCATAAAAGGAAAAGTCTTACATTGCAGCGCCACGCTCAGGAATTCTATCATTCTACTTAAAGATTACTGTAATTTCTGAATTTTTATAGTTGCAAGCTTCCAACTCTAGGGGAGAGTCGAAAGCTTGGAACTGTAAAAATTAAGAAATTACAGAAATCTGTAAGTAGGATGGTGGAGAAACCTTAGTTTTTAAATAACATAATTCTTAATAGTTATAATCTGCAACACCCGAATTGGCGTATGGCATCAGCCAATGAGCTCGCAGTGCGCTGTTACCAAACCTTCAGTGACGAATCTAATCATTCATAACTGTCCACAAATACGAACAAAATCAGTTATAAATGATTAGATTCCTCCCTGAAGCTTTAGTAACAGCGCACTGCGACCGTATTGGCTGATACCATATGCCAATTCGAGTGACGCGCAGTATAACACTCGTCGCTTCGCTACGTAGGCAGGAAGCGCACGTAGCGGAGCGGCGAGTGTTAAAAATTAACGTTATTCACAGACTGAGATATTTTCCTTTAAGGATTGATAAGGATAAGAAAATAATAAGGATTGATTTATTGCATAGTACATGTTACACTATAAGACTTACTAGGTTGGTAAAGTAATCTTCATTATTTCTTAATGGTCGAGATTATACTGTAATTAAGTTGCAAGATATAATGATATCAATAATGAGATACAAAAATAGCTTGAGAAATAACTAAATAACTATTATAATTACATGGGCGCATGGGGGGATATTCAAAATTAACAAAAAATTGGCTACTTACCAATGAATCCTCCCTTGAAAAATTTAAAGATTTTGACATGTGTTAAGGAACATGTTAGACAATCAAAAAAGTCCCAAGAAAAAGGCATGTCGGGTTTGGGGCTTCATTTAAAACAACATTCACACAATATAAAACAGGTTAAGGTAATAGGTTCAGAAAAAAAAAAGTAAAAATAAAGAATCGTTCTTTATTCATAAATACAAACCTGCATTGAACCTTGATACTGGCAACATTGATATCGAACTTGGGTACCTACCTTTGATGCATACTTTGGATCTGGCAATAGTAGCCTAACATAGACACCGCGTTCTTTTTATTCAGTTCATTCTTTTTTTCCACAATGCTCTGTTCATCTCAGGATCTTTTTTGTACGTTACTTTTATATAGTGGTATGTATTCCTGGTTTTACTCCTTTTATCTCCTTTCCGTTTTAATCCTTTTTACCTTGCCACTGAGGAAGGAACCAGCTGAGAGTTCCGAAACGTCAAAATCTTCAAATTTTTCAAGGGAGGATTCATTGGTAAGAAGCCAATGTTTTATTAACTAAGTAACTACTTTGACCGATACTTAACTTTCTGTATCTGCTATTTATTTCACTTGAAACATTCTAAAAACTATACCACAACTCTCCAACTTTTATATTGGCAAACAACATACTCATTAAGCGAATACATCTGAAAACCAACATCATTTAATACACTTGTAAGACGATACTTCTAATACACAAAATCCTCTGACCTAAAATATTCGATCCGACATTTCTTCTGTTTGCACAAGCATACACATCGCAACTCCTAAGTATCTAAATGTTATATGGCATCAAATTACTTTCTGCTTAAGCCACTCCTAGCAATAGAGTTGAGTTGAGTTGATTTTGAGTTTAACGTCCCTTTTCAGCAGCGAGGCTATATGAGACGTGGACCTACTGATTAACGTGGAATCCGAACCACATGAGCTCCCGCCGGGAATCGAACCCGGGTCTCCCGCCTCCTAGCAATAGAAATGGCCCGTACTTGTCCGGGTTGGTCATACTGAACAGGGTTCGGTATTTTGATGTTGCCGGGATGCCTCCTGGTATTGAAAAGGAGATATGAGTTTGCCTTTAAACTTAGATGTCAACAATGGAGATGCCGGTACACTCTTGCTCGAAGATGGGCTTCGGTCCGTCACGCTAATGAGCGTATCTTGTTACTTTCCTTCGGAAATTTTCTGAGTATTGCATGAGCACTTCTGAACGTAGCATATTACTAGGAGTCTTTAGAATCACGGATCGGATTGAAGTGGTAAGAAGTCGGGATTTGAACTAGTGTATATACCCATCTCAATACAGGAATACACATACTACAATGTCACTAATGTCTTTATCAACGAAAGACAGTTCTTGTCTTCTTCTTGTGCCTGTGTATTTGGAGGAGAAGCACGTTATGACACCACAGCATTGGGTTCGATATAACTGCTTTAGTATATATACTAGGTCCGCATTTATGTCGTTAATTTTACGTATTTTTGGATACATTGTGTTCTTTATCATCAATTGCAGGTAGGAGCCTATTTCAATGGCATTCTTACCAAGAAAGAAGAGTTGAACACCCTTGCTGATAGCGGTAGAAAGAGACAGCAGATAAATCCGAAAGACAATTTCTGGCCAGCAACTGCAAGATCTAAAAATGCTATTGAAGCTTGGTTTAAGGACCTCGCGGGCAGCAAGCCACTTAGTGCATTATCCAAGAAGGTAAGTTAGATTTTGTACTATTATTAAAATTACATTATATCTGTGTATGTTAGCAGTGCGTACAGATGACTTAAATTCAATATATAAAAATGGAAGTAATCTTGTGTGAGATGATATTAAAGGAAAACTGCTGAACCAGTTGAAATGAATTTTGGAAAATAGTTATCACCTATCTCGAACTGTTTTCTTTATCATGTCAAGTTGATTAAATTGTGTATCCTGGGGGAGGATATGAAGGAGTGAAGGAGCCAACATTTTTGGAAACAGTTGTGTATCTCATCAACCCTCAAGTCTGAGAGATGAAACTTGGTATTCACAAGAGAACAGCTGACCGGTTTAAAATGAATTTTGAAACGTACAAGCTGGGCTTGTATTTATCATGCCACTTTGATTATTGACTTATCGTAATAGGATTCAAAAAGTATACCAAAAGTAGGGTATCGTATATTTTTTTTCATTACACTTTCATTAAAATGAGTATTCTAAACGGGAAATGAGTTCAAAAATTTTCCGTAAACCTATTCTTTCGTGCGAAGAACGGGCGTTTCAGCTGGTCTTTATAATGTACATGATATTCATTTTGTACTTGCTGGAAAAATGTACTTTTTATGCTGTTACATATTAAAATGAAAAAAGTAACGTTCAAAATAGTTGTAGTAGAATGAAAGATTTTGTTACCTTATCACGTTCATTTACTGATTGATCCAATATATATCGTTCATTTGTTGTCCTGTGGACATCATCAGAGTCTCAGCTTATATTTCACAAATGATGTGTTTTCGTACTTTTCCTTTTCTGTCTTTAATTATGCATCTAAAGTGTTTAGCCATAAATTTGTGAGGAAACACAGAAACTATTGGAAAAATGCCACTATTTTAATATTTGGGTAACATTTGAATTGTAACTAATTTAACAGCATATACGATCAATTTAGCTTTGATTTCCAGTGGAAGCCCAGGTTTTTAAAATTTTGATGTAGGATTGTGAGGTAGCTGTAAGTTTACTTAAACTAAGAGGTAACGAACTCTGGAAAACCAGGAAGAATGGATTTGGAAATTCGATGTGCTGACTCTGCATCACCAAACTGAATGTACGGCGTGTGGTTGATCTAGCCTTTCTTAAACAGTAGTATTAGGAACTTTAGTTTCTTGTTTAGTATATTAACATTTAAATACCCTAAGATACCCTCATGTACTTCTCTTCTATCCTCAGAATATTTGTACTCAAATATTAATCTAGCGGTCTTCACTATATGTAATACAATAACTGAAATAAACAATGAATCCTGCTTATATTATTATTATTATTTCTTCTATCTCAGATTTCCTCTGTGTTATTTTTCTTGTGCGAGCTAAGATAGTTTCTTCTTTACTGTGTGTCCTGGTTATTGAGAGCTTTCTTACTATCCCGCTTGCTGATAGTAGCACAGGCTTTGGCAGTTCAAGGATGAGAGTGTGTTGAATTTTTAATTTGTTCAGTTTTGTCCTCAAAGTGGCTGGTATAAGGCCTGTGGCAAATATTATTATTTATGTACACTCACGAACATTAATAAATGGAGGCTGAAGCCATTCTTTCTTATGGCTGCAAGCTCCATTTATTAATGTTCGTGACTGTACTAGCGTCAATTACCCGCTTCGCAGGATTAAAATAAGAAAAATTAGTAATATGTTCCGTTAGTCAGTCACTTTTTTACTATTACTGAAGCGATTTCAAATCGATAGAAACAAAGAAAATATAATGAAAAATCAGAAAACAATAAGTAATGTATATAAATAAAAATTAGATATTGTTATTGTGGGCTGAATTTGGATTTAAACGGCATCGGAAATGTCACTTTTCATCTCAGCGATCCCGAAAACTATGGATTTGACACTATTATCGGTCATTTTCGATCATTTTTTTATATATATATCCTTCTTCCCTTCTCCTACGTTGTACTGTCAAAGTAAAATGGTGAAAAACCTCAAGCCAAATAGTGTCAAACCTCGTCTCTGTTGAAAATTTGATCGAGATCTCAAGAGTTACTAAGTTAATCACTTTCATTTTATATATATATATATATATATATATATATATATATATATATATATATATATATATATAGAGAGAGAGAGAGAGAGAGAGAGAGAGAGGGAGAGAATTTAGTTTAGTGATAACAGTACAAGCAGAAACTGTGGAACCAATAGTTATAATTTAGCCGATTCTTTTCTTCCAACCCGGTCTTAATGAAGTACTTTTTATTGGAGTTGTCTGGGATAGAGCAGGGAGGGGGAGGAATCGAAATAAATGTACACCTTAAAAAGGTAAACAGAAACTTGAATTAAAAATGAAAGCAGATTTTTTTCATGTTTCAGGCTCCTATATTTAATAAAAAGGAAGAAATATTTATGATGCTGTGTGAATATCAAGTTCCTATGCTACGTGCTGCCTGGTTTATCAAGCTAACATCAGCTTACACTGTGGCCATATCAGAAGCCAAAATCAAAAAGAGACAACTACCGGACCAATCTCAAGGTACGTCAGTTGAGAGCAAATTTGGAATGTATAATTAAAATTGTAATATGTCTCCGTATCCAAGAGAATATATATTTCTATTGTTCTTGTTAAAATACTGTAACTATCATACATTAATCGGCCTTATTTTTGGTGTTAAATGTATTATTTTATATTAAATAACTACCTATATGTTAGTAAGATACTTTCTATTACAAAAATAATATCATGGTCCCGTATTTACTTCGTTGACTATGGTACTAAACTATTGAATTTTCCAAGGGTCAGGAAACAAATTGTCTGGGAATAAAAAACTAACGTTTTCGAAACCATCATAAGCTTTTCAAAATTACGTATTAACATTTTATTATTGATTTACTTATAGTTTGTTTGTTTGTTAAGAATAGAGAACTGCGTTCTGATGTTTATGAGAGTATAAACCCCAAATCAAATAACAAAATGAAGAAAAAATAAAACCAAAGTATGTCTCTTCAGCGTGAAATAATTATGTTCTATCTTAGCAGATGGTATATATATCCAGTTATTTCTGGATGTTTTGTAGAACAGTAAAATTAATATGAAACATATACTTCACGTAATCTGCAAAAGAAGTTGGTTCGTGGTTCCAATGCTGAATCACCATTTCTCTCCTGGTCCACGTACTTTCTCATTCTCTTAATTAGCTGGCATAGTCGAGAGTTTTTCGCGGGTTCGAACCACGCTCAGGATTTTCCATTTATTTCATTATCATTGTGTATTTCACATCGACTGCTTAAGTCTAAAGAGCATAGCCATGTAACATAAAGCTCAGAAATAAAATATAATAAATAAATATTACTCTCGCTCTTTTACAGTTAGACGAGGGCTTTAGTGGGGGGAAAGTCAGGTTCGAAACCGCAGCCTTCTCTCTGACGTTTCCATTTAACCACTTATCAATAAAGTTAATTAAAAAAGAAACCCATTTTAAGCTAGATTTGTGTCTCAAATATCCTCTTGTTGAAAGGTATAGCAACACTCCAAACAGTTGACATCCTTAAGGGATCTTTTCGTAGGAACGTTTGGATGAGAGAAATAACTAGAGGTTAAAAAATGTTGAATATCATGTTGCTGGCAGAATGTTTTCCAGAGTGAATTGCAGTCCACGGTCTGTAATAATGTAATGTGGTTATGGTAAGAAGTAGAAATATCGATTTTGTAAATCAGTCAAGATTTCTTGTCAATAAACAGCACGTAACGGTATTAAATGTAACAAATTGTCATGATTTCGGTATTCTGTTTACGTTAATGCAATATGTTACGGGTTCATATGCTTCTATTAATGCGAAACACAATTAATGATTGGACTTTGAACAAATAATAAGAAATTGTTATCACAATGGAAGTCAGAACTTTCGACCGTTTTGATAAACCGAAATTATTTAGTGAGAATCTAAACTGGAAATAAAAAATTTAAGAAGCATGTTTTTTATTTATTTATTTATTTTTATTTTTTATTTTTATTTTTATTTTATTTTATTTTATTTTATTTTATTTTATTTTATTTTATTTTATTTTATTTTATTTTATTTTATTTTATTTTATTTATTTATTTATTTATTTATTTATTTATTTATTTATTTATTTATTTATTATTATTATTATTATTATTATTATTATTATTATTATTATTATTATTATTATTATTATTATTATTATTATTATTATTATTATTATTATTATTTTTTTTTTTTTTTTTTTTTTTTTTTGCTTTCTTCGTTATCTTTGTGTCACCTTGAATTGTATTTTGCATAAAGTTCCAACTGAATTGTTCTTTGCATGTTGTAACAGAGGGTTGAGTTACGTGCGAAACATTCAGTACCTGTTTATACGGTAATACTCAATGAAAATATTAAACATTCTTGAAATTTCATTACAGTCTTGTGATGACTCATCTGTAAAAGTATTACATTCTTTCCAATAAATAATATACTTTGATATTGTGTTAACAATTTAACAATGTAAGTATATTTTTTTCTTTCCTCAGTTGAGATTATTATTACAAGGGGAAGTCAAGAGGTAAAGGGACTTGGAAAAAGATACATTTATTCCAGTGATAGAAAACTGAAACATACATAATTTTTCTACATAATGTCCCTGCACTTCAACGTACTTTACCCAACGTTTCACAAGTTTTTTGATTCCATCGGAAAAAAAAAAAAAAAAAGTTTTTCTGTTGAACCTGTAACCAATTCAGCACCCCATCAATGACTTCTGCATTGGTTGCAAATCATCTTCCCCTGAGCCCTTCTTTCAATGGTCCAAACATATGAAAATTGCTTGGAGCCAGGTCTGATATGTGAAGTATTGGCGATTTCGTCCACTACCGATTCGTTTGTTTTCCATCACCATACTATCAACGACTTTCAGATTGTTCTCGGTCGTTGACGTCGATGGCCTACACGATTTTTCCTTGTCACATAAAGAAGTTCTTCCCAGTTTGAAACGTTCTATCCATTCGTAGATTTTGCTTCACGATAAACAGTTATCACCATATTCGTTGCTTGCATTCCTCCTTGGTGCAGATCGACAATGGAGCTGCCATGTTTTACGGTCTGTTACACTCCAACGACTAACGCGGGAATAAGAGTGACACGTTGCATAGAAGTGTTGCAAACGACACTAATTCAGCACTGGATACTAGCAGTGTTACCAAACCCTAGTGCGAGAAATTGCAGAAGTCCCTTTACTTTTTAACTTCCGTTCGTATTTCAGCTGAAAGCTTTAGGAAACAGACTTAAATTTCTTAGTAGTACTTGTTTTTATGTGTTGTGACAGCTACTTTACTAGTTCCAGCATTCTTTGGATTTTTTTTCTCTGAGCGTAAGTCCAATCTGCGTGGCAATTTCGTTTTCCTATCTCTATCGAACACTGTCACTTTCTTGTTTCGTCGCTTTGTACTTTAAAAGCTGCTACCATACCCTAACTCTTTTTTTTCCCTTTCTTTCCCTCTCCACAGCTCCCTTTAGAAATGCTTAGTCTTTAGATACATCTCTTAGGTAAGTTAATTTAAAGGATTTAGCTTGAAAAACAAGGAAATATTATTTGTTACAAACAGGTTGACTTTCCTATTTGATGGTATCGAGATTAAACCTTTAACGATTTTTTTTTTTTTTTTAATAATGATACATTGGTACAAAAGTTATTGTGATTACTTTATTTCAGAATGGACTCAAACGTTGATAAAATTTCTGAAAGACCAACTACAGAAACTGCAAGAGTATTATCATTCGGGACCAGCTGCAGCGGGTGCGACGCCCACAGGTTCAAGTTCTGGATCCACTCCAAACATTATGGGTGCATCTCCAGCACCGTCTGCCTCTGCGAGTAGCACAGGCATGAACGAGGAACACAAAGTAGCACAGAGGCAGTGGCAGTATTGTACACAGCTTGCAAGATATCTTTACGAGGTAAGTAGTAGTTTGTGAAGTAAAAATGTTGGATTCCAGCAAAGGTTCATATCATAGGGGAGGTAAAATTGAAAAACATGGGCATGCACGCACATAGATTTAGTTTTGCGCATGTTTAGGACTGTGATAATATAACCAACTCGCTCCATGGAGATGTCCAGTATCTGGGCAATCTTTTTGGCGGATATTCAATGGTCCTCACAGCGCATGGACAGCATCACGTGTTTGCTGGTCTGTTGAGATGGACGGGCATCCGCTTCAGAGCTCATTTTCCACCGTGAAATGGCAAGTTTTAAAACGTGATATTCAGGTTTTTACACAGCTGTGTGAAGGACATTTCTCCCCCAGTATCTGACACATCTCCATATGAATTTCCTTTGCAGATTTTCCCTAGAGCCATAACGGTCCTCAGCTCGGACAACGTGAAACTTCTTCTCACCATCTTATCAGCAATGACAGATGTTGTACAATTATTATTCAATTGATTTTAACACAGTTACATATTAAGATACGAGACTTTCATATGCCAACAATTTTATTTGTCTACTTCAATTTAAAGGGAACAAATCCAAGAACTTGTCAGACCTCCTATCCCCTTCGTAAATGTAAGGGGTACGCTTGTGACAGGACTAAAAGGAACTTGAAGTATAATCGCAGTCTGGGTTGAGCTGGATAGAAGACTTAAGCTGGAAAATGTTGAAAGATAAATAATGACGGAACATGTTTCTTCGGTTCCATGTCTATAACACGAAGAAAGTTAACGTTGTCAAGAAAAAAATATCTGATTATGTTTCATTCACAGTGTACTTGACAATACTGTATTCACTTAATACTAATAACACCAGCAACGAGCTCAAAAGAAAGATGGAACACATGCACATGCACGATGTTGTCACTTGCATTCTGTACCATCTAGAGGTGCGGGCTCGAAAAAAAAAAATGTCTCGGTTTTTCTGGTTCGCTTTTTTGCTTGGGATTTTTTTTTTTTTTTTTTTTCAAAATTCTGCTTTAAAAGGATAAAGCAGACTGTTTCGCTTCTCTGCAACACAAAAACTCGTTTAATTAATCATCGATGCAGATAATAATATAAAATCTCGAAAATAAGCCATGAATTTCGAAAAGATTTTTCACACAATTTTAACTCTTTAACATTAGCAAAATTGTATGTACTACTTTTACCTCAAAATATCCCGCATCCTCTTTTTGAAACAAAATAAAATTAGAACATGAGAGAAATATATTTATATAATACTCTTAAAGGCTGTACATCAAGAGCTTCGTTTTTGGTGGTTCTGTAAATTCTTGAAATTTTACAGTTAAGTTTTAACTTTCATATACATTGTATGAACATATCGAACGAATTTTCTATTCATTGATCACATATGTAATAATCTGTTACAACCTATCAGCTGCTAACAAAATCGGTAAAGTCACTAATGTACTGACTGTTCTTTAAGCTTCTTTAGAATGGGATACCGAATTTTCTGTTCATGGATCATTATGCGTAATAGACTGTTCATCTGAGCGTGTGGTTTTCTAGGTTCTAAAATATATAACCAGCCCCGAAGGTTTCTGAATTTTTAACAAAAGAAATTCAACATATAATTACGGAACTCTCCCTTAAATTAAATTAAGTTGAAAAAAAAAAAAAAAAAAAAAAAACTAAGGAATACGTTTAAGAAGAGTGGAAAGAATCATCTGTTGTTCCAATTCACAAGAAAGACGACAAAACTGACTGTAGTAATTATCGAGGCATCTCTCTTCTGTGAACCTCCTATAAAATCCTCTCAAACGTTCTATTAGCAAGATTGATTCCATACGCAGATGAAATTATTGGAAATTATCAATGCCGATTTAGGAGAAATCGATCAACTATCGATCAAATATTTACTGTTTGACAAATATTCGAAATAAAATGAGAATATAATACCCAAGTACATAAACTACTTATTGATTTTAGAAAGACTTACGACTCGGTTAGAAAGGAAACATTATAAACATTCTTACAGAATTTGGAATACCGAAAAAGCTAGTTAGATTAATTAAAATTGTTTAAATTAATCCCAGAGTAAAGTCCGGATAGAAAAATTCTTGTCCACTGTAATAATCTTAAAAAACGAAGACCAGTAACTTTGAATAGCAATAGTGGTAATTATTAAGTTTGTTAATTTATTGGAACTACTAACTTCTTACGTACAATTACATACACATCGTTACTTTACAAAATCTTAAACACTATTCTCTTTATCGGAATCCCTTATCTTAAAAGCTGTAACTTCTTAACATAAATGCTACCCAACTTATTGTTACAGTATCACAACAGTAAATTAACAACTTTCCTCTTCTTCTGACTATCATATTACTGGCACTAAACAATAGGTCATTACATGCCAATCAACCACTGTCACTCAATTCAGCTAGCAACATTTCCTCTTCTTTTTCTCCTTTTAAAATTCTTGAGTTTATATAACTTCTTCCAAACATGACTAATACGTCCTATATATTTTAAGACTAAAATAATTATTTCACTCAACAATAAAATCCAAACCAGATAGTAGTCTGTATCACAATTCTGCAGATTCCGCAGCACCATTATGTTAATACTTATAAGCAAAAAAATGAAACTTCCCCAGGAGAAGTGGAAATTTTCTTCTCGATGCTTCTTCTTCAAGCTCTGTTTCGGATGCCTTTTCTTCACACGGTGATCTTTCTTCTTCCCCTTGTATATCACTGGCTCAGTTTGGACATCCTGTGGTAAAAGCTCATCCACTGTAATAATCACTCTAGATTCCGTAACCTGGATAGCATCATTTTCTTGTGTGGATATTTCCGTTAATTGATTACTAGTTGTGGTCAAAATAGAGTTGATAGACGCTCGCGTTATTTGTGGTTCTTCCTCACAATTTCTGGACACTAGACAAGGTTGCTTCTCAGATGTTGTTGGTAAATCCTTCTGCTGATTTTGCCTGTGCTGTACATTATTACATACAGAAGTTGGTTTGTTTACCCAGGTCTGTTCTTTGGCAAGAAACGGACACACATATGCAAAGTGTCCTTGGATATTACATCTAAAACACATTTTATTTGCAGCTGGGCAAATATCATCTCCATGACTGAGTAAGCAATATTTACATCGCTTTGCCGAGATGTAGGACTTTCGATAACATTGAAAACATTCATAAATTTGTGCTTTTTGCGGAAAAACAATTCTTTTGAGGTAAAACACATCTCTCACTAAGTAACGGATGAGAATATCTCGCTTTTAAAGTTCAGACTTAAACCAATATAAGTTTCCAATAGGTGCTTGCCGTGATGAATTTCCTACTTCTGCCGAGTCCTGAAATTTGTCATCCATCGTAGCTTTTCACTGTGGGTTTTCAGTATCCCATCCTCGTCACCAGTTGTAATAATCTTAAAAAACGAAGACCAGTAACTTTGAATAGCGATAGTGGTAATTATTAAGTTGGTTAATTTATTGGAACTCCTAACTTCTTACGTACAATCACATACACATCGTTACTTTACAAAATCTCAAACACAATTCTCTTTATCGGAATCCCTTAGCTTAAACGCTGTAACTTCTTAACATAAATGCTACCCAATTTATTTATTGTTACAGTATCACAACAGTAAATTAATAATTTTCCTCTTCTTCTGACTATCATATTACTGGCACTACACAATAGGTCATTACAGGCCAATCAACCACTGTCACTCAATTCACCTAACATCCACGAGCTTCCACATCGAGAATGGCCTGAAACAAGGAAATGCGTTATCACCATTATTATTCAACTTTGTTCTGGAGTACGCTATAAAGAAAATCAAAGATAGCAACCAGGGCCTAGAGCTGAATGGTATTCACCAGGTTATGGGATATGCTGATGGATAAATCTGGTAGGGATGATAGGAGAACAATCGAAAGAAATGCAGAGGCGTTATTAAACGCTTGCAGCGACATTAGTTTAGAAGTAAATGCAGAGAAAACTAAATACGTGGAAGTTCACGGGAATTGTAATGCGGCAAATTATGAATGCGTTAAAATATCAAATAATACTTTCGACAAAGTGGATATTTCAAATATCTAGGATCAATATTAACAGACCAAAATCATATCCATGAAGAAATTAAATGTCGACTGAAAGCAGGAAATTCGTATTGTTATTCAGTTCAAAATATATTGTTGTCGCGAATTCTATCGAGGAATTTCAAGCTTAAAATATATAAAGTTATAAGTGTGCTTGTTATGCCTTATAACTGTGAAACATGGTCGCTTACACTGAGGGAAGAACGCAGATTGAAAATATTTCAGAGTAAAATCCTGAGACTAATATTTGGACTCAAGAGGAACGGGAATGGGGAATGGCGGAAACTTCATAACGAAGAATGCATAGTTTATACAGTTTACCGAACATCGTTAGGTCATCAAGTCTAGGAGGTCATCAGATGGGCACGTCATGTAGCCAAAATGTAAGAAAGTAGGAACGCTTTCAAAGTTTTAACCGGAAATCCAATCGGAAAACAACAATTAGGAAGACCTAGATGCAAATGGGAGGACAGTATTAAGACTGATCTTGCAGAAATAGGAATATAGAGTAGAAACTGGGTCGAATTGGCTAAGAACAGAAGTCAATGGAAAGCTTTTGTGAACGAGGCATTGAAACTTCGGGTTCCATAGGCCATAGAGAGAGAGAGAGAGAGAGAGAGAGAGAGAGAGAGAGAGAGAGAGAGAGAGAGAGAGAGAGAATACATTTAAGTCAAGTCAAGCACAATTGCACAACAAACATGAGAGAGTGGTTAGTTTTTGCGCTTCTATCGGGGAATCCGGGATTCAGTCCCGCATTCGACCATTCTGACAAAAGTTTTTCTTAATTCCATCTGTGAATGTAGAGACAGTGCGTGTACTGTAAGTCCTGGCTGACTTCCTTTCTTCTTGTTTTTAAATCGTTGTTGTTACTAATTACCAGCAGTGACGGATTTGCGACGGAATTTCTCAACTTCAGGCTCCCCTCAAATAAAAATTAGGATTTTTTTTGTAAGAACTAAAAGTTAATAAGAAAACCCTTCCCAAAATACTTTTTAAATCTACCACTGGTTATCAGTATAAAATGGTCTTCAAGGTTGTATCCGGAAGATTATTGATAAATCATTGCACAGCTGCAATATAACAGAAATGTGGAAGTACGCTCTAACGGATATATTGATAAACGTAAGTTTAACTATGTGCTAGAAGCTTGAGTCCTAAGCAATAAGAAATGCACCACGGATGACTAAAAATGAAACGAACTAGAGAAGAAAATATGTCGATAACTCAGGAGTTAAAATAAAGGTAAATAGTCTCTAAAATTGCCCTCAAATACTACGTACTTTGTGTTCACTTTAATTCGTGAAACGTGTGCTCCATCCATCATGATGGTGAATTCCAGAGTGAAATATGGCATTTAAGCCACGAAATCTTATTTAACTAAGAGTGTACTATAAGAAAGCTATTTAGATAGAAAAATCATGAAAATGAAAAAAGCCAAAATTTTCGTTTTTTTAAAAAAAGTCAGCTTTTTGTAAAAAAAAAAAATCGATTCAAAAAAGCCGACTTTTCTGTATCTCTTGTACGATCATTATGAATAAATAATATTTCGTAATGTTTATCTCGCAGAAATTTATGAAAAATACGAGTAAGCAAAATTTAATATAAATACATATTTCCCAGCGTTTAATTGAATTCCGGGAAGCTGATCCATGTGAAGTTTTAACTTTTCTTCAGATCACTCGGGGATCCGTATAGTTGTGGGGCGGAACTCTTGAACACTAGGTCGACAATATTGTGGAATCGGACGATGCATGAGAAATTAATTAGCATTATCAAACTACTAGGCAAAAAGTACAACATACTACTCAGTAAGAAAAAAGAATAATTGTTCAACTGAATATAAAAAATACATTCAGTGTGCATCATTTCTTGAAAATCGTTGCTGTTGCATCCGCACACGAAAATATAAACAAAACTTATCTGTCGGGATTACTCGGTATACACTTCCAAGCCAAGCTGGTACAGAGGTAGATTTGTGCCAACTTCTGACCTGTCTTCTTTTTCGTTCCAAGAGTATCACTGAATTCTATAGATCTAACTTCCAAAAACTTCTACTTTTGTATTCATTACTGTAAAAATACATGGAAATAAAAGTTAGTGTTATTTTTAATTCAAATCAGAGTAAGAAATTTGGTGCAGGCAGATGTTGGTTGAAAGCTCCACAACCTCGTCAAGGTCTCTACCTCTGTGAGGGCCTACTTTTGACTGGAGAGGGACGTAAGATCATATGCACCATACAATCTTACGCCGGAGAACCAGATTCTAGCAAATTCCTTGATATTTCACTTAGCAAACCCTTTGGAATTCCTTTAATGCCAAAGATTTTGCTACGATACTTTATCAAGTAACTTGCTAGTGGGTGATGATGAGATGAAGGGTGAGGTAATTCTAACAAATTCCTTGGTATTTCACGATGCAAACCCTTTGGTATTCTTTCAATCCCAAAGATTTTGCTGCGATACTTTACCAAAGAATTTGTTATTTTCAGGAGAAAAATGAGGGCAGAGGATGGTGAAGTAGAAAGATGCTAGTGTATGTGTGCAAAGTAATGTTGAAGATGAGAAAATAAGGAAATTTGAAAGAAAGTGTTAGTGTAAGCAATAAGGGAAAATTAAAAATGAATAAAATGCTGCTATAGTTATAAAGGAATATTGTTGCAACAATTAACTTTGTTAATAAATAGCTTTCGTTATCAAAATGTAAGATGATAATTAAAAAATAAATTGCCTGTTTCGTAATTAAAACCGTGTAGATTAAGAATCAAAGAATGGTATACGTAATAAAAGGTAAAAATATGCGGAGCTCTGTCCAAAAGGAGGACGATAATGTTAGGGTTTATGTAGTTGACGCGAACATGACAATGTTGCCAGAGTGTAGAATAGCAATTATTCCAAATATTAGGAAAAGTATACCAATTCCAAATTACTTCTTCCATAGTAATTTTATACATTATAAACTTTTAATTTTCAGTAACTTCATGAAGTTTTATTAAATGTATTGACTAGATGGAAGGCCAAAAGTAATTGAAGTTTAAAAAATAATGAAAATCGTTGTTACCAAGGGAATTCTTTATGGATTTAGGGTTAGAAATGAGAAGACTCAATTACTCTAGATTTGACAGTGATACGAAGATCAAGTTGCCAGATATCAAGGTTATGTAAATTATACCAGATTTCGCACAACAATGAAGCATAAGAAAGCTTCTACCCATGAACTTATATGCGTTTGTGTGTGTGTGTCCATCTGGTTGGGTTGCGGTTTCACGATAAATTTTGTAAAATATATATGATTTTAATGAAATTCATATTATTTGTAGAGAGTTGCGAAATAAGCCTATTAGTTAGATTGAAATAAATGAAAACAATGGTAAAAAATTATTCTAAGTTTAAAATTTGCCATATATATAATCTGATAGAAAATGAAACGTTGGTTACGTCTGCAAAATTACTTAATTTAAATGCAATATGGCGTATATGTTATTCAAGCTTTCTCCAAGTTGATAAACTGCAAAACCATTTTCAAGCGCGCAAATCCAATAGCATAATGCTGTTTCATGCAGATCCTTAGCTCCATCACAAATTTGCCAGTAAATAAGTTTTCACAAAGTCGAGACATGGCTTACCTAGTTTTTACGTGCCTAACAACGATAGGTTTAATCTACTTTATGAAAATCTGTGAGTCGGAAACGGTACACTCTATTGTTTTTAAAAAAGTATAATTCCCAAAATTAATTTTCCACAGGAGCCTCTTATTGACTTTCCACCAAGTCAAGATCCGCCAACTAAACCACTTTATCATATTCAGCTGATTTTTAATAAGTATCATTAAAATATTAAAATTATATAAGCGCATGAGAGGTTAATTCAAATTAACAAAAAATTGGTTACTTCCCAATATGTCCTCCCGTGGGAAAACTAGATATTCTCCAAATGTATCGGAATAACAAGCTAGTTCCGTCTTCACTGGTAAGGTAACAAGGATAAAAATGGATGAGAGAAATATGGTATGGGAAAAGGAATGCATACCACCAAAATAAGTATAACGTAAGAGAAGTGTACTAAAAACGGCGAATAGAGCAAGTGAACGAAAGAAAGAAAGAGTTGAGTTGGAAGAAGCGCCGTGTCTATGCTATAATGTTGCTAGATCCAAAATATACATCAAAGGTAGGAACCATATATGAAGGGGTAATTTGGATAAGGGCGTATCGACCTATTTCCGGTAAAATGAGATATACATATCGGGTGTTCAGAAAGTAACTATGCAGTGCCACGTTGTGATGTACTAAATGATGTTCTGTACAATGTCTTCAAGAACATGCAGAAACGTGTGCAACTGTGTCTTCAAGTGCAAGGGGATCACTTCCAGCATCTCTTATAACTTCCATAACATTAAAGTTTAGTTTCGAGTTACTTTCAGTTGTTTAAAGTGATTTATGGAAAATAAAATACGATAAAGTTATGAAATGCATAGTTACTTTCTGAACACACTGTATTTTCTGCAAGTTTGAGCATGTCCATATGTGTCTAGGTGATGTTAAGATAATATCTCTGCTCCGTAGAGAACAACTGTCTCCAAAAATGGTGTGTGAATACGTTGGTTAGTTGGATGAGGGCGTTTGTTTTTCTGCTCTCCTGAAAAATGGAAGAATTGCTAGTTACGCCCTTATCCAAATTTACCCCTCATTATCATCAAATTTTGCATCTTGATTATTGCCATTGTAAAATCGGTTTGCGACGCTGAAAATATGAGTAGGATGACTTCACTAAACTGTTCCCAAATTCCATCATTGAAATAGGATGAATCTACTATTGTAGGGACTAAAAAAACAATTTAATAAGATGTTAACTTTTAGGGACTACTTTTACAGTCAAACAAGTTTGATAAATGGTCGCTTCCAATTTCAAATGCACAGTGGAATCATGTAAAACTAGTGGTAATAAATAATCTCAAAATTGAGAATGAAATTCGGTCACATGGGGTCACAGTGGCTTAGCGGTAGAGAGCTCATCTCTGGAGAGACTAGTAGCTGGTTCAGTTCCGGAGCACGCAAGTTTGCAGTGGACAACATATGTCCGTGGGCTTTCTTTTTAGTTCTCCCATTTTCTCCTACATTCTCAATACAGTGGCTATTTCATGATCATTCACATCCATTAAGCATCCGTCTCCTTTAGCCTAAAGGACTTAGCAGTGTGACGAAGACTAGCAATTTCATTTAATTTTATTCTCGAAAAATGATCACATTGACTTAATTTTATATTCTTTTTACGTGATTTAAAAGAAAAATGGAAATAAAATCTTTGTGTAAATGTTTCATTTCTATGTTGACTTTTTATTTGCATTTTCTTTAGTTTGCTTGAGTTTTCTATTATTATATTTGATATACTAATACTGATATATGTACATGACATTCAAAAATACTCTAGTAATAATTCAATTGTTTCATGTCGAGGATTATTTCTTTAACCTTTAGACGCCCACCAGATATTTTAACGAAACCGTAGACTCTCACGTTGGGGGTTCTGGTGCTGCCCCCCCTAATTATCACAGAGTCATGATTCATACACCGTTGAAAATCACAGATTTCAATGGGGTAACACTCGTGCAATTCCCGCCATATTTGTAGAAGGCGTAATTGGAAGCTGTGCTGTGGATGTTTGTCGTAAAAATAAATGTAATTTACGTCAAAAAACTGGAACGCCAAAAATTTGGCCAACTTTGCCCTTCCCTTACTCCTCTCATGTAAGCAAGAAGTACAAATGCAGGATATTACCATGTAATGGCCTATTTTAATGCTTCACATACTAATTTTTATGAATGTACCCCCAAAAAATGTGTTTAAAAAAACACTACCTTTACCCTCCTCCCGGCCGTGGTAGCCCTTCCCCCACACATAAAATGCACGCCGGCGGAAAGCTGCATCATTCAGGAATCCATTGGTACAGTCCGTAGCAAGAAAGGACGGAGTCTTTTGCTCCAAAATAAGTGTGCAGGGGAGGACGCCGAGATTTCTCTTGGCATGATTCGTGCCACTTAGACGTTATGTTGATTCCCTGCGCTGTTAGGCGGTTTCACAATAAACTTACATGCTCATGTTGCAGGTATTTTGCTGCGGACTGTACCAAAATCATCTTCCTACCTTAATTAGGGGCTGAACCATCGAGGTCATTTGTTGCGTCGGTGGGCGTTTAAAGGTTAGCATTATTCGTTTTACAACAGCGTATTGTACAACACCTTGGAGATTATAATTTTATTTATTCTTATTTTTTTTAACAGGAAGGACTTCTGGAAAGGCAGGAATTTCTCCAGTGGGTTTTAGAACTTATAGAGAAACTACGTTGTCCTGATGATGGTATTTTGAAACTTATTTTACCTCTCACTCTGCAATACCTAAGTGAATTTGTCCAATCGGAATTGCTATCACGAAAATTGGCCCACCAATGCGCTCGGAAGTTGAGCCAGTTATGTTCAGAATCAGCAGCGGCTTCTCCACGCACCCAGAGTCCGTTACTGTCCACCAATAATAATGGGTAAGTAAAAAGACATAACGCAAATTAGACAATTCATTAACGAATTTTGATATTTTTATAAAAAGGCCTTGTGTCCATCTTAAACATAAATTAAACATAACTTTCTTACAATTTAACTCGTTAATTTATAATAAAGAATACAGACAGCCTTGTAAGAAAGTTATGTTTAATTTATGTAACGAATTTAATAACTTCATATGTGTGTATCAAGTAAAATGAAAGTTTCTTAACTCTCGTGGTATCAGATCTAAAGAAGCGTGCTGTATATTTGGGGTCTTTTCTTACCCCAATGTGGTTCTAGCAGCTGAATGAAAATAACATGTAAGATATATATACAGGGTGAGTCAAAATAAGTGTTACAAGCCAATATCTCGCGAACTATACACCATATAAGAAAAATATTAAGAGACAATGTACAATACAGAGGGGCCTAAGAAATGAGTCAAACATTAGGTTTCCCCCGCCCCCCATGTTGGGGGGAGGGGGGTGAACGTGAAATTTTTAAATGGGAACATAGGTCGAGTGATACCTCGTTCGAAAGAGCTTGAAAAATTGAACAATTTTTGTGGAAAACAATTTTTGATATGGGGCACCGTTTTCAAGATAGACCCCAAAATTGGTCCTGTATCCGATAAAATTTCCAGTACTTATAAATCGGAAACGTATGAGTAGTAAACGATTAAACAAAAAATGAAAAACGAAAACATCATAGGCAAAGTGGAATGATGTTGTCGTGGTGTTTCCAGGGCCCTAATCATGGGGCCCCGGGACCTATTTCAAAATTTCAAATGGGAATATACCTGTAGGTTGAGTGATACCTTGTTTGATAGATTATGGAAAACCAAACAGCTTATTAAAAAAATTATTTTGATTTCGGGCAGGCCTGTTTCAAAATGGCCGCCGGAAATGGTTCCACATTCAGATAGAAAGTGCAGTGTTCAAACTGAGTGTTCACTTATATTCAGATTTGAAATTTTAAAATTGGTCCTGGGGCCCCATGAAGGGGGCCCTGGGGCACCACGACAACACCATTCCACGTTGCCTATGGCGTTTACCTTTTTCATTTTTTGTTTCATGTTTTTCTACTTAGCCGTTTCCGATTTATAAGTACTGGAAATTTTATCGGATACAGGACCATTTTTGGGGCCCATCTTGAAAACGGTGCCCCATATCAAAAATTGTTTCCTACAAAAATTGTTCAATTTTTCAAGCTCTTTCGAACGAGGTATCACTCGACCTATGTTCCCATTAAAAAATTCCACGTTCACCCCCCTCCCCCCAATATGGGGGGCGGGGGAAACCTAATGTTTGACTCATTTCTTAGGCCCCTTTGTATTGTACATTGTTTCTTAATATTTTTTATATATGATGTATAGTTCGCGAGATATTGGCTTGTAACACTTATTTTGACTCACCCTGTATATATGTGCACAATAGCAATAAGGGTTGTGTATCAGAACAATACACTTTTCAAATACAGCTCCATTATTGCAAGTATTATGGATCATATATATAAAATCACAGAGCCCGTATTATATGTAATATCATTTTGCCAAATATTTACATAAATATGTAAGGAAGAAAGCTAATTATATGTAGGGAGATATGTAATATCAAAATATCAGTTTTATAAAGCTAAAGTTTTAGCTAAAATATTAGTTTTTCTATATATTTTTGTTTTTTTATGCAATTTGAATGCTTCATATTGTATACATACACTGTACATGTGATATTTAATTTAATTAAGCAAATTTGAAAATGAATTTGCTAAGCTTTTTGATAATTATTCATTCATTAAACGTGAAACAAAACTTAGTTCAACTGGAAAAAAATATATTTTGGAATATTAGTAGAGGGCATATCAAATATAATAGAAAGTTTTCACAATGTACTTACCAAAACTATCCTTGCGTGGATTTAGGAACGTAGCACTAACATATAAACTGCATTCAGTTAAAGCAGTTCGTTGTTTATTTCTAAACACTTACTTATTGTATGACAGTTTAAGAAATGTTACAATTTTTCTAATATTCAAATACAGTCCAAACACTATCTGAGGCACTTATTTAGAAAAACAGTCCACCACGATATGTTTTGCGACGTTTTCAAAAGACATAGAAAGACGTTTGTCTGACATTACATTTTTATAGGAAGAGAATGACCTTTCTGCGTCATATGATGTCACTGGGGCGTATTTCATGAAGTGAATTTTCTCGGGGGAAATATTATGCAGATCTTCTGCAACTTCTCCACTCAGGATTTTATACATACAGAAATATGACGAACTCAGGGTTCCTTTCCAGCACCCTGTGAAACTTAGCGGCAACATTCACACCAGCTTCTCCTCCAACAACATCTAACTTCTTTCTCGAATTCTTCAGGACATTCAGAGATTCCTGAAGCAAGAGTCCAGAAGTTTTCAATTTCTTGATGCTCTCCGAATGCCAACCAAACTTGCTTGTAATGTACGCAAGCAAAGGAGACATCTTGGGATCAGAAAACGCAGCTTGCGCTTCACGCATGGAAACTGCAATGTCGGCGGGAAAAAAGTCTACAACGGATTTGACACCCTTAAAAATGTTCGTTGTAAAATGCCACTGCTTCTAGCCCCGTTTTGTTAATATCGGCTCGGGAGGAAGAGATGCATTTGGCAGACTTTCCTTGAAACAGTGGACTCTTTGAGGAGCTTTCAAAAACACCTTTTTTCCACTGGATATAAGTTTATTCACGTCAGGGAAGTTGCTTCTTACTTTCTCTGCGACACGTTGAAGTGCATGTGCAGCACAAGTGAAATGAACTAAGTTGGGGTAGAAAGCTTTGGGTGCGTTATCTGCCTTTAACATGTACGTTGCAGAGTCGGTGTACAAAACAAGAACTTTCTCCTGTTCAACACCACTTTCAGGCCATCATTTACGAATCTTCCCACGGAAGAATAATTGATACATTCAAGCTCCTTGCAATATATCAAGTAGGATTTGGAGGTCGAGTTGGGATCTAGCTTGCCAACTATTAAGTTTGCTACAAAGCGTCCCAAACTGTCGGTGGTTTCGTCTTCAGCCACCCATATATAGGAGTCACCGATAAGAGCGCGAATTGCTTCGACACTTTTGTTGTAGCAAGCATCGAGGTAGTTTTTTCGCAGTGTAGATTCGTCTGGGATATTTCGCTTGCAATACTTCAAGAAATCCCGGTATTCTGGCACTTGAAACTTGTTCCAAGGAATGTTTGCAGCTACCATTGCACCACACTTGTCCCCGAGAAACTCATTGTCCGATGAAGAGATTCCTGTTGCATCTGCGTCAAAAGAACTTTTTTGTGAGAAGAAGATTCCCGTTTCTTTCTCGTGTGAAGCGTTGTTCGTATATGTTGTTCCAATTGCGATTTCATGGAGTAACTTATCGTTTTGTCCTACTGTATAAATCACCACCTTACCATCGGTTGTAAAAACATCATCTACAGCAACCCATGATTTTAACTTAGATGCTAGCGATGATACAACCGGTGCCGTGACGAAATATCAATACACAAAACCTCAATCCACGATAAACACGTCCACAAGGCACCGTCTGTTCGTATGAAGGAATTTTCCACAGTACGGCTACTTTTGTGTCAGACAGCACGGAGGGATGAAACCGACAGGGTAGCTTTCCTTGAAAGAGTGACGGAATGAAGTGCCTCAAGCAGTGAAATCTTCAATGCCAGAAATCTAAAATTAGGTTTGACCTTTTGCTCCCCCCCCCCCCCCCCTCCTAAAGCTTGAAATGCAGTGCAGGACAGGGCAGATTTCTCGGAAATTCCAGTAAGATTTCTATAAGTTGTTTTGTATCCCTTACAACATCCACAAGTAGAGAATGGTCAGGAATTACAAGAAACTGCTAAGATATTTGATTTTATGTAAAATATCTGAAAATATGAAATATTTGAGTAAATATGTAAAGTAAAACCTAGGTATTATGATCTTCTTCGCGTGATTCGTGAAGATTTGTACTTTTTTCGAAACTACATGGAAGGGTAAAGTAATTACGTATAATCCGGACTCTAAATATCACATTTTACTTCAACAAAACATTACTGCCATCTAACATCTGTTTCTTCATCCATTTTTTTTTTTAATTACAACAATGCATATATAAATAAGAAAAAAAATAAGTAAAAATGTTACTTGAGAAAGCATAGTATAGTGTTGTTGAGTATTTATTTTTGAAAAATAAGCACTTATCCACAGAAATTTTGCTTGCAAAGAAAATAAATAATATTGAAAATCGTATATTTAATAGCTGACCCCATTTAATGTATGTCAAAGTAATTTACTACCAACGGTCGTATAACCGTGATTATATTACTAAATTATAGCAAAATGTCCACAGCAAAGACATCTGGAGAATGAGAAGCCTATGTGAACTTCAGAATGGTTTCTTTATAGAAAAAAAAGTCGAAAAAGACCCCAGATGCCAAGGGAGGGTTTAAAAAAATTAAAATATATAATTTCGATCGAAAAATCTCTCTCTTATTTTGGTATATAACACCTTCGACTGGCAGCTATCATGTATGAGGATAGTTCCAAATGTTCCCGGTCTGACACAGAAATATCATGCTAGTGATAATAAGCCGTTCATAGCTTATAGTTCCATCTGTGAAATTCCAGTTTCAACTGTATATCTTACATCAGTTCTTTGGATGCAGTAATTTGAATCAATCACTGTGACAAAACTAAGTCGCGGTGTTCCCGTACTGCATGACAATGCCCCAGTCTACACAACTGCTGTTGCCAAGGCCCTGTGGCTTTGAGGAGCTGCAGCATCCACCATACAGCCCAGATTTAACATCAAGTGATCTCGAAGCTAACGAAAATATTCGAGGAAGAAAATTTTCTTACGACAATAAACTGAAAGACGCCGTTATAAACCATTTTGCCGACAAGAGTACTTTTTTTTTCCCATAGGGATATACATATTAATCAAAAGACGTGGAAAGTGTATTGAAATTCCTGTGAAAGTGTACTCCTTGGGATATGCTTCTTGGATCACTTTCAGTTTTCTAAAGTGTCAGAATGGTTGCGTTATGGACAATATATTAAATCATTCTGAAATACTTAAAAATAACTTACATCTTTGTTGACTTTTAAATATCTTTAATGAGTTTTAATGCCTCTCCTCTTTAAAAAAATAAATTTAAAAAACTGTATTTTTGTTCTCTCTTTTGCATGTATACTTTAAGATCCTCAGTTTGTATTATAAGATTATGCAATTTGAGGAATATAATATATGATGATCTGAAATTTTATTTTTAGCAACGTAATATCCCAGTCATCAAATCAAGTGAATCCCTTGGCTATGACCTTCAATGAATGTATGTCGTGTGATCATCATCGGAATATTATTCTTGGCTTTAGTGCAATTGTACAGGTAAGTGATAGAAATTTCTGTTCTGTTTGCTTCGTTTCCGTTCAAGCAGAAAATAATTTAATTCCGAACTTTTGTAACAAGACAGCTATTTGTTATTTTTGTGTTGCTGTTATTTTTAAAACTTATCAACTTCATGGGATACTTCTAACCTTCTCTGAAAGATCCACCACATAGAATATATATATAGGATGGACATAAAGTGTCTCCCTGATGACAAACATTAATAAGAAGAAAACTAAGAATGATAGAAGCATGCGGTTTGTGGCAAATAATAAGAAAACTTTTTTTTTTTTTTTTTTTTTTTTTTTTTTACTTGGTTTAGAGGATTTTCACATGTGCTCCATTAGTTGCCCTCAAGACATCCATGTGTGGCTCGCGTAGCGTAGTCGCTAACGCTTTCGCCTTTGGTGCGAGCGGTCCCAGGTTCGATCCCCGGTGAGGGCATTCGGTCGAAAAAGCGTAAAATAGTTTTTCATGCCAGCCATCCTGAATGAGGTTTTCCTGGGTTTTCCTCATTCGCACCAGGCAAATGCTGGGGTGGTACCTAACTTATAGGTCCCAGGCTGCTTTCTTTCTTTCTCCCCTTTCTCCGTATAGTGTGATCACCGAGGGACGTCATCTCTCTATATGTGACGGGGCTATATGGCTTTAGATGCCGAAAACCCAGAAATCTAAAACCTAATCCTAATCAAGATATCTATGTGATATTCAATTTTCATCCATGTGTTACTCAACATTTCAGGAGTTACTGTGTCTGTTGCGACCCTTATCCTGTTTTTGAGTGTTGCAATATCACGGACAGGTGTTGCGTAAATCTTGTCTTTAACATAATCCCACAGGAAATGTTGCTGCATCGGAAAAAAACACTAGTTTTAGGTACTCGCTGTCACTGTCAGTTTTGTTTAGAATGTCACATGCTAAATTTGCGCGGTAGAGACGGTCTTCTTGTGTTAATGCATGAAAAATCTGCATCTTATATGCGTATAACTTCAATCATTTGTGTAAAAATTTTTTAATGCAGTTGACTTCGGGATGTCCAGTTCATGTGATGCGCAACGCAAGAATTTCCTTGGGCTTCGAATTAAAGCAACACGAACAGCTTCCTTACATTCCTCACTAACACTCGGTCTACCTCTTCTATCACGTTCTAAAACACTTCCTACTGCAACAAACTTGCTATACTATTCCTTTATGCTCTTAATATCTGATGGCTGCTGTCCAACCTCTCCTGAATGTTCGTTGAATTGTGACAGGAGATTTTGCTTCATGATATCACAACACACTTCGCTTTCTGCTGTGCTGACGCCATTTTTAAACAAATGACTGTCGCGCTTCAGTAGATGGCAGCACAGGCTGTTGCAAAATCTTAAAGTATCATGCAAGCGATGTTTTCAGACCGCATGCTTGTATTAGTCTTTGTTTTCTTGTTTTATCACAACGATACTTTATGTCCATCTTATATTAGACCCGAAACATACAATCTCTTTCTGTGTTTGCGTGTTCGTTTTTTTTTTTTTTTTTTTTTTTATATTCCTCGCTAAGAATGGCTTTTCGAAAGCAGTTATTTTTATTTGAGTGGTTCTTCGTTTATTTGTATTTGGATGTGGATTCAAATTGTCAAAAATAATTCTAGCAAATAGTGGGAATGCAATGCCTTTTCTTTTAGAATAGGAGGTACAGTGTACTATTATCACGAACATTTGGTCCTAAAATTCTGGACTTGGGTATTACAGCTGTTTTTTTTTTTTTTTTTTTTTTTTTTTTTTTAAGTAATGTAAATTTTTAGTACTTTTTTTTTACGTTAAACTATAAATATCACGTCACATTTCAAGGAAAAGAAGGAAGAAAGTGAATATACTGTCAATTGACCTAGGGAGGACTATAAAAACAACAAACAACTTCTTTTGGCCTAGAACCTTCGAAACACCTGGAATTTAATTAAAGTCTTTCCAGTCTTAGAACAAAGTAGACGTAAACAAAGCGCAATATATTGCTCCGCGGCTCACACGTGCTTCAGCAGCGAGAGACGTGAGCAGCAAGATCGTCTGCTAGCTTACTGTCGTCGCATAATTTCCGAAGTGTAAGGCTACGTTGGTTGGTAAATAATTAACGCACTGGTACTAACTACTGCTATGCTGGAAATATGTATTTTCTTAAATCGTTATATAAACGATATTGTCTCTGTTCCTGTTGTTCTCTTTTGTGTTTTATAACACGAGACGAAAATGGATTATTATCACTCATCGTCGCCATGAAACTCTGCATTCTACAATTTCAAATGAGCGGGGTCGGCGCGCGAACACGTACGCATGCGCAGTAAATATTATATGTCCAAGTACAGGTTTGGTTAAAATAAAGCTACATCTGTTGTTAAATATTATATATATTGCGTTTCTTATCACAAAATGCAGGATAAATTCAGACATATTTATTCCAAATTATTAATTTACTAGGGATTTTATTGCGGTAGGATACTAGTGCAGTGAGAACAACAACCAATCACTGGTCATCGACCGACTGGTAGTCATGTGGGTTTGTTTACATCTACTTTTTTCTAAGGCTGGAAAGAGAATAGAAGGACTAAAATTTTTAAAATTACTTTCATCGATGTTTTTAAAGTAAGTTTTTAGATGTAAATTTATGTTTTTTTTTTTTAATGAATCGTATACTTAGGTTTTTTGTTTCTGGTTTTTTCCACCAACCTTCTACTTTAATCTTTTGCTTTATGCTACTATAAAATATGCGTATTTTAGTCAGTTCTTATTTTACAATAGCTTAAATAAACAGTATTTATTTGATATAGTAGTATAATGCGTGTTTTAATTAATCAGACAGAAACTCTTTTTTTGTGTGTGAGAAAATATAAGTCCATTAATACATAACAAATCTTCCTTACTGCATTTCTTATAGCTCGGAAAATGAAAATGTAGGAAGAAAGACAAACAGATCTGAAAAATTTAAAAGAACACGAAAAAGCTCAAATTTGAAAATAAACATTTATTAGACACCTTAGAGAAGGTAGTGCGCCAAGGACTGTAGTCCTGTTTAAAGAAAAGTTTGAGAGTCAATCTTTGAAGATCTGTCGCGCTCGAAAGTGGTATATAATTTGATATATAAGCCGTGGTAAATAGGTTTCGAAGGAATGAAGACTATATACTTGTGTTTGTTTGAATCTGACTTACGAATACGGACACAGGGCTTCTACAATTGAATATAGAGACACGGCTTAAAACTTCTAACAGGGACAGTGGTTCTGAAGATGCGTATTCAGAATTTTTTTTTAAACATAACTTTATAATTACTGCCGCACGTGCTCTATTCATCATTGTTTTTGCATGTGCTGCTTTAATAGTATATATTTAATTGTAATCCTTGTTTTATTCTAATGTAGAATTGTCGTTAAAATGACCGTTATGTTTGCTTTTCAGGAAATAACTATCGAATGTCCGACAGCTCTCGTGTGGAATTGTGTAGGAGAAGGAAAGTCATCGTCGGTGCTTAGTGGATCCCCTCTCGATCTCCTGCCCTGCCCTCCGTCAGTGTTGCCAATGCCTCCACGAACTAACAACGCGCAGTTGAGGTAAAGCGTTCCTTATTTCTTCATTGGTATTTGTTTTAGGACAATGTATACAATATTTCAAATATAACTTGAGTGCAAATACCGTAGCGATTGGAAAACTGTAATATAATGACTAGTTGTCGAGGGATGACGTGGGGAATGGCAAGTTGTAAAGTGGGGAGCATTGAATGTTGTAAAGTTGAAATTTTTGAGTAAAGGTACTGTATACTGTTGTTGGATTTAACAGGAGTCCTACAAATTGGAAAGTCAGGGAAATTAAAGATGGGCAGGAAATGTCAGGGGAGAATTAGAAGTTTCGTCGAACATTCTTGCTCTGATAAATGGAGAACACTTAAAAATAATAGAAATATCTTTAACGTAACTTCAAAATTCTTTGTACATAATGCCATTATGAATCCTTGATTTATTGTGTCAAGTCCTTCACAGGATCACATCTTATGAATGCGTGTTTGCCGACTACGGGATACCTGAACTGAACCCAGTGTAGCTTCTATTTACTAATGCAGAGCTACTTCGTTTTATCTTTTTCTGTCCAAACCCTTTTTCTCGACCCTTTTGTACTTCAGTCTCCCTGCGTTTATTTTTTAGGATTACCATACCAGGGCTCAAGCGAGTCACTTTTTTAACTAAAAGTTACTTCTTTTGGGAGGTAAAGTGACTTCTAAGAAAAATATTATAAAAATAAACGGCAAAAGGCAGAAACTTGTAACTCATTACTCTTCTGAAGGCTTCAGTATTTGCTGGCACATGTGAAACAGTCAGCTTTATTCTCACTTCAGCTTTTATTCTTTCTAAAGCACAGTGAATGGTTGGTGAATGCTTAAGCTCTCAAGGTGGGGCAGGCCGGTAGCCAGCCCAAAAATGTAGAGGGGTCCTGGCTGAAGTTAGGAGGAGGGGATGATCCAACCATATTATAGTTCATCACCATATTATAATTCATTTGCAAGCCTACAGTGAAAATTTTAGGGGGGGCAAGCAAAAATTTAGGGGGTCCGGCCCCCTAAACCCCCTGAATACGAGCCTGACGTGGGGTTGAGAACCCTTCTGTGTCTATTCTTCCTTCTATCATAATAGTCTTAGTTTTCTCTTGTAATAGTTAACGCTCCGCTCAACGTTGTGTGTGTGTTTGTGTGGTTCATCATATTCGTCTTGTGTTATGCTTCTTGTATGTTCTTCTTAAGAGTAGGTGATGAATTTGAATATTTCGTAGCTTTGAGAACCTTCAATGCTAAGTTAAATATAATGTCTGGGATGAAGAAATTCGGAAATAGGCCAGAACTGGTTCCACTTACTCAGAAGCTTCTTACATCTGCTAAGTCTGCTTACCGTAATTACAAAGCATACTTAGAAAACCTAAGAAAGAAGGAAGCTCAAAAAGAAGAAGTAAAGAAGAAAAGATGAAACAAAACAAAGAGAGAGGTGATGGTTGAAATTGGCAAAGGAAAAAGGGGGCATGATGAGATTTTGGTCACTTTTTCGTGTGCTTTTGGTCACTTTTCAACTATTTACAAGAACCCAGACCACTAGGAGCCCTGCCATACTTAAATAACAGCAAGCACCTTAAGGCAATTGATTCAGTTTATTTTATTTTTGTTTTATTTTAAAATAATAATGGAAACTGTGATTTTTAGTGGGTATTTGTAAGATATTTATTGTAATTATTTGGTTAGTTAGCATTTTCGAATTGGTTTAATAATTGTTAGCCAAATTGGATCTTCAGTGAAAAGTTTAATCTTCGTAAATTTCGGTACATACTGCTTGCTTATTATCCCTGGTGTGATAGAAACGTGTTGAATCGGTAGACTGGAATATGTGAAACCTGCTATGTCACTTGCATTTATTATTCAGTAACTCTCCAGCTCGTCGAGGAAAGTTTTCTGAGATCACAGGATGCACAAAGTCCCTAGTAGTGGTTTCCTGTGAAGTTACGCGGCATCCGCTGATTGGAAAATGTCAGTAGTTTTCAGAGGACATTGAAAATTTGGAACTATGTCATTAAATTGCTACAACAAGCAGCGCTGCCAAACACAATATCTGTAGAGACACTGAAGAAGGCAACAAATTATCCATTTATCAAGTGCAAATTGGCCATCTGCAAGATAATAGCCATTAAATGCCAGTCCCTTCCTCCATAGGTTTTCAAATTCAACACAATGTCCCCATTCATCTTTGATGCTACAGAGAAATTTTTACAAGATGTCATGATTCGATGTGTAAAACCAGAACTACTAAAATGCTACAGGGCTATTAAATTTTCATGTGAGAAAAACGTAAAATCTTATTCTGAGCAAAAATGTTGACATTGGATTTGCTGCCAGACATTTTCTCGAACAGATAAGAACAGAGGGCAAGGAACAACAAAAGCTTGAATTTTTACATGACTTTCGCTGAACCCTAACTTCTATAATTACCGAACTTCAACAGAGAAGTCCTCTAATGCACAAAACAGTTAAGGTAAGATCCTCAAGTAATTCAACATTTACTCCCTTAGGTCGAAACAGGTTCTCTCTTTTAGACAAATTTCATACGTTTCATATCATAGATGATATGCTTGCTATTAGAAAGATAATAATAATAATAATAATAATAATAATAATAATAATAATAATAATAATAATAATAATAATAATAATAATAATAATAATAATAATAATAATTCTATTTCATCAGTCTAAACACAATGAAGTTCAAGTCTTCCAGAGTTGTAACGAATTAGGACTTGATGCCGTTTACAGCAAACATCTTGTTGGTACTGTGGTACTGAAGAATACAAACATTTATGGACGATTGTAAAAACTGGGCTGTCATTCTCACATGGAAAGACAACGGTCGAGGGAGAATTTTCCATTAATAGATCAATCTTAATGTAAAATATGCATGAAAAGACTATTGTAGCATATAAACATATTCATAATCTGGTATAAGAGGCGGGAGGCATCGAACATGTGTAAACCACCAGAAGGATGATGCTTTACGTGAAAGGTTTCAGGAAACGCTACGAAAAACATTTGCACCAGTATAGAAGGAAGAAATAAGTGAGCACAACAAAAAGGAACCTGAAAAGGGAAAATGTTGGATACACAACTGAGAAACTTGGAGCAATAGAGTTTACGTCTGAAACGGAAAAGTGATGCAAAGGAGAGTTGATTGATACCGTTCATTAATACCGAACTGAACGAGACTAAGAAGAAAAGGCATTCCTTGACGTAAATTTCAGTAACTCTCTGGGCGAAAGTCAGTGTTTGGTCATGATTTTACATTAATCTAATTTTTAATTATAGTGTAATTAGTTCTAATTAAAATACACTGCTGTTTTCGATTTCTGTATGATATTTTTAATCATACATAACTGTTATAAAGCCCTTGCAATAAAACAAATGCTTATATATTTTTTTAAATAATAATATTCTAGTGAAATAAATGTTAAGATCTTTATTGAGATTTAGAGTTTGTATCATCATTCATAAATACATCGCAGCCACCATCGCCACACCTCCTGCTGGGCTCCGTGACATCCATATACTCCTGCAACTTCTGCCGAAATCCGTGAATGCTGTTCCGTCTGGCGTCGTTAGAAATGTCATGGATCGTTTCACTAAGCTTACCTTTCAGGTCCTGCAAGTCCTTTGGTTTTTCCGCATACACCTGTGTCTTAACGTGACCCCATAACCAAAAATCACAGGGTGATAAATCGGGGGCCCTGGAAAGCCAAGGGGTAGGGCCTCCATCCAATCCACCTGCCAGGTAGCTCACGGTCAAGGTAATCCCTGACGACTTATGCATAATGTGTGGGGGGAGGGGAGGGGCTCCGTCTTGCTGGTAGTGGATGCGATCCTTGATTCCCAACCTAACCAACTCGGGTATCAGGAAATTTGTAAGCATTTGAAGGTATGTCGACGAAAAACGGGCCTATGAAGTAGTACATTGATACGGCACACCACATTCATCTTCGGACTGTCTCTTTCGTGAGTTTCATGTTCATGAGGGTTTTCAGTTCCCCAAACAAGACAGTTGTGCCAGTTTATCCTCCCTGCAACATGGAAAGTTGCTCCATCTGAGAACATAAGTAATTTCAGAAGTTCCCTGTCATCATCCAGTTGCTTCAGCATCAGTTCATTGAACTCCAGTCCCGTGTTTTCATCTTCTTCTGTCAGTTCATGCACACACTTAATCTTGTTCAGTTTGGCTTTCAAGTGTTTACGCATTATCTTGTGCGTTGTTGACTGAGGAATTCCGAACTACAACTACCGCCGCGGAATCCATTTTCTTGGACTTCTTTTCAAGCTGTCGGCAACCCTTGGCACCGTGTTTGGACACACTGGCGACCGACCACTTCTTTGAATTTCACAAACGCTCCCGTAGCCAGAAACTTGCTGTGCCAATTCTTTGTACTCCTGACATCAGAAGGTATATTTTTGTACACTCGTCTAAAGTTTCGCTACGCCAACACACCTTATTTCACTTCAGCATACCAATTCACACACACACACACACACACACACTGTGCTTTCTGTTATACCGTCGCCATTTTCATGAACTTTATTGTCACTAATGTTGCCAAGCTCATCATTGTGATAGTGTTGCCAACCAAAAATTTACAGATCATCGCACAATTTAAAATGTGTTTGTATTTTAAGTAGATACAGAATCTCGTTCGGAGACAGTTGTGGAGTCTTTTTATAAAACAAAAAAATAATGACGATATGTATGAAAATAAGAACAAAGTTAGTACAAAAGAAAAAAAAAAGTGCTGAAGAGAAATTATCAAATTGGTGAGAAAAAGTTGGCTGTAGGGGAGAAGTAGGCCAATTTCACAAGAATTTCATGTGGTCATGATGGTGATGGAATTAGTATAAAGAAATAGAGAAAAGTCAGGGATTTTTTTTATATGTATATCAGAATCCTGGTTTGATATGCTCATCAACTTGAGACATCCATCTTTCAGTTAAGTATTTATGCATAGAGGAGGCACGACACTCAGTGCTAGAACTCCCGCTTCTAATGCGAGGGGTATCTGGTTCGATCCCGGCCACGCGAGTTTGTAGTGAAGAGGATTATGACCGTGGGTTTCTTTCGAAGTTCTCCCGTTTCCTCCCACGTTCTCATTCCACCAGTTATTTCATAATCGTTGACACTAATAATCTGTCTGGTATGCTCATGGCGACGTCATTAATTTCCTTATTACACTATCTAGAATAGCACGTGAAACTGTGTAGTTGTTTGTTGACATAGACACTTTCTGTGATAATTTTTTGCTATGTGTTTCCTTTCTGTATAACCGCTGTATTGATCTGGTTGTTAGGTACAGCGTACACGTAATTCTAATATTCTATGACTTTAATTTCTCTTCTGCCATAAAATATTCTTTACTGTCTCAAAATTTCATGTTTCGTATGGCACGTAAGTTTTTGGTGGAAGAATGGGTGAAATACGAATATTTTCCCCCACTTGCTATCTAATTGTAAAATTACAGTCGCTTTATGCTGTTCTCAAAACTTCCTTGTAATTTTCTTTCTGGTTTTTATATATGAAAAACATTTGCAGAGACATGCCAGGACATTTTTTTTAAAAGTTCTTTGTAAGATAGTTGAGCATCTCAGTAAGAATGACCTAGATTATCGCCTACAGTTTTGTAAGTGATACGCAACAACATCAATGAAAATCTTGACTTTGTATTAACTGGTTTGTTCAGTGGAAAAGTAAACAAACAAAACTGGAGGTATTGATGTGACAAAAATTCTCATTGCACAAATTGTTCGCAAATGTAGGAAGGGAATAAGATCATAGTGTGGTGCGGGATTTGGGCAACTGAGATTAATTGTCCATTTTTCGTCGAAAATAGTCACCATGGAAGATTACATGCACCTTGAAGAAGACGTATTATCTAAGTGTGTTAAAGGGATACGGACAAAATCTCGCGGCCGAAACATCGCCGCCCAAAACCTCGCCTCCCAAAATCTCGCGTGGCCAAAACCTCGCTTGGCTAAAAATTTGCGAAATGAAACCTTTCCTTAAAATTTACCCAGTGAGTTTCTTAATATGCAATAATAATACATATTACAAATAATAATAATAATAATAATAATAATAATAATATACAAAACATCGTGTGTTTGGGCTTTCGAGGGGTATTCCCGTTTTTTCCCACTTTCTTCATTCCATCATTTCCTTCATCCTGATCATCTACGTCTCTTATAACCTACAGGACATAACCGAGGGACGTAAAAACTCTCATATTATTTCATACTTTCATAAATATTATTCGAATTTCCTAAGGTCACCGACAAAGTGAAATAAAAACCATCCCAGGCTCAAACTCCATCTATATTAAAAATTTGATCGAGACAGTTCGGGTGGTTCAAGAGTTATTAAGTCACAAACGCAACCAATTTAATTTTTATGTATTTCTATATGTTCCCCCTTTCCCTCCGCCTTCCCGTCAAAGTGAAATGATAAAAACCATCCCAGGCGGCAGTGATGAAAATTTTCCGGAAAATTTTGAAACTGAAAATTTACCGGAAAATTTTCCGATTCATAAAAACATACTCCACTTATTCCTACATCCGTGTATATCCGTCATGTGAGGTGGGAAATTTTCTTCTATACTTTTCCGGAAAATTTTCCGTTCTTAACAAATATCAGTGATCAAGTAACAATTCCTCAGTATTCATAAATTGATTAAATTCATGTATAGAAATGTTAAAAATTGAAGATCGTTTAAAGAATCTGAAAATTTTTATGGCTCACACAATTTTCAGTACTATGTAGGAACAAGTGAAACAATTTTTTATGAATCGAAGAATTGTCTGTCCTGTACAGTGATGAAAATTTTCCGGAAAAATTGAAACGGAAAATTTTCCGATTCATAAAAACATACTCCACTTATTCGTACATCGTTGTTTAGCCGTGATGTGAGGTGGAAAATTTTCTTCTATATTTTTCCGGAAAAATTTTCGCTCTTAACAAATATCAGTGATCAAGTAACAGTTCCTCAGTATTCATAAAATTGATTGAAATCATGTATAAGTGTTAAAAAGCGAAGATCGTTTAAAGAATCTGAAAATTTTTATGGCTCACACAATTTCCAGTACTATGTAGGAACAAGTGAAACAATGTTTCATAAATCAAAATATTTTGTGTCTTATATGGAAAAATTAAAGAACTTTTTATGAGTCGGAAAATTTTCATCATTTTGAAGCAAAAAGTAAAACAACTTTTTGTGAATCGGAAAGTTTTATTGCTCTGTAGAAACAAATGTAAGGAATTTTCATGAATCGGAAAATTTTCATCACGGTGTAGAAACAAGTGAAAACACTTTTCATAGTCCGGACAGTTTTGGATATTATGTATAGTGATGTTACGTGGAAAGTTTTCCACTATATTTAACTGCACATTGAGATATACAATTCCTGTAGAGGAAAATTAGACAACAACAAATTATAATTTTCTAATTAGATTTCGGGAACCAGAAAATTTTCTAATATTTCAAGTTGGGAAGTAAAAATTTACATAGTGTTTCTCTCCCCCCTCTCTTTCTCTATTATATCTACTTATTTATAAATGTTGCATAATGTAAATCTATAAAAGTAGTAAAGCTATGAGAAAACTGTCTTATGCGTATTAAACTGACGAAATCTAATATTGTAAGATCAAAGGTGGATTCTGAAGGAAGAACGCATTGAAGTTTTTGAAACATTCTTGAAATGAAGAATCGTTAGATTTTCACTTCATGAAACTTTCTAAGAAAATATTTATCACCAATAAATTTTACGACTAAACAACGATGTAGGAATAAGTGGAGTATGTTTTTATGAATCGGAAAACATTCATGACTTTTAATAAATTGAAATTTTAAATAATAGAATGGGATATTTGTACTCCACGAACGCATGTCTTCTGCACTTTGCATACACACACACACACACACACACACAGAGAGAGAGGAGTTCAATTGAGTTGATTTTGAGTTTAACGTCCCCTTCAGCAGCGAGACTATATAAGACGGGACCAACTTATTAACGTGAAATCTGAACTACATGAGCTCCCGCTGGGAATCTAAGCCAGGTCTTCCATGCCAAAGGCGCGTATGCTAACCGCTTAGCAACGAAGGAGCTCGTAGATGAAGAGAGAGAGAAACACTATGTAAATTTTTACTTCCCAACTTGAAATATTAGAAAATTTTCTGGTTCCCGAAATCTAATTAGAAAATTATAATTTGTTGTTGTCTAATTTTCCTCTACAGGAATTGTATATCTCAATGTGCAGTTAAATATAGTGGAAAACTTTCCACGTAACATCACTATACATAATATCCAAAACTGTCCGGACTATGAAAAGTGTTTTCACTTGTTTCTACACCGTGATGAAAATTTTCCGATTCATGAAAATTCCTTACATTTGTTTCTACAGAGCAATAAAACTTTCCGATTCACAAAAAGTTGTTTTACTTTTTGCTTCAAAATGATGAAAATTTTCCGACTCATACAAAGTTCTTCAATTTTTCCATATAAGACTGAAAATATTTCGATTCAGGAAAAATTGTTTAACTTGTTCCTACATAGTACTGAAAATTGTCTGAGCCATGAAAATTTTCAGATTCTTTAAACGATCTTTCACTTTTTTACATTTCTGTATATGAATTCAACCAATTTTTTGATTGCTGAGGAATTGTTACTTGATTACTGATATTTTTTTAAAACGGAAAATTTTCCGGAAAAATATAGCGGAAAATTTTCCGAAATGGAAAATTTTCCACCTCACATCACTACCAGGCGGTAACCTGATGTGTTCGAGATCAAATTCAAGTCGAGATTGGCAAATTCGATCGAGATTGGTCTCTTGGTTCAAGAGTTATTAATGTTTATTTATTTTTATATATCTCCCCCTCCACTTCATTATGCCGTCAAAGTGAAATTACAAAAGACATCCCAGACCCGAACCTCATCTATGTTGAAAATTTGATCGAGATCGGTCGGGTGGCATAAGAGGTATGTTGTCACAAACATGGTAATTTTCATTTTTATATATACAGATTTCAAAGCATGTATCAGAAAATTTTCTTGTCATAATTTTAATGCAATTATGTATTATTACAAAATATATACATATAGCAATATATAAAGGATTCTACATCGAAGAAATAGTCGTGACGAAGTTCTATACTGACGACATTTCTTCCCAGGCAAGATTATGTCCCGCGTAGTTTAGACCAGGCGAGATTCTGTGTCTAGAGATCAGGACCGTAAGGTTTTGGCAGGCGAGATTTTGGGACGCGAGGTTTTGGCAAGGTGAGGTTTCGTCCCGGCGAGATTTTGGGCCGCGAGGTTTTGTACCCAAACCGTGTTAAATGAAGCTTACGCCTTTTCGCAGTGTTTCAACAGGATGGTGCTCTAGCCTCGCTACTGAAAGGGACGCTAAACTAAAATCAACTCAACTCATTTAGAGGCGTGGATCGATCTTCGTGGTCTCGTTGAATGGCCACCGCGATCTCAAGATCAAAGACGTTAGGATTTCTACTTCTGGGTTCATTTAGTGTAGATTCAGAGTACCTAGTATGTAGAGAAATGTGTTGTGCAATGTAGCCAGGCTTTTCTCAAAGCTGCTGAAGACTAGTAACATCGTGTATACATGCATTGATGCTGAAGGTATACACATTGAAAATACTGTAAATCCTTATGCAATGTGACGTTTGACTTAGTACGTTATTTAATATCAGTACAAGCCTTATAACCTTTTATTATTATTATGTCAGTACAAAACCTTTCATCCTGTTTTTTTTTTATAGGGCTGAACTAAGAATGAGGGAGGAGTTTATTCGTCAACGAAGTAGAGCAGCTGAGGGACGTTGGTCGTGTGATAAGTGGCAGCAATCGAAAGCAGGTAATTATTATCTTCTATAAAATTGTACTTTGAAGAATTTATTTACTCATGAATAATCACTGTGCTCTGTTCTATTCTGATTCTTAGGTTCTGTATGCTCTTCCATTTCAAAAATCTCAAATATTGTTTATATAGATTGGACAAAAAGTATCTGTGCACTTAGGCCACGCACGAGGGAAAATCTTATTTGTTAGTGTTCGTTTTCTACATGGTACACATGGACAGTAATTGATAGCAGTGAACAACAGTTGATAATTGAAGATAATGGTAACAATATAAGTGGTGGTAAATATTTTTTATTTGCTTGAGAAGATTGTTCGAGCGTAACAGAGGTCATTGAAAATGGTTTTATTACTCACGCGTTATTGCATAATTTGTTCAGGAACTCGTTGATTTCCAGGCGCAAATGGTCACCACGTTCGCCTGATTTCTCATCTCTAGGTTGTGGAAGAACGATAAAATACAATGTTTCACAAAAACAGTGCTAACTAACTCTCTGGATCAGCTAGATGAGGCCACTGTAATACCCGGCAAGCGAACCGGTGTATGACCTTCAGTGCTGGTCTCACGTTAGTCAACTCAGCTGTAGCGACATTGTCAGTGCAACGAAATGGAAAAGTGCGTGTTTGCTATTCCTGTTTTTGTGCTGAATATAATTTGTCATGATCCTGCATGTGTGCATGGTTGGGTTGGTGGGCTTTTTTTCTCCTAACAGGGCGGTTGGCTGGGAGAAGAACAACTCCTTTCATCCAATAGTCTGTCAACCCATTCTTGGATGTTGCCTTCACTTTCACAAGCGCGATACTCCAGAAACGGTGATTTGTACCAGCATCAATCCTCCATAATCAGTCTATTTTCTCAACAGTACTTACTCTTTAGTAAAATTTCATATGAATGCTATTGTGACAAGGTCATACCTGCAAGACAGCACTATGTGGCAGAGCTGGAGAAAATAAGGACTGTTAAAAGGGAAAGTCAAGTGCAGAGCAAGAAGAATGAGATAAGTGAAAATGTACAACAGTTGCAGAGAAAGAAAAGGAAATTGATAGAAACAAGTAAAGCTTTAGAGACTGAAGCAAACCAGCTTGCACATGAAGCAGAGCAGAAGTCTTGCTTTACTTTATTGACAAAGTCAAATGCTATCTGTAGAGCAGCTTCGCTAAAGAAGAAAGAGATTAGATTATCTCTATAGATGAGGAAATCACACAACTCCATACTTAGTTGGAAAACTTGGAATGTAATATAAGTCCTATATTCCCTTAATTATATCTGTCACACTGTCACGCAATGAAGATGCCATTTACGAAAAATAGATTTTTGTTTGTAAGATTGTTCGGCGCTCAATTAAGATGTCATGTAGAACAAATGAAATACATGTGTTATTTGGGTGTGGGTGGGTCGGGTGGCTATAAGGGGGGGTCGGCTTGAGGGTCGCAAAGAGAAACAATGTATCCGCCACCAATATTTCTTTATAAAGATTGTCGGCGTGAATAACAGATTTACAAATTTTCTTTATTCTGAACTGATTATGTATAGTAGCACTGCACCGTCACGAAATCATTCTCTTTTTTTTGTTCGTTTTTTCCCCTCTGTTTTAGCTCACATTAGTCGTTGTATTTCATTTCATGTGCGTGTATTGTTGTGTTCAGAGCAATTTCGGAACTCTGAATATCTGATCATGAATAAAGGAAAGTTCAATAGTATTGAAGATGCACTACAATACTACTATTCGCTCCCTAGTGAACTGGTAGTGATAGTAGTAACAGTGAGGACGTTTCAGAAGATGAAGGCGAAGACTACATACCAGCCCAAAAAAGGAGTAAGGAAAGGAACATGGAATCAAGTACAGAGGAAGAAGATGAATCTGAATAAGATAATTGTGTTTCCAAAGCTCCACCAACATTTGCCATCACAGATATAGTTCAAAGTTGCGGACCAGGATCCTCTCATGCAGGACCTGTTAGAGACAATTTACATAAGAATGTTCAAACACGATCGCTTCAAGCAGCTACATTTCCTACAGATCATGAAAAGCGTGCTTCTGATGGATCGATTTGGAAAGTCATCCCTCTTGGCACGGTTAGAGCAGGTCGACGTACAGATCAAAATATTATCCGTCAAAACAGCGGACCAACATCTTTTGCTAATCAAAGTATTTCTGAAAATAGTGTTTGCAGTGCTTGGCGTCTGATGAGAAGTGAAAACATTCTGAAGCATATAAAAAGATGTACAAAAGAGGAGGCTCGCTTGAAGTCTGGAAATACAACGTAGTCAGTCACATTGGAAGAAGTAGATGCTTTCTGTGCTATACTTTATGCTCGCGGTGTGTATGATACAAAATCAAATTCAAGAAAGAAATAATGAGTTACCTTAGGTTTGATATCAAAGCCACCCGCAAACAACGTTTGACTACATATATGTTTGCCCTTGCGTCTGAAATCTGGAATCCATTCATGCAAAACTGCATTGCTAGTTTTGAATTACTGCAGATGAACAACTTTTGCCATCAAAATGTAGGTGTCCATTTCTACAGTATATTGCTAGTAAGCCTTGTAACGGATGAACGATACACATATAATCTTTAAATAGCCCCCACTACCCACAGTCCTGCGAGAACGGACGTCACCCCACTTCCCCCTTTAGAATACAAGAATTTTAAAAGGAGAGAGAAAGGAGAATTCCACTCCCCCACGGCTGAGAATAATGACGACGTGAAGAGTGAGGTTCAATACTGGAAAAGGCTTATACTGTATGCAAAAAAATATCACTATTAAGATAATCAGGAAAACTTCTAGAACTACTTGTAAATGTAAAAAAAAGTTTTCTAACAAAATGGAAAATTTTATTATAACAAATCCGAAACGTGTTATATAAATAGTAATATAGAAAACATTCAACAATTTTAACAAGTAATAATATCATTAATCGAAATCGCCGTTAGCAAGTAACATTTTTCCCAAAAGGATTTTTTTTTTTCCAAGTAACAAAATTTTCTGAAGTATTATTATAACCAATCGTAAATCCAAAATATAGAATTTAGAAACCTATTTAACAATATAATCAAAAATGTATGGAACTCGAAGTTACTGCAAAGTGGCTTTCTTTGGAATGAAAAT
This sequence comes from Thermobia domestica, assembly GCF_964235325.1. NCBI lineage: Eukaryota > Metazoa > Arthropoda > Insecta > Zygentoma > Lepismatidae > Thermobia > Thermobia domestica. Next base: position 260,073,509 of record NC_137461.1, read on the forward strand.
GTGGGAGGAAATGATTTCTTAAATATGGGTCAAAATGTATGAATTACGAGCAATAGCTCAACTGTAATTCTATAAAATCCTTTCTTTTTTTTTTCTTTTTCAAAGCGGACCTAAGACATAAAACATTCATTTGAAGTCTCCACTAGCCTTAATATTTTCCGTAATTTCAATATATTAAACTTCCTGACCAGCGACTTTACTTTAGTTTTAACAAGGAAAAACAAGAATCAACATGTTTTAACTCAAGGCATAATCTGCCTACACAAAACCAGTAACATGAACTATTCAATTAACATTTTTTTTTTTTCCTTTCTTACTTTTCCTTTCGCAATATTTTTAGAAATATGTGCTTCCAAAATATATTGAATAATTATAATGTTTCTAAATAATAACCATAGTCAGGAATTGTTATAGATTTCAAAAGAAGTTAACTAAACTATACGATTATACGGAAAGAATATTAATTTAAAGACCCATTAATTCATTCAGAGGACCTATCACTCTTACCTCATTTTATACACTGCGAAGCGCTTCAGTCTTCAAGCCAGAACCTCGGCTGCAACGTGACGTCATCCCGATCGACGACTCACGCAATCTAACCGAAGGTTAAGCAGTGCTTCCAACTCCAAGAGAAATAACCCACTTAACAGTAAACTGGAGTTTCATCTCACAAAATTTTCCTTTTACAAAATTTCATTTTATTATGAAACTTGGGTGGGTTACAGCCTGACATATTGGGCATAAAATTTTGGCTTGCAGTAGATGTGGATACGAAATAGGTGTGCAATGGTTTTCCATATACAGGTAAAGATAATTATTATTTTTCTGACCAAAGTATGCATTTCTTTATTAAAAATAAATTATTTCGTAACAGTTTCCATAATGTAACATTATCTTCCTCAGGCGTTAATATATATATATCTTATTATTATTATTATTAAAGAAATACGCATACTCTGCTCAGAAAAATAATAATTATTTAAATAATTATTTCAGAGTGAACATGCAGGAAGGTAAAGATATTACACGATCTACTGATTAATCAGTTGGTGAGAATGTAGTTCTTCGTTTGTTGACCCCATTCACAAGGAAAGGTCTCAACCTTACAACGGATAACTTTTTTACTACGTCAAAACTTGCAGATAAATTGAAATCAAAATCAATCAGTTTAGTTGGTACTGTAAATCGTGCAAGACGGGAAGTGCCTGCATCAGTGAATAAAGGTCAAGAACCTCATAAAAGTACAATTGTATTCAAGAATGTCGCTTCTGATTCAACGCTTACTGTCGATATCAATGCAAGCCAAGAAAAAACGTTATAATTCTTAGTACCATGCACCCTTCCGTTGAAATTGTGAGTAACGAAAAGAAAACTCCTGAGACTTGTCAGTTTTTACAACTCAACAAAGTATGGAGTCGATATAGTGGACCAAATGGCTAGAATGTACACAGTAAGATCTATTAGTCAGAGATAGCCGGTAGATGTGTGGTATAACGTTCTCGATTTGGAAGCAGAATCAGTCGAAGAAGTTTCATCGTGGAGCTAGCCCTGAAACTTCGAACTTCATACATGGAAATGAGAAACCGTTCACTTTCAAATCTAAAACTAGTCTGTATGCTGAATGAAAAGAAGAACCCAAATATTATGGAAAGCCGAGTAAGGTGTGAAGTTGGAAACTGTTCAGGGAACAAAACCCGTCATGTGTGCATGGGGTGTCAAAAATGTGTATGTGGAAAATGCACTGGTGTAACAAAAATCTGGTGCTCAAAGTGTGTTGAGGATCACTCAGCATAAAAATCTGTAGGCACACTGAAGAAACTTATTTTATTCCAGTAACAAGATTTTATAAATAAATATATAAATTTGGATATTTCAGATATGTAATACTGTAGTAGGCCTAATTTAATATATTATGTAACATATTTATACTGCACATATTTACTCCTTGATTTTGTGAGAACTAAAAATGTATAACTTATAAAACTTTCGTAAAAAATTATAATATATATTCCCCATAATTCAGTTCAGAGAATTTAAGTAAGTGACTAGCAATTAATTTTCTTTAAAACATTCGTTTGGGTCAAAATGACCCATCGGCCCTTATAGATAGGGAGTTTCCCTGGTCCTTCCAGTGTTAAAGATTGTTGAGGTTCAGGCCTGGGATAGTTTTTATCATTTCACTTTGACGATATATAACTTGGGGAAGGAGAGGGTGATATATATATAATCGAAAATGACCGATATTAGTGACAAATCTATAGTTTTCAGGATCGCTGAGATGAACAGGACACTTCCGATGCCACTGAAATTCAAATTTAGTCCCGCAACTTGGAGGGAGGGGAAGATATATATATATATATATATATATATAAATAAATTATCAAAAATGGCCGATATTAGTGCAGAGTCCAAAGTTTTTGGTATCGCTGAGATGAAGAGTGACGCTTCCAATGCTGTTTAAATCAAAATTCAGGATCGCAACTTGGGAGAGGGGTAGATGTATAAAAATGATCGAAAATGGCCAGTATCAGTCAGTAATAGTAAAAAGTGGCTGACTAACGTAACAGACTACTGTTTTTTTTAATTTTTTTTATTTTAACCCAATGAAGCGGGTAATTGACGCTAATAGTGTTTAAATTTGGATGTCCAGCAATTATGACGTCATAGACTGCGCACCCAGATGTTTGGCCTATAAGAAAAGAGCAAGAGCAAATTGTAGATATTATCTTTTATTTTGTTATCTGCCTTATTCTCTACATTTGTTATATTCTTAATTGTCTTTCAGTTGTTCACTGAAGTTCAGAAAAGTAAGAATGAGTTTAGTTAAGAATTTAATAGTTCTATACTTGTCTTGGTACAGCCAATGAAACTTCTTCCTACCCCCTAATCCGTGTTCCACAATCGATGGTCTAAGATATACCCATACGAAAGCTAGAGTAATAATAGAATAGCATTTTGGCGTTTGAAATAATTTGTCATTTTTTCCCCCCCTTTTACAGGTACTACAATCAACAAAGTTCTTCACACCCTCGATGCCTTAGATAGACATAGCTTTGATAAAGTAGATGCAAATAATTCTCTTGACACGTTGTATTCGAAAATATTCAACCCTGTTGGCCAGCGAGAAAATAATATCGAAGTGAGAGAACGATCAGATTACGTGAGTACAAAAATTAACTAATTTATTCATATACTACCTAGGTATAAGTAGTAGTAGCAATAGTATTTTTACAGGGGAACAGTATCATTGATTTTCTAATTTTATACTTCTTTTTCCACTGGAGACCTATTCCTGTTTAACCATTTAAATCTAATTCTAAATTTGTTTCTTTCTTTCTTTCTTCGCGTTTGGGGTAAGATATTAAGCCCCAAAGTAGAGATTTTATCTATATTGCGACTCGTCCGTGGCTCGTAACCAAGCTATGTGAATTGTAAAAAAAAGAAGAAAATGAAATCTTTCATGTTACGTCTCACAGTTATGTTTTGTAGGCTAAAGCAAACTATGATGATGAGAATGCATGATATAGAGGAATGAAGAAAGTGTGAGGAACGGGAGAACCCCTAGAATACCCCATACGGTGTTTGTCCGCCACAAAACCCATTAGGCGTGAACTGAGATCGAACCAGGGACCCCATGCATCAGAGGTGAATACATTACCACTAATCCATCGTGACCCTATACGAGTTGGGTGGAGATTCTCCCCCTCTCTCTGTCTCTCCCTCTCTCATTCCTACATTTCTTCCGTCATTATTCACTTCCAGATAACACTTCTCTTCCTTGGGGCCGCACTGGCTCAGTGGTACAGCGTTTACCTCTGGTGCGTGGGGTCCCTGGTACTATTCCAGCTCGTGTCAAGTGGACTTTGTGGTGGACTAACACCATGTGTGGGTTTTCTAGGGGCTGTCCCGTTTCTTCCCACTTTTTTCATTCCACCATTTCATTCATGTCTCATCATCACCGTCTTCTTTAGCCTATCCGGCACAATCGTGGGACATAAAACTTCTCACTTCAAGAGAGGAGGGAGAAAATTAGAACCTCGAAAATTCTAATGTTTACACGAAATAAAATGGCTTTGTAGTTTAGTTTCCAGTTCCTTTAATACCGTAAATACGCGCGTAATTTTCGCCCTCGCATAATTTTCGCATCCCAATTTTGAAGGGCATTTTCTGTATATTTTATTTTCCTCGCGTAATTTGCGCACGCGAGGATTTGACAGTGATTTCTAAGGTAAGAAACTTCTTAATCAATTTTTTAATGTTATTTTTCTACAAATTTAGAATTAGTTGTTTGTTGTCAATTCTTGCTACAAAGAAAATGTGTACCGGTATTTTCGTATTATTTTGACTGGGGGAAAAAATTAGATGATCTTCACTGATGTGGCTAATTTTTTTCCCCGCATAATTTACGCACCCTTGTTTCAAAACAACTTTTTTTGTCTAAAAAAGTGCGAAAATTACGCGAGTAAATACGGTAAGTACTGCGTTATCTGTTTTTCTGTTTAATGTGATTTGTGGCAATACATATATTTAACCATATTTTGGAAATCTTACAAATAAACCATAGTATATTTTTTTGAAAAAGATAACAGGAAGTAAATTCTGCATTTGATAAATTCATAAATCAATTCAGAGGATATTTTTCTTTTCAGTAGAAGTTGGAAATGCAAGGAACGATAATGGAACTTGATTAAACAAACAAAACAAAAGCAATATTCTTACGTGGTTTTATATTGAAATCAAACAAAATAATCCAGGAGCACCCTTTATCGTTTGTAGATTTTCATTAGAGAAGGATAAAAACAAGGGGAAGGAGTTGTCAAATTTCTTGTTTTTTTGAAACCCTTATGTCATGTTCAAATTACCATGACTAATCACGTAATGGGAAGAACGACTTGCCAGACCAACCCTGAAAAAGTATTTCAAGTGAAAGAAAACGTCAAAACAATTTTCAATTTATCTTCTTTATACTTGTGCTTGTCTTAATTTTGCCACTTCTTTCAAATTCCAAGTATAACTTCTGAAGATCTAGTTCCTCTTCAGTTATCCTTTACGTCTAATAATTTTCTTCTTGAGAAAGCAAATGTGTTCGCGAAATTTGCGTTAAATCGAACAAAGACAAAAAGAGACATATTTAATGTGGGGTTCCTCATTAAAACTTGTTTACATATGTCGTATAACATATAAATAGGAAACTGTAGAAAGCTTTCAGGAAGAATAAAATGAAACGTTTAGTTCAGCGTTTCACGGTTATGTTTTATATGTTAGAGGAGATAGATAAGAAATGTAAATGATATTGAAATGGAGAAGGTAGAGTGGAGAACCAACAATACACTTGGATGTGATGCAAACCACAAACTTAGATAACCTGATATTAAACTAGGATCACCAGAGGTAATCGCCATAATACTGAACCACCGCGTTTCTCCTAACTTCTGAGTTAAATAACAAGAACTGCAAATTACACATTTCTCAACTGTTGAATGTGAATTTATATACACTATATGCAGAATTTTTTTATATACTGAAAACTGTTTCGACATCAATATCTTTATCAGTACTGACGGAAATTTCTTTAGCCAGGTATGTGACTTCCATTTTGCACTTAAGTTTTCAAATTTGCGTATGTTTGTCTTTGTAATAGGCAGATTTAAAATATTGAAAAAAAAAAAAAAAAAAAAGTTTTAACATGGTGCAGTTTAAACCTTGAAAGGTTCAATGCTAATAATGAAGATTTTATCTAGTTAATTTCAATGAGTTGTGTATCATTACATCTTAATTCATGTAGCTACGTTGATATCAGCAAAGGACTTTTATATATTAAATTGTTTTACCTTTGATATGTTAATGTAAAATTACTACGAGTGTGATTCAGAAAGTAATGCCTCCAAGGTGATACCTTTGTTTGTGTTTTGACATATAGCACTGATACAGGTATCAGTGGAAAGCTTGTAATGTCGGCTACAAATGGTGGCATCATTTTTCAACATAGTCCCCATTACGGGCGTCACACTTGCGCCAACGCGAAACAAGGTTTTTCATGTCGTCGGCGAAGAGTTGGGGTTACTGCTGGCGACATCAATGCCAAACTGCTGCTTCCACCTCCGCGTCACAACTGTAGCGTTAGGCCTTAAGGCGATCCGTAAGTCTGGAGAAGAACCAAAAGTCGCAGGGCGCAAGATCCGGACTATAGGTAGGATGAGGCAGAATGTAAACAACGCTTTGCCAGCAGATGGGACAACTTTGAACTTTTGGGCGGAGGAGAGGACGTGTGGCGGTACTTCATCGATTGACGCCTACGACTCATCACCGGCGATGAACATTCCTGAGCGCAGAACCTTGCGCAGTTAGAAATTCAATGACAGCCCGCTGTTTCAACCGGACGTCACCACAGGATCCCATGGATTGCTCCATTACTGTGGGACGAATGCTCCACAGTACTGCTCCATTACTGTGTGTTTCATCTTCTTATCTCAATGAAAAGAGATAGGAAGGTGAAACAAGTGAAATTCTATAGCTTAAACATGAGTGTGTTAATGATAAACAGTTCAGAATGTTTGCAGTACTATTAACCAAGTAATGGGCTTGGAAGCATTACTTTCTGAATCACCAAAGTATAATAAGAAATACACGTAATTGAAGCAGATGTAAGGTAACACAAGGGAGAATACGTAATCAGGACTGATGAAGATATTAGTTAAATATCGAAACGTTTCCAAGTATAAGGAAAATCCTACGGAGTGATAATTACAAATTTTATATTTAATAATCTTTTGAGTTAAGCGAAAACATGAAAGAATAAGATACAGCAACTGCCCGAGGGAAACGAGTAACAACAGTCTTAATCAGATAGAACTGCTGCAGGATCGCATCCACTGACGGACTTCTTTCTGTAACATAGAATTTATTATTAGTCTTGTTAAATCATAGAAAAAAAAAATCGTGCCTTTTTTTAGTATTTCAAAATAATAGTATAACAAAGTTTGGAGAACGCAATCTTACATATGAAATGGAGTAGTAAGAGATTTTCAGACATCTCATTTTCGATGAGGAGTAAAACATACAATTCTAAACTTTTGCTACTTAAAAGAGCAATAATGCATTACTTACTACTACATATAGCTTAAAACTAATTTATAATTTCTCCTCACATATTACAAAATTCCTGTACACAAATTTAAAGATTCTGAACAATCTAAATTAGTGAATCTCCGTCGTGTTTGTAAGTCTTCCATGTCTAATATTCCGTTGTCAATCGTCAGGGTATTCCAATCATTATTTCAGTAGTAACAAACTTGTGATTATTTTTGTAGGTTAATCACTATTCACTTTCACTAACCACTTTCGTGTGATGTATAATGCTCCAACTGTTTGCCTTTCACTTATTACTGCTCTGTTGTGTAGGATTGCCTATGTAGGATATTGTATTTCCCGAATTTTAAGTTGCTTTTATTTCTATAAATTTGAAATGAAAGGTAGGCAAATAACATAGAAAATTATATTAACTACATTCCTGATACACGTATTATACCAGGTAAAAGCATGTGCTGAGCCACTCGTCGAAAAATCCTCGAGAGCCTTTTCTGATAGTATTTCTGATTTCAGCCGGTGAATCAAGATGAGCCTATTATTCAGATCCTATGTGAATGGGCTGTTAGCACTCAACGTTGGGGTGAGCATAGAGCAATGGTGGTCGCTAAACTTCTGGAAAAACGACAGAGTGATCTGGTGTCCAATGACAATGATGTTGGTGATGAAAAGGATTCAGTGTCTTCTGCTGCAGGCGTACCGCCAGGACTTCCTGTCTTCCAGCCTCTATTGATGCAATTTCTAGATTCAGAAGCACCAGTTCTAGGTAATATTTTTATTTTTATATTTGTTTTTTTTTCTTTCTTTCTGTAAAGTATTTCATAAAATGTCGTGTTGCTGTTTCTTCTGTCATTTATGAAAATGTATCATTCAACTCACGGTGCTTTTGTATGCTCGCTATTACAGCCGTGATTCTGAACCAGGGTGTACAAGTCAGAGCAATGAGTAAAAACACACAATAAAAAAGAGTAAATTTAGAAAATTGAAATGCAGTGTAATGAAACTGACAGCCACGTTTTCTTCATTAAGTGATATGACCTGTCGTATTAATTCACGGCGTAACCTATAGGTATGATAGTGGAGCAATTCATCATATGGTTACAAGGCTGTAAAATCTATATGGATTGTATTCTGTGAAGTAATAGTTTGACAGTTGGTAATCTTTACGGTACATGTGAGTGGTAGGATTTTTAGTGGCCAAAATACCGTGATTTAGGTTTATTCAGTGGTAGTTGTGAACATATTTATACAGAGGGGCCCTTCTCCCCCAACGGTTTGGGCGCAATCCACTAAATTTACCATTCTTCTTTAAAATTACCATTCTCTCCCGAAATTTATCATTGTGTACCAAAATTTACCATTCTTGAATTTAATTGTACAATTTTCAATGAAAAACTATGCCTTCCCAAATAATGTGATAAACGCAACCTGCGCCCTAAAACTCACTAGTAGGCACCCCTTCATAAATATACTCAGACCGACCGAGGATGGGATTAGAAGCATTTCTCGAGATTATTTCGCTGGAATAAACATTTTGGCACTGCAATGTTATCATTTAGTTAGAATAATATAATTTTCCCATCGCCGTAACCGCGTTAGGGTACCTGTTCCTACCGAAGTCAGGCAGTGAAAGGAGGGGGAGGGGGTCTTCCATGAGTAATCTCTGGGATAAATCAGATGGCGTTGTTGACAGCGCGATATTCACCCAGCGTAGTGAAATCAGTCGGGAGTTATCCTAAAGAGAATCTGTGACGAAAACACCACCACCAATATGATTTTCGATGTGCTGATACATACAGGGCTCATAGCAAGTCACTTTTTCTTTAACTAAAAGTTACTTTTTTCAAGTTAGTCACTAAAACAACTTTTTTTTTTTTGAGGGGGGGGTAAAGTAATTTTGTTCGTTTCATTTATGTTTTGCATTGGCAGTTCTCTAAGAAAAATATTATAAAAATAAATGAAAAAGGCAGAAACTTGTCACTTATTTCTTCTGAAAACTTCAGTACTTCCTGCCATGTGCAGCTGTGCTGCCACATGTGAACCAAGTCAGCTTTATTCTCACTTCAGCCTTTTATTTTTCTAAAGCACAGTGGGTGGGTGGTGGATGCTTAAGCCCTCAAGGTAGGTTTGAGGGCACTTCTGTGTCTTCTTTCTTCTAGAACCGTACAAATATGTAATTAATAACGAACCTCTAAATACAAGTAATTCATTTTTTTTTTTATTAGCTGACAAACTTAAGTAAAATAATTTTTAATCTTAACATGTTAAAACAATACATATTTCAGCTATGATCCAGCCGGCCTTATGTTGGTTGGAAAAAATGTAAAACTCAATTTAAGCCCAAGTTTGGCATCAAGGTTTAAAATTATTTTTTGATGAGAGGTTGGTCACTGTTTGGTCACTTTTTCATGTGCTTTTGGTCGCTTTTTGGTCACTTTTTGGTCACTTTTTCATGTGCTTTTGATCACTTTTCAACTATTTAGAAGAGATCAGACCACTATGAGCCCTGTACATATCACCCACTTTTAAATCGCCGGTAGTTCAGCTTAAGACCTTTCGAGTTTTTTATATATAGGGTGTTCTAAAAATGACAGCCACGGACAACAGAGCACTATTATTCAGATCAAAATAAAGTAAGAATGCTATAAAATGATATACCCTCCCGGGGCCTCCTTCAGCTGCTATGCGGAATCAAAATTTCAATACGTGGCAACATCGCAGATTAAGTTGGAACCATTAATATTGCTTCTCGAATCCATGAAAAAGATACGTCGGTTGTTAACGCTAATGAGTGGTGCTAGCGGCAACGTCTATTGATTTTAACTGCCATCTAAAGAGAATCGATGTAACTATTTGATGGATTGGTAGATGTTCTCTGAGGTTCTTTATCTGCAATATTGCCACATAGTGTACTTCGCGTCTTCAGACGAGGGCCCGAAAGGTACTGTATATAATTGTATATATTTTTCGCTTTATTTTGGCTCGTAAAATAATTCTCTGTAGGCCATGGGCGTCATTTTTAGAACACGCGATATATATATATATATATATATATATAAGGTTTAACGCACGATGATAATGAGATGGATGATAATGTGGGACTGACCTACCATTTGTATGAGCTCAAAGCAGTCACGTTCTTGAATTATTGTCGAGATTTTCAGACTAACTTGTGATATTCTTTAATGCTCAGTGACAGAAAGGACAGGTTTGTACAATCATTTTTGCAAGAAGCAATATATGTGTGATAATTGTACAAAATTAGCTTGTAACGAAAAAATGTCCAAAGATTATATAAAGGTAACCAAGAAAGTTCTGTCGTTTTTCCACCCACAATCTTCGAACATCGATATGTCACGTAAAACGTACCTGGAAAATCAAAAATAGTCCCCATCAGCATCGACGACCTTTTGCCAATGTTCCGGAAGGCCATGGATTCCATCGCGGTAGAACTTGGTGGGCCGTGAAGTGAAGAAGGTATCTTGCATCTCTACTAGGGATTTGAACTGGCGTCCTCTAAGGTGATTGTCCAAGGAATGGAACAGGTGATAATCGGACGGTGCAATGTCCGGCGAGTATGGCCGATGCAATAGTGTGTCCCATCCGAGGCGCAGAATGGTGTCTCGGGTTATCCTAGCCACATGGGCTTAGCATTGTCCTGTAAGAGGAGGACCCCTTTGCGATTCAGAATTGCTGGCTCCAGAGTTTTGAGTTTTTCTTGAACACGGCTCAATTGCTGATAGTATACAGTTGCATTGATGCTCTGACCAGCTGGTAGCAGTTCCCGATGCACGATGCCGCGAGCAATCCACCAAACACACAGGAGGACCGTCTTCTGGTGCAGTGCTGGTTTCGGCTGTTTTGGAACTGGTTCATGGGATGCTAACCAATGATGATGGTGCCGTGGAACTTCGTACAGGACCCACTTCTCATCATATGTCAATACCCTGTCCAGAAATGGCTCTTTCCTGAGACGAGACAACAAAGAAACACAGGTGTCTGCTCGCGTTGCCTTCTCTTCCGGAGTCAAATCATGTGGAACCCATCGACTCAACTTGTAGTGCTTCCCAAGTTAATGAAGGTGGTGCCGAATGATTTCTCCATTCACACTGAGTTGTAGTCCCAGTTCCTCATATGTCTGGCCACTGTACGCCTCAACTACTGCCTGAAGATCTTCATTCTCTACATGTAACTGTAAAAATTCATGTGTAGTTTTCGATAAAATGGAGAAAAACTAGTTTCTTTGTAAACCTAAAATTAATGCTGTACGAAAAACCTGCCATTTATTGAAGAGAAACTTATACTGAAATTTATTCTGTGTCAGCTGTTTAGTGTGACACCAACAAAGCGACAGTACTTAATATGGTTAATGAGTTGTAGTCTAAAATTATCATGAAGTCTTAAATTTTCGTTTCCGTTTAACTAGAATATTGTCCAAAGATAAGAGGTATGTTAATCGATAGATCACATTAAGCTAAACCAAATAACATGCTTATAAATAATTCTCATGTGTAGTTTTCGAGAAAATCGAAAAAAACGAACTTTTTGTGATACTAAAAAGTATGTCATTCGTTGTTAGTAGTAACTGACAGTTTTATTCTACTGTAAGAAAGTGTTGTTTGTTTACGCACTGTGTATATAGCAAAACATTCTGTTGTCTTGCAGATATACGAGGGGGTATCGTAAAGTTTTAATTATCATAGTAAAAAATCTGGATACAGGGATTGTTGTGATTTGTAGTTCTGAACCCTCTCTATGTAGTCACTACTAAGATTTACACATTTCTCCCAGCGTTCCTTAACTTTACGAATACCGTCATTGTTGAAGTCTGCATTGTATATAACATATTGTGCTTTATACTACTATTCCACCTCATGAGTGACGTCATCTGTGTTAAAATGGCGACCACACAACGTATTATTCATTTGGGGAAACAGGAAAAGGTCACTGGGTGCGAGGGTCGGGAGAATAAGGCGGATTCTGCAATACCTGGAAGCCACACACCCTTGTTTTGTCGACAGCAACTTCAGATGAATGAGCTGGTACTTCTGAAAAGATGTCAACAAACGAGGAACCCAGTGTGCAGATACCTTAGACATGTGAAGTTCATCATGGGTAATTTTCCGCACTACCATAACTGAGACCAGTCTCATTCATAATCGTTTGGATGGTTATACGTCTGTCTTTGAGGATTAAACACTCCACTTTTTTCACAGTGGCCGCATCGTCCATCAGAGATGGTGTTCTAGGTCTTGGGTCGTCTGTGAGGGACATATGACCAGTTCAGAATTTCCTTTTCCACTTTACAAGGGTGCCATAAGATGGACAATCATCGCCATATACAGCCTTCATCTCGTCATGAAGTTCTCTGGCATTATTACCCTTCAAATGCAGGAACTTATAACACTACGAGCCTCAGTTTTACCCATCTTGCATCTTGGTCATTTTTGGCACACCCTGTAAAAAGATAACAATAGTTAGGAGCTAATTTTCTTAACATCGTGCTCTTAAAAATCAAACATAACACTGACAAAAATTTCATCGTCATATCTTAATAACTTCCTGGTGATGATTAAAACTTTACGATACCTCCTCGTATTTATTATTATTTGTCTTTTTCTAATGGTAAGGCACGTACCCTTTACGCATCATAATTGATTCAATTTAGTCTTTCGCTCAGAAAGTGGAATTATAACCAACCGTAAGAAATGTAGAAAAAAATAAACAATCGACTATAATTTGTAGGCAAAAGTTATCACCTTCGTTATGCTTAGAAATTATTATTAGGATCAAGTCTAGGAAAGTCAGGTGGGCAAGTCATATAGATAGAATGAAAGAAAGTAGGAACGCTTTCAAAGTTTTAACTGGAAATCCAGTCGGAAAACGACCATTAAGAAGACTTAGGAACAGATGGGAGGACAATATTAAAATTGATCTCGGAGTAATAGGAATACAAAGTAGAAACACAGGATCCATTTGACGAAAACAATTGAACCTCCGGGTTCCATAGGTCATAGAGCTAGCTAGTTAGTATGATTTTTAAAAAAAAAAAATTAAAAAGAAAATAGTCGAAGATCTGTAAAATCATACTTGTTATTGTGAAAACTTTCTTTGCCTGTACATTTTCTCATGGCTGTAAATATAACCACCATTTCAAACTTTTGTTTTGCAGAAGAAAATCCGTCAGCACAAAACCGTGCAGTATTTGCCAACTTAGTTCTGCTGTTTTACGAATTAGTTCGTCACGATGTGTTTTCTCACGATGCATACATGTGTACCTTAATTTCACGAGGGGACCTGATTACCAATCCTGTAGCACCAGCGAAACCAGCAACACCTGGTGTTAGTGATTTAAAGACTGAACCGAAGGACGAGGATAACTCTCTATTCCCGGGCATAGACTTGAAACCAGCCAAACTAGAACCTCAGGTAAGATAGTTTGTATATTTATTTAAAAACTCTGTTTAGGGTTCTCGTTTATTTTTAGTCTGTTTGGTTAGCCATGAAGAAATAATCCCTGTTGATTTACCCTTTTTACACTGTTTTCAATGTAAAGAACCAAGAATCAAGATCAGAATTTGGGTTTATCTGTTGCTTATAAAGTACTATGATACGGGTACATAAAGCGTGAAAAAAAAAAAAAAAAAAAAAAAGGCACATAGCTGAAATCTTTTGAGCATCAAATTTCAAATGTGCTCCATTGACGTTTAAGCACTTCAGCATCCTTTTCCGAAATTCCAAAATTTCAGATTGATGTTCTTCATTTGGAATAATCTAAATAACTAAACACTCATTTTCTCTTTTACGTAGGGAATATTTCAAGATTTGTTTTCAGCGTATATTTTTATGGATCCCTTTCCCTCCTACTCACACACCAAACCTTTGCAGACAACCAAAAGTCGCGGAGCATCAAATCTGCAGGGCGAAAAATGAGTCTCATGCTAGTAATCCATGAAACACTGAATTGTTCTTCCACATAAATTTTCATGTGGACTTCGAAGCCGAATGTTGCCTCATTTTATTGAAAGTAAACTGCATTAATTTCTCTGTTTAATTGTGAAATTAGAAATGTTTCCAACATTTGCAAATGCACATTTTCAGTGTCTCCACGAAGAAGAATAGGCCTATTTAATTGTCTTTGAAAATGGCGCATCACATATTAATCTTGGAATTGTCCTGTTCATGAATTTCAACTCATGTGGAAGCCTCTGTGCCCAAATTACACATTTATGTATAATCATCATATCCTACACATCAAAAGTTGCTTCATCTGAAAACACATTCCCAATACTGTGGGATTATTTTGTATCTAGTTAAGCATCATTAAAAAAAAAAAAAAAAAGAAAAAAAAAAAGAAAAAAAGTCATATGACCCCGCGCAGTGTAGTCGCTAAGATGCTTTTGCCTTTGGTGTTTGCAGGCTCTGGTTCGGTAGGGGCACTCGGTCGAAAAAATGTAAAAGCTTTTCAGGCCAGGCATCCTAAGTTTTTTTTGGGGGGGGAGGAGGGAAGGGGGGTATATCAGCTGCTTGTTTTTGAGATATTGCCATTTACAGAATTTTAAATTATCATGTCCATTTACTTTCTGTTTGGAATCTATGATGCTGCTTTCAAATTTGGTAGGACGTACAAAAACACCTTGTGTAGTCTGAAATCGTAGTATCCATAGTCACACATCGTTGCGAAACTAGCTGAAACAACAAAGGAATGCTTCTTATAGGTTTACTTTGATCTCATGGCGGACTTAACATTGTCTGAATTGAGCTATTATTACCCTTATTGTAATTCAATAATGTCAAAAATGACTTCTAAACGTTAATATTAAATCTGCAAAGAAGCAACTTTTGTTTTGAAATTTGTCATCCTGGGTACGTATTTCAAGTAAAGTGACAGGAATTGCAAAATTATGCATTGCTGTACTGTATCATTGAATGTAAATTTGTACTTTCCAGCACAATAAATAATGATGAATGTTTCGAGTGTAATAAAATCTTTGCGCAAATTTGAAAATGTATTCCAAGTACATACTTATAAATACAGATCCTACTTCAACTGACTTACGAAGTAGACATTTGCAGTTGGGTAGTTTCAATTCATCTTAAAATCATCGCACTTGTCTAGTCCATACTTTTTTTTTTTTTTTTTTTTTTTTTTAAATCTAGAAGTATCGAATCAAACTTTTGTTCTAAAATAAATGAGTAATAAGTAACTAATATTATTTTTCATATAACAGTTTTTGAAATACTTCCACATTTGTCTTGTACGTGGCATTAAATAGTTAAGAAAAGTAAGAATCGTAGTGTGTTAAATTTTCAATATTCTGATTTTCGAGTTATTTTGCAACTTAAAAAAAAATGAAAGAAAGTAAAGGATAAAACCAAATTAAAATAAAGGCAAAAGAGGCGAGGAATTGCGTTATCCTTCGTGCCTCATGTTGTGGTTGTAACAAAGATGAAATCAAATGGTCGTGAATATTTATTAGTATTTTTTTTTTTTCTGGTCGATAAAATCAACCTGCTCTCATGTACACAAGTGCAATCCAAATGTGACGTGTTCATTTATTTATCTATCTACCTATATATTGTCTCTTAAAAGTATCAACCTTTGTGATCATACGACTATTTTTTTCTTCCTTTCTTTAAAAATATCCGAACCAAAACTGATTGCTATTATAATATCATCAAGCCCTGGCGAATATTCCTTTTCGCATTGTTTGTATACGAAAAACACGAGACTATTTTAACTTGTTCGTGTGTGACTTCTTGATATCGGATCGCGAAATAACATTAATATCTATGTAATGCTTTTCGATTGTACACTCATGTCCAAAATTATTGTCGTATGTCTATAAATATGTTTTTGTACGAATATAAATTGATAACGAATTCGCTCGGTACTTTTTATAATGTTAGTGTGTGTATAATCGGCAAAGACATGTATGTGGCAAATTTCATGTGAAAAGAGCAGTAAATAAGAACAATAAAACGAAAATATAACTTTCTAGTCCATTTAGCAACATTTTGTTTTACTCATTCTAATTTTCGTATTTATAATTCTTTTCCTATGAAATTTACCACAAATATACGTTTCCCGATTATACACATAGTAACAGTATTAAAAATACCCTGTAAAATCATTGTCAAATTATATTCTTACAAGAAGACAATTATAGATATGCGACAATCATTTTGGACATGAGTGTATATCTCGGTTTTTCGAACTTTTGTTTAATAGGTTATAAATATTATGATGCAAGTTTTATTATAACAGGATATTTTGGGACTTCTACTCAACATATATTCTTATCTTACCCCTACCATCGTAGTTTTTCTGCAGGTTTCTTTCCTGTTGTTATTGTCAAATTTTTCACTTGATATAACTACTAAATGAATTTAACCGAAAAAGATACGCTATTTCATCGTGAAGGCGAATCGGAGAACATTTCTTTATGAAGCGCGTAATTTGTTTTGAAATGAAACTGTTATATCATTCTAGTTATAACACAATACCATGAAATATCGTATCATTTTAATTATGTTCATTAAATTGCTATAACGAGAAGACAATGACAGCGGGCTGAATGATGTTACATTAATAATCTATTTCTGCAAAATAAAATAAGAAAATAAAAGAAAACAATTCGTATTAGGTTGGAGCCCCAAACCCCCCTATATAACATAAATAGGAGTTTACCTGCAGCAGATACGATATAAATATAGTATGCAAACCAAGACTTACTATCGAAAAGCAGTGCTTAGATTTGAAAAGAAATCTAAGCACTATTATCAACAAGCAATGAAATGAAATGAAATCTGAGTTTTACGTCCCTCGGTTATGCCGGTTAGGCTAAAGGACACGGTGATGATGAGTAATGAATGAAATGATGGAATGAAGAAAGTGGGAGGAAACGGGAGAACCCCGAGGAAACCCATGCACACGGTGTTTGTCCACCGCAAAGTTCAGTTGGCGGGGGCTGGGATCGAACCCGGGACCCCAAGCACCAGAGATGAACGCTCTACCACTGAGCCACCGCGGCCGTATCAAAGAGCAGTACTGTTCCATCAGCTCATTGGAACGTAGTGATAATTACTCTTAATGACTGCTCGTATATAAGCAATACTAAAAAGAGTATTATACAACAAGGGTGAAAGAACATTTAAAAGAATCGTCATGATAATGCTAAAGTTAAATTTTACAGAAGGTAGAAAATAATTTTGAGAGATAAAGAAGAAAAGTTTCGGGTAGAAGAACACTTAAACCACAGCTTACTTTGATTTCGGAACATTTGAATAGTAGATGATAGAGAAGAAATAATGCGTTTATATAGGACAAAAAAGAACTTATTTACGAACTGATATTGACATTGATATTATGACCAGTTGATTTCATCTTGCCACACCGTAAAACGAAGAACAAGGAAGCTTTTATGTTTCTAATCTGACAAGTCTTGAATAATACATTACTCCATCTTTTTTACCGATAGTTTGTATTTGGTTTTGTCCCATCACCCTCTCTCGTAATGAATAATTGCAAGACAACTCAAAAATCGGAATTGAAATCAATCTAGAATGACAGGAACAAGATTCTTGTTCACATAATAGTACGTTTCTGCACACACAGATTAAAACGAAAAGAATAAAGGCAGATTAACTAGATCAGATCACAAAAAGGAAATTACTCAGCTGCATCCATAGTTACGTGGTTTTGAAATATATAGGTAATGTTTCGAAATTAGATTTGTTCGTCAAGAAAGAAGAAAAAATACAGCTATATTATTATTATTTCGTTTTTCTGTATGATTCCTTCGTTATAGTAATTTTAAATTCGTGTATCACATTTACTTTTTATACTGTGTAAGTTTTTTTCTTCTTTTTTTCTTTTTTAAAATTCCATATAGAAGAAATGAGTGTTTATCGTATACCTGATCTGTTACGTCAAATGAGTAGCAACCCTCAGAAGCTAGAGAAAACCGGCTTTCTTTGTTTTGTTTCAACTGTATAGTTAATATATGTTTGAAACATGAAGGTATTACAAAGTCAGTGTGTAGTTAATATTTGCGCTAACAATTATTTACCCTATAGAATTTGCTAGAAGTATTTCCTTTTACAATCCCGCTTTCTGCTTTTCTCCAGGACCATGTTCGTAATATGGATTATGATGATAGCAAGATTGATGACGATCTGGATAAATTACTTCAGCATATAAAAGAGGAGCAGCAAAACAGCATGGTAAACTATGATAACGTGAAGTATTCCTTTACATTAATATTGTGAAATTTAATTTTAATATGTTACTATTCCCATGTGTACATGAGATAAAACATGAAGATAAAACAAATCAGATGTCGAATAAGCTTTCATTTAGCTTATCAGCAATTAAAAAGTTTAGTTTGTTGTTAGTTTTGTTAGCAGTGAAGTGTAATTTCAAATACAGATTTATATTTTGTAACGACTACCTTTCCAAAGACGTATACAAATTCCTTTTTGTCTTGACAGATATTTCCAGTTCATATCTATTTATCTGTCTCTCTTATCAAGAAGGAAGTAAGAAAATAGTCTTTTTGAAACAAGTTCAGTGATCAAAATTTAATGGCGCAAAAAAAAAAAAAAAAAAAAAAAAAGCTTTACTACTTTTAAAAAAAAATCAAGACAAACACACTCAGCATAATCTATACTCACATTTTTGAACGTGAAATACGAATTCAGCTCTAACTAACGATAGAGATTTTCCTTAAGCTCATTTGCTATACAGAAGTCGTATTTTTGCTGGAGTAAATTCTTTCCTAAAATGTTTGGTTTTAAAGAGAGTTCGATCCCATAATTTCTCAGAAAGCACGTTTTCTCAGTTAAACCCTGAAAGTAAGGGTTTACCGTGTAAAGTATATTTTTCACGTATATTTTTCAGCAGTTGCATGGAATTCCTGCAGACCTCGACAGAAAAACCTCTTGATCGATCTTGTTCGAAGTTTAAAATTTTCAGATTTTCAGCTTTCTGTACTATCGAAACAGATTTTTCAGAATATTGAGAAATTTTTGTATTTGACGATTTCAATATCGGATTGAAAATTAAGAACAGATCAACGTGCGTTTTGGAAAAAGTACCAACCAAGAGTACAAAGAATCAGATAATACGCAGAGAAGGATGACCATCGCGTACTACAAAGAAAAGAACACTGCAGTGAACCGTGGTTTGTTTTCAAATTTTCGATGTGGAAATACATGCTTTGAGGTATTTCTGTTAACTGGCAGACGCTGATCGAGAATCAGGAAGAAGAGGTTATTGTTGTTCTCTAAGAGGTAACAGAATATACAGTTAGAATTGCTGATGGAATAGTTAAAATGACAAAGTGAAAATGATTCAAAGCATCAGAAGTGCAAGCATTTTGTACGCTTCAGGAGCTTTCTACTTTCTCCTGAAGCGTTGGTCACGGAGGATTAAAACAGCAGAAAGAAAAATTTTAAGAATCAGAAAGATAACATTATGCAACACGAAATCCGTCCTTTACATGAAAATATGATTTTCTTATGTATTTTCGCATGAGAAAATCGTGGTTAAGATGAAAATTGTTGCATATGTAATATACCTTAAAGTATACTCTCATTTAAAAACCATCCAAGTGACAATTTTTCTTCTTTACAGAAAAAAAAATACGCTCTTTAAAGAGGGGTTCTCCTCATGCCCCAGTTTTCTCCTACCGCATACGAGTCTTTTTCTGTATTATAATAGGAAGCACTAGTTTCTCATATTTCTCCTAACTTTTTATCTTCATTTGAGGTAGTAGCCCATTAATATCTAATAATAAACGAGTTCAGATTTTTGTTGCCTACATCTGCTGAATTATGTTCTAGCATTTGAGTAATTTTTTTTATTCAATTGTATTGTTATTTGCTGAGTAGTGTGTCGTATAGAGTGATCGGATTTGCCGCGTTGTGTATTTTTGTGGTAGTGTGTGCTGTGCATCTGGATTTCAAGAAAATGTTGAATAATTGTACACCTTTAGTTAAAAAGGGTTATGAACTGTACCTTAGCTATAGGATTGGAGACTAGGGTATGTCTTGTGCCCCCGACATATGTTGCAGTACATGTTCCAGGAATTTGAGAAACTGGCTACAAGAAAAACGTAGTTCTATAAAATTTGCTGTTCCTATGATTTGGCGCGAACAAATAGATCATGTACTGACTTACTTTTGCTTGACAGATATAAAGGACTTTTCCTCTAAACATCAGATTCGCCCCCTAATTTAAAGTCTGCTATTCGACCAGTTCCCCGTAGTGAAGATATTGCAGTACCTAAAGCTCCAGAACATTATACTATTGATTCAGAAGATGACATCTCAGACATTCCAAGCAAAGGGGAAAGTGTAGACTTTCGCGCATCTGCATCCCAGTCAACGTCATCTTACTTGATCACACAAGAAGAGCTTAACCATCTTATACGAGACTTGAATCTTCCTAAAAGAAAAGCGGAAGTGTTGGGCTCCGGGCTTCAAGGTTGGAATCTCTTAGCTCAAGATATTAAAATCAGTTTGTTTATGAAAAGACAAAGTCATTTTGAAAACTAGTTTGTTGAAAACGGAGGCATTGTTTATTGCAAAGCTGTTGATGACTTATTTCAGTCTTTGGGACATGAACATAATCCGAGTGGTACTTATTGACAGCTCGAAACTAAGTCTGAAGGCAGTACTTCTCCATTTTGGAAATGTTAATCCATTTGTTTCTGTAGCATACGCGGCTCATACAAAGGACGTATGAAGTTATATGTGCAATATTGGACTTCATTGAATATAAAAAATTCAAATGGCATGTGTGGAGGGACTTGAAAGTTATTGGTATTTTCACAGGAATGCAACAAGGATACTCAAGTAGTGTTGTCTTTTTATGTGAGTGGGACAGCCGTGACAAAGTAAACCACTACTCCTTAAATACTGGTCTCAAAGACAAGATTTCATTCCTGGCACCAGGAACATATCTCGTAAACCAATTGTGAACCTTCAAGATGTATTTTTGCCACTATTACACATCAAACTTGGGTTGATGACAATTTTTGTTAAAGCACTAGATATAGAAGGTATTGGTTTCACGCACCTTAAGGAGAAATCCATAAACTTAAGGATAAGTATTTGTTGGTCCACAGATTAAAACAGTCATGTAGGATGAAGACTTTGAAACTAAACTCTCTGAAATTGGCTTGAATGTCATTTAAACCGGTATGCTCAGGATTTCTTGGGAATGTAAAAACTAAAAGTTATGAAGCTATTATTAGTGACACGATGCAGAGTTTTCAACTCATGGGCTGCAACATATCATTAAAATTACACTTTCTGCACTCACATGTTGAGTTTTTCCCTCAAAACTTCCACGTAGTAAGTGATGAACACGTAGAACGGTTTCATCAGGACATTGTCATATTTGAAAAGCGTTACAGTGGAAAATGGACTGAAAGTATCTTGCTGAATATTGCTGGTCGATCGTCAGAGAGATTTCAGTAGATGTCTACAAGTGTAAGCGACCAAAGAAAATATTTTAAAGAGTAAGTCAACAAAATTTAATGTTAGTACGAGTATAATACGCCTTTTCAGTCTACATTAGATTGTAAATATACGTAAATATATACATTTCGTATGTGTTGCGGTCTGCCCAACAGAAACGTGACGTGGTGGAACATTTTGGTTTCCGCCAATGAATTCAGCACCTGTCATTTAGTTAAAATCACATAATTTCATTTGAAGGACAGAAAAAAGTTTAAATTTGTTGCAGTGTAAAAGGAATGAACTTAACAGGGTAGAGCTGTGCTAGCGACACTTTATCAAAACCACTCGTCACTTGTCAAATCACATTATTTCACAAGATCACTTGTCAAATAATGGAAAACGCGAGTTATAATATTCGTTTCGAAGTTCCACCTCCGTTTCCATTTTTTGACGTGTGATCTTTGGTTTTAGCGAAGTGTCGCTAGTGATTCTTTAATTTTTTTCTGCTATTTTTATCCTCTGTGGCCAAGACTCAGAGAAGAGTCGGAAGCTCGAAAGTACAAGGTGTTCAGGAGATTAATAAATCTGTAAATAGAATGATAATTAGAATTTCTGAGTATGTTTTTCGATTATCTGAAGTTCATAAATTAGTACTTTGTTTAAAATCTGGAAAACTGGGAATATGTGCATGGAAAATATGTAAAGGTGAGTTTTCTAAATTTACGAAAACATGAGACATAGTAAAGCGAATTTTAAAATTATATAATTTTATTTCTTCAGCAGTTTGTGAAAGGCAATCTATTTTGCACATAAATTCAATATATAATTATTTAACTTATCTTTCAAATGGATTTACCTTATTTTTTACGTATTACTTTGTTACATATTATTATTTTCATGCATTATTTGTCCGCACTGATACCGGTTGAATGTTGAATATTCTCTTGAATATTCCAAGTCCCATTATTCTTGTTATTTGGAAATCATACGTTATAAATCATTCTGTCACAGTATTAGTATTTCAAAATTCTAGGTTGTTAAATTGGAAACACGTCCTTCTGTATGGAGTAGATCGTGTGAGAGATGATGCTCCCCATAAGGTGAGAAAAGGTGACGAAAGAAATATGAAGGTTCTTCAACAAGAAATCCAGAATCGATGTTGCCGAATGAAATGAAAACGTTAATTTACAAAAGTGTCCATCATCGCAAAGGCCAGTTGCACCATTACTTCCGTTGATGATTTCAGAGAATATTATTGCCTTCCCAAAAACATATTTAGTAAACATTCCTCGTAAAAATACCATGAAAACTAAATAAATGAAACAAAACTGTTGTAATTTTTTAAATAATTTTTAAATAAATATACAAAATTCGTCTTCGTAAATTATCAGAATATCGCGTTCTAAGTTTGTCGTCAAAGATTCTATCTCTATCGTTTCAAAATCCTTGGCAACAGCACCTTCACTGCACCACGTGTTCTGTCCAATTGTCACCCGCGAGCGATTTAGCTGAGGATCAACTCAACATATGAAATGATCAATGTGGTAAACGGCACGAAATATATACATATTTTACGAGGGGGTATCAAAAAGTTCGCGCAGTCACCTAGAAGAAATCCACTCTGGAGAACTCTGACACCATGATGATATTAGTCCTCTACGTAGTCATCCTGCCTAGAGACACATTTTTGTCAGTGGTTCTTCACTTCCCGTAAGCCCGTTTTGTAAGTCTCCACAGTTCAACCTAAAAAAACGACGTTATCTCTGCTGTCAAAATGGCGTCGTCAGAGAGGACGTTTCATTTCTGGGAAAAGAAGGGAGTCACTGTAATATCCTAATTCAATGTCTTCATCATGGATACATGGGCGAAATGAGCTGGTGCATTGTCTGCCAACAACAACACCCCTTTTGTGACCAATCCACGACGTTTCTTCTTCAGTTCCTCTCGTAAGTTAATCAGGAGATGGGAATAATAAGTACTAATAATAGTTTGCTCCTGTTGTAGGTAATCTGTCATGATGACCCCTTTACAATCCCAGAAAACGGAGAACATCACCTTGGCGGCAGACTTCTGTATTCGTGCCTTTTTAGGGGGGAGGTGGGGTGTTTCCATTGTTTGCTTATTTCCTTTGTTTTTGGGTCATAATGTATATATATATATATACACAGTGGCGGATCCAGAATAGGATCAAGGGAGGGGCTAAACCATAGTTTCCCGCTTTATCCAGTGTAAAAGAGGATTGAAGTCCATTTTATACAGTGTATACCCGAGGGTCAAGAGGGGGCTATAGCTCTTATAGCCCCCACCTTGGATCCGCCCTTGTATATATATATATATATGTAACAACTACAACAACTTACATCCATTGTCACTAATCTGTCGAGAAAGTCCTCTTCATCCACCTCACAGCGATACAACATTTCTCTTGAGCTTCCTCTTCTGGAAAGGTGTTAGCAGTCGTGGCATCCACTGTGCTGTCACTTTCTGAAGATGCAGCTGGTTGAGAATGATATTCCAGGCAGACCTATAACTCATACCAGTTTCAATGGTATTCTCCTGTCTTTCATTATGATTTCAACTTTTTCCGTCAAGGCAGATCATCATCAGTGAAAAATATTCTTCCAGATCTAGAGGCGTCCAGGGTGGTCATGTCCAGTTTGGAATTGCCGTTCCCATTTGGATACTATCTCATAGGATGAGCTTTCATCCCCGTAGTCTTCTTTTCATCTTTTCGTGGATCTGCTTTGCTGATTTCCCGTGAAGATAGAGAATCTTCATGATGGTCCGTGATGCCTCAAGCTTGTCACTCATCGCACCTTCAGTGATTTACCTGAAGGAAAAAAAAGAAAGAAAAAAAAAATAGTTGTTCTACCGAGTCCAGAATTTGCATGGTTAACATAGAGGACCTAACTATAAATTGTATGTCCGAAGGAGTTCGTCCTTGCAGGCGATTGCACGAACTTTTTGATATCACCTCGTATTTAAAAGTTAAAGTAGATTAGAGGTGAGTGTTTTAACTACTTTTTTTTATAAAGCAAATGCTACCTTATTCATCAAGATATTATTTTCTTTCTTTCTTTTCTTTTCTTTTTTCTTTCTTTCTTTCTTTTTTCTTTTTTTTGGAAGAAGGGGAGGGTGATGGAGAGATCAAAGTTAAGCACACTAACATGCATTGTATGTGTAATATTTCACAACATTGGTCTTAATGTTTCCTTTGTATTTGTATTCACTATTGTTTTTTATATAATTTGTAGGACGCTCCAGACTCTCCTAAAGATGATGCTCCTCCTTCTTTAGCAACGGTTGCACCAATTACAACTACGATGGAAGAAGGTGGAGAAAATCGTGGAAGTCGACGTCAATCCCGTCATCTGATTTATACAACGCATTTTCCACTTCCGCAGGTAAGTTACTCGCCACTCATTACTAATAATTCATTATTATTTTAATGAGAAATTTTGGATGTATTTGACGTAATGCTGAAATAATAAGAATGTATAGCGTAATCATTAATGAGGTTTCAGTTGCATTATTATTGCCACCAGATAACTCAGCTGGTAGATGTGTGATGAAAAGCAGTTGAATCTGTGATTAGGCTGATGTCGATGTTCGATGGATCAGAAAAGCATCAATGTCTTTTTATCAGATATTCACATGTCCTGCAAATGAAGTGTCATACCGTTATAATTTTTTTTTAACAACCGAGAGAGAGAGAGAAAGAGAGAGAGTAGATCGATAGGTAGATAAATAGATATAACACTCTTAGGAAACAAAACCGTACAAAGTAGATAAAATCAAAATTTTTACTGAATACCACAAGTGACAAGTTGATTCCTACACAGCATCTTAATACAATGTGGTGTGACGAAATTAGTTAACACTGCGGATATCTTGGAAACGAATTATTTTTATTTTTTATTTTTTATTTTTTAATTAAGCAAATTCCCAGATACAACATAACTTTACCATTTTACACAGGGACATGCTAACAAAAGAAAGAAAAAAACAAGACAACAATAACAACAATATAGAAAAAAAAGAATGTAACAGTAAAACTATTCCGTCAAAACTCGTTTAACTGCTCTTTCAAACACTGGGTAACTCGAAAAAAATGTCCACATCAGTTGTTACTTGATTATAACAGTTTGGTATTCTATAAAAAGGAGACCTCTGTATAATAGCCAACCGAGGACGGGCAAGATGGAATAGGTGGGTATTCCGGGTGATGCGGGAAGGGATTGTTGTCAAAGCATTGGAAAGACCTTAATCCAGCAATGAATCGACAGTTATTGATAATGATATGTATGCGTTTCAAATATAAATAATCCTCACCACTACACTCATGTAATCCCAGTTCTCATTCTTGATATCTGAGCATTTGAGATTAAGAAATAAACGCTTATACCTTGTTCTGAGAAATCATATGTTTAATCGTGTAGCTGTAAGAATTTATGAAAACAAAGATAAACTAAAATTTACTGTTCCTGGGTATAGCTGATTACTGTTATGTCTGGTATAAAAACGGCACTGCAAACTTCAAATATTTTAACAACCGGTTCTAGCGAACCCGTGCAAACCGGCTGAATATCACCACTGGCATTAATCTCATGATAATTTGCTGTCAGTAGCAATTACAGAATACCAAGATTATTCCAGGGACTTTATTGTTAAACCTTGTGTGAGTGATACTAAGAAGTCTGACTTTTTGTATATTTTAAATAATGTAATAATTAGAGCCCATAATAATGTAATAATTAATATAAATAATGTAATAATATTTTGCCAAATATGTACATAAATATGTAAGGAAAAAAGCTAATTATATGTAGTGAAATATGTAGCATTATTCAAATACGTAATATCAAAATATCGCTAAAATATATGTTTTGCTATATAATTTTATTTTTTATGCAATTTGAATATTTAATTTAATTAAGCAAATTTGAAAATGAATTTGCTAAGCTTTCCAATACTTAGGTCATTCATTAAACGTGAAACAAAACGCAGTTCAACTCGAAAAAAAAATATATTTTGAAATATTAGTAGAGGGCATATCAAATATAATAGAAAGTTTTCACAGTGTACTTACCAAAACTATCCTTGCATGGATTTAGGAACGTAGCACTAATATATACACTGCATTCAGTTAAAGCAGTTCGTTGTTTATTTCTAAACACACACTTATTGTATGACAGTTTAAGAAATGTTACATTTTTGTCTAATATTCAAATACAGTCCAAACACTATCTGATGCACTTATTTAGAAAACCAATGCACCACGATATATTTTGCGACGTTTTCAAAAGACATAGAAAGACGCTCGTCTGACATTACATTTTTGTAGGAAGAGAATGACCTTTCAGCGTCATATGATGTCACTGGGGCGTATTTCATGAAGTGAATTTTCTCGGGGGAAATATCATGCAGATTTTCTGTAACTTCTCCACCACTCAGGATTTTACACATACAGAAATGTGACGAACCCAGGGTTCCTTTCCAGCACCCTCTTTAATTTAGCGGCAACATACACACCAGCTTCTTCTTGAACAACATCTAACTTCTTTCTCGCATCCTCCAGGACACTCAGGGATTCCTGAAGCAAGAGTCCAGAAGTTTCCAATTTCTTGATGGTCTCCGGAAGCCAACCAAGATTGTTTGTAATGTACGCAAGCCAAGAAGACATCTTAGGATCAGAAAACGCAGCTTGTGCTTCACGCACGGAAACTGCATTGTCGGCGGAGAAAGAGTACAACGGATTTGACACCCTCAAAATGTTCCTTGTAAAATGTCGCTGCTTCTAGCCAAGTACCCTATCTGGTTAACACCTGCTCGGGAGGGAGAGGTACATTTGGCATACGTTCCTTGAAATAGTGGACTCTTTAAGGAGCTTTCAAAAACACCTTTTTTCCATTGGAAATAAGTTTATTCACGTCAGGGAAGTTGCTTCTTACTTTCTCTGCGACACGTTGAAGTGCATGTGCAGCACAAGTGAAGTGAACTAAGTAGGGGTAGAAAACATTGAGTGCGTTACCTGCCTTTAACATGTACGTTGCAGAGTCGGTGCAGAAAAAAAGAACTTTTTCCTCTTCAACACCACGAGGCCACCCACAGCACTTTCAGACCATCATTTACGAACCTTGTCACGGAAGAATGATTGACACACTCAAGCTCCTTGCAATATATTAAGTACACTGTAAAAAATGAGGTGTTGAAACAACACAAAATGACTACCACTTTTGCGTGTTACTTGTGTGTTAATTCAGCACAAAGACATCGCCTTCCGAGCATACCAGAAATAACTAGTTACTACCTGAGAGAATTTGCATTGGTATTTATCGTTTAATATGAGGAAAACTCTGCGAAATATCTTTGGCACTTCTGCCAAGTAACGAATAATGTTCTATGTTTTCAGTAATCGGTCACAATAATATTATTGTAAACTTCTGAATCGTCTGATAACAGTAACACAGGCAACAGTTTTGCCATCTTATGTTCATATATGCTAAGACACAAGAATAACAGATAAAGAAAACAGATGGAAGCACAACTATCTGTGTAACTGATGAATATTATTGTGACCGATTACTGAAAATATAGAACATTATTCGTTACTTGGCAGAAGTGCCACAGATATTTCGCAAAGCTTTGCTCATATTAAATGATAAATACCAATGCAAATTCTCTTAGGTAGTAACTAGTTATTTCTGGTATGCTCGGAAGGCGATGTCTTTGTGCTGAGTTGACACACAAGTAACACGCTAAAGTGGTAGTTATTTTGTGTTATTTTAACACCTCATTTTTTGCTGTGTAGGATTTGGGATCTAGCTTGCCAACTATTAAGTTCGCTACAAAGCGTCCCAAACTGTCGGTGGTTTCGTCCGCAGCCACCGATATATAGGAATCATGGATCTGAGCGCGAATTGCTTCTACACTTTTGTTGTAGCAAGCATCGAGGTAGTTTCTCCGCAGTGTAGATTCGTCCGAGATATTTCGCTTGCAATACTTCTTCAAGAAATCCCGGTATTCTGGCACTTAAAGCTTGTTCCAAAGAATGTTTGCAGCTACCATTGCACCACACATGTCCGTGAAAAACTCATTCTTCGATGAAGACGATCCCTATCGCATTTGCGTCAAAATAACTTGTTTGTGAGAAGAAGATTCCCGTTTCTTCCGTGTGTGAAGCGCGTTTCATATGTGTTGTTCCAATTGCGATTTCATGAAGCAGTTTATCGTTTTATCACATACTGTACAAATCACCACCTTACCATCAGTTGTAAAAGCATCATCTACAGTAACCCACGATTTTAAGTTAGATGCTATCGATGATGCATCCGGTGCCATGACGAAATATCAATACACAAAACCTCAATTCACGATAAACACGTCCACAAGACACCGTCTGTTCGTATGAAGAAATTTTCCACAGTACGGCTACTTTTGTGTCAGACAGCACGGAGGGATGAAACTGGCAGGGTGACTTTATCCTTGAAAGAGAGACGAAATGAACTGCCTCAAGCAGTGAAATCTTCAATGCCAGAAATCTAAAATTAGGTTTGACCTTCTTCTCCTTCCCCCCTCCCTCCTAAAGTTTGAAATGTAGTGCAGAACGGCAAATTTCTCGGAAATTCCAATAACATTTCTGCAAGTTGTTTTGTATTCCTTATAACATCCACAAGTAGAGAATGATCAGGAATTACAAGAAACTGCTAAACTATGATTTTAACCTCTTGCCATGCCTTGCCATATATAGCACATACCCTTTTTTCACTTTAGCTTTTTTTGTGATTTATCAAAGGCACCAATTGACTGTTTTGTCTGCTGTGTGAGATATTGACGTGTATGAATAAGAAATTTTTGTGTCACCGGGCATGTTCTTTGTGAGTTGTAAGTGTGTCATATATGGTACTTACTTATTTCTGGTCGGAATTAAGTGAAGAATCTAAAATTCAAGTTTTAATTCATTTTTCAAGTTCCCATATGAGGATTTCCAATACTGATTATTTTTTTTTCGCTAAAAGAAAAAATCATGTAGAAAGGGGTTAAGTAAAATGCCTGAAAATATGTAATATTGAGTAAAATACATAAAAATATATAATACAAAACCTAGGTATAGTGATCTTGTTCACGTGATTCATGAAAATTCAAACTTTTTTCGGAATTACGTACACGGGGGAAAAATACGTAATTACATATAATCCGGGCTCTAGTAATAATGTTTTACTAAGTAGTATTTTATTTACAGGATGATTCTTCTAGCCACGACTCAAATCAGAGACACGTTCTTCTGTATGGAGTAGGTCGTGTAAGAGATGATGCTCGCCATGTGGTGAAAAAGATGACGAAAGAAATATCGAAGCTATTTAGCAAGAAATTTAGTATCGATGTTGCCGAAGGTAAAAAGAATTAAATACTAATATTAAATTCAAAGATCAATTCGTAAAAGTGTGCATCACCGCGAAAGACAATTCCTCCAGTACTTTCTTTCTTGTTTTGGGAGAGTATTACTCCTTCTTCAAAAATATATTTAGGAAACACTTTTTTGCAAAAATACCACAGAAACTAAATAAACGAAACACAGAACTTATATAGTTTTAAAAATGTTTAAGTAATTATACAAGATTTGTCGTTTATGACAACCAGTTAATGCCCTTATGTACACTCGTGTCCAAAATTATTGTCGCATATCTATAAATATGTTGTTGTAGGAATATAATTTGATAACGAATTCGTTCGGTGTTTCTTATAATGTTAGTATGTGTGTAATCGGCAAAGACATATATGTGGCAAAAGAGCAGTAAATAAGAACGATAAAACGAAGAACGATAAACATGTCCATTTCGTAACATTTTGTTTTAGTCATTCTAATTGTCGTATTTGTAACTCTTTTCCTATGACATTTACCACAAATATACATTTCCCAATTATACACATAGTAGCAGTATTAAAAGTACCCTGCAAAATCATTATCAAATTATATTCTTACAATAAGACAGTTATAGATATGCGACAATTATTTTGGACATGAGTGTACATAATCATTAAAAAATTCTCCCTCCTAGCACCCACAGCTATTGCGTTTTGTCTAGGAATCCATATCTTTAATATTTCAGTCCACTCTTGGACTTTAGTCACGAACAATCGCTTCAAAAGCTAGAAACACTAATTAAACATTACGTTCATTGCTTTGCCTTGTAACAAAATGAAAGCACGTATTGAATAAATAAATAAATAAATAAATAAATAAATAAAAATTACGTATGTTTAGCACTGTAAGCTTCGAACTATGTTCATTTACTCTTAGAAATTCAGGTAAGTACAATCAGATGACTAGCCGTAATTATGTAACAAAATCTGTTCGCATTACCACTTCTCATGTCAAGAAACTTCCTCACATGAGTTCATTGAACATATCACTTAACTGAAATAACTAACATACATTGTGTTTTTTCTTTTGTTGTTTCAAATACTTGGTTATATTTTATTACAGGACAAAACAATAAAAATGATGTTTAATTAGTGTTTCTAGCTTTTGAAGTGATTGTTCGTTACCGAAGTCCCAGAGCGGATTTAAATATTGAAGACATGGGATTCCTAGACAAAACGCAATAGCTACGGGTGTAAGATGAGGCTTTTGAGTTATCAGAATATCGCTTCACAGGAAACAAACAGCCCATGAAAATTTGACACCATTTTATAACCCTATGATCAGTAGCTCCACTATCACACCACTTCGATTGTGCATATAATGAATGAATAATATGTTCAAACTTGATGAAACATGAATTTTTGAATGATAATACAGTTCCAATTCTTGTCAGGATTACTTTAATGTTACGTATATTTTTTTATTGGCATCTTGTCATATTATGTCTCATACTATAGTTGTCTAACCCACTTAGAAAGTACTTAGAAGAATGACATGTGAGAATTTTTCTTTCCTAATATTTCTTAATTCAAGTAGGCGTAAATTTTAATATCTTGGTGACACTTTTTATCAAAGTCTGATGTATTAGAAAAAAAACTGCAAAAATTATCGTAAATAAATAGATAAAAAAATATACAGTAAACTGTAGTGTATATATCTATATAATGCATGTCTTAAGGGCTTGAACTAATAATTTATTTCCTTTTCAGGAGGAAAAGTAAAGAAACATTCTCGGGGAGAATTTAACTTCGAAGCTACAACGCAAAAGTGCCAAAGTTTGTCATTTTTTGACCAACATGTTGTGACTATGCAGTGTGCAGTTACTGTAGTTGAGATGTTGAGTTCATTCGCTGGTGGTAAGTACATTGTAGTTCTGTATTCCTAGTAATAAACGGAAAACGTCTCAGTCTGTGCGTCACGCTAATAGATGTCGCTAGCTGCGTTATCGGATGATTAAACTGTGCAAGTAATTTGCCGATTTATAACTATTGTGACAATTTAATTTAATTGCAACTTAAAAGCTGTGTTGTTTCAATTTAATTATGTTTTAAAATTAATATGTTAAATAACCAATTAGAGCTTTAATTAAGCATGATTTTAACATATAGTATGCAGCGGGTCGATGCACAGACGGAATAATTGGTTTATGGCACAGAAACAATTCAGCAAATTATGAATTATTTGTCAACCGTTCAAACAATATTATATAACGAGTCTTTATAGTGCAAATTAAGATTAGCTGTAATATGAACTTTTAAAAATGAAACGAATTGATCATTTAGTTTTCAATTACCGTGATCTGTATCATAGGTTATAGGTGAATGCAAGTAAGAATAGAATTGGTGAAGTGATCGCGAGGGCTCGTGAAGCCCGACCTAGATTTACCAATTTCAGCCCTTAATAGAACACGAGGCTGTGTCCCGGTCATCAACTCCCACCCATGAAATTTTGCCACTGTCGTTTCTCGCGTTTTACGTAGAACATCTCCTGAGGGTACAGTGTTGTCGGATTACCGCTAAGTTTCGTTTTGTTACTAATGTTGTGGTCGTTATTTGATATTTTTGCTATTATTATTGTTACCATATATTCGAATAATTGTTAGTGTTATAGCTCTTTAAATGCTTTTTTTCTCCGCTCGTTTGCCATGTCTCCTAACTTTGACAACTTTGTTGGTCAGAGTGACACTTCTGCAGTTTCACTTTTTCTCAAGTGTGCGTTCGGAAGGCAACACCGCAGTGAGGGAAAGCGGTTCTATGATTTGTGTAGACCCAAAGCTTTACGAGTCGTCGCGGTGACTATAGAAACACCCAAAGAAAGTTCAGAACAATGGTGGTCAGAAGAAAATGTTTTTACCACTTTCACTCCTGGAAGTAGTTAGATAATTGCTAATAAAATTGAGTTTCTTAATAAAAGATCTTGGGGTTTTCATTTACAAATTAAGCTTTGTTAAGTGTCTCTCTTCCTAACTTACGATTGAAAAATCAAGAGAGAGATAAGAAAAATTTTGTTCGTTTATTGAAGTTTAGCGCCCCTTTTCAGCAGCAAGATTATATGAGACGTCGACCTACAGCAGTTTAAGGTGGAATCCGAACACAATAATGTATTCAAATATCAAGACTCACACCAGGAATCGAACCTGGGTCCGTGCACCAAAGATGCGCGCGCTAACCACTAGCTTGCAGGAAGGGCTTGAAAAATATTATGTGCGAAAATTTGTGACTATTGTGTATTGGCTTAAATATCTATTGAAACAATAGTCTAATGGCTGTAAACAGAGAAGATACCACTAAATCTATCTTGCAACTGAAATGAACTACTGATTTTAAAGGAATTTTCACACAACTAATTACATTTTATTTATTTATTTATTTTTTGTAGGTAGTTCAAATTATCTTCCAGTTCAAGAACATATAGCATTCCTGTTTGATCTAATGGAACTAGCCTTAAATATCTATGGTCTCATTGATGTTTGTATCCAGGTAAGTCCTCAGTTATGCAGTAGTGTTTTCTAGTAGATTGATGTGTGTATATATATGTATATAAAATATAAATCAGCGTAGATTATTTTGACTTCGCAAAGAAACCAGCAGCTACAAGAATACGGCTCTGCAAATATTGTGTTGGTCAAAGCTGTTATCAGGAAAACAAGCAATCCTCTTTCGACTATTGAAAGTAATACTACAAATATTTAGAAATATATTAAGAAAGAAAATGTGTCGTGTATTTGTTGGGGAAAGGTAAACTCTTCTGCTTACAAACATATATACAATATACATTGGCAGGGGAAATTTTCGAGTGCTGCAAACTGCATTCTTCCTTTAAGCCAGTGCTAGGGTGAGTTTGATTTTAAATTAAATTTGAGTCACATTCAATGTAGGGTGATCCAAGAGTTAAAAACCTAAATTGAGAATTTTTGTTGTTGGTCGTGTGATGCTACTTTATTATTATACTTTAATTTAATAATTTCCATTGTTTGATACACTTTCATTTGATAATTTGCGTTCTTTGTCTTCTTACTTTCCTTTAATAATGTGCATTGTGTATACGTTAATAATTTTTATTGTTCGTTGCAATTTCATTTAATAATTTCTTTGCATTATTTGATATACTTTTATTTAATAATTTTTATTGCTATACTCTCATTTAATAATTTGTATTGTTATACTCTCATTTAAAAATTTGCATTATTTGTTACGTAAAAACTAGACTTTGGCTAGCTGAGGGCCCCCAGACCCCCGCGTTTGCTTGGCCTGCGGCCTCGTACATCTCATCCCATAATCCCACGGAATTTCAAATTTCTTTTCCTATTTCAACTATCTAAAAGATAAGATTTTGTATCCCAAGAAAACTCCCATTTAAATAACATGGCAATTTATTCATCCCCCCCTTAAAACCCCTTAAAAACTTAACATATTCACTTTCGGCAACTTTCCTGTGGGTTACTCCTGAAAGGCTACAATTATGCCAAAATTTTCATCATTCTAATCCTGCCGGAAGTGTCTTAACATTTTGGGGTGTAGAAGTTGACCCATAGAAATAACGAGGGAAAGATTTTTCAGTTCCCTATAAAACCACTCTACAGTTGGAAATTTCTGTTTTTGAAGATTTGCTTAAGTAACGCTAACGAAAACGTACAAGCATACCAAATTTCATTTTTTTTTTTTTTTTTCAATTCTAAGTACCTAAAACATGATATTATAGGTCCAAGAACAAAATAAATAAATAAATAACATGGGGAATTTCTTCATCTCCCCTTTAGATCCCTTAAAATTAAAAAATATTCACTTTTGTAAATTTTCCTGTATGTTAGTCCTGAAAAGCTACAATCATGTCAAATTTCAACTTTCCACGTCAACTGGAAGTGCCCGTTATTTTATGTCAGTTCATGTAGTTTTATGTATAGTTCGGATTTAAAGAGTTAATAATTGAAAAAATAAAATAAAATAGAAAAATTCATAGAAAAGAGAACAGAAAATAAAAAATTCACAGAAAGGAAAAAAAAATGACAGAAAGGGAAATTAGAAGACTTCAAAAATTTTCTCTCTTTCTCGGAAGCTGACTTAATATCATAACATAGACATTGACATTACAGTTAATCAGTTGTTTAATGTGTAATGATATTTGTATGCGTATGTTTTTCAGGGAAACCCTCTGGTGAAGAAACATAACTTTAGAGTTTCAGAGGATTTTAAAATTATTTTAGCAATAGACACAATATATACGTAATAATAAGTATGAAGTGAATAGGGTTTTTAGAACTATACGTATATATAAACATGTTGACCATGTGCACGAATCGAGATCATGTATATTCTATAGGCCTGTGTTGAAATTACCCAGAGCAACACAGTCGCAAATAAAGCACAATTTAGTACACCATAGATATATTTTCAGACATATATTGTTGTAACATCTGGTATTGCCTTAGTAATACATTACCATGTTAGTGTTCTGTTAGTGTGTTTTACTTCTTCACAGAAGTAAAAGAAACTTTAAAATATATCTAAATGAGCTATGTAAGATTACATGTTAGTTGTAAAGTGTCTTACTGCCGAGTGCTAGAACTGCGTTAATGAGCATGGTGCGACTGCTAGTTTTGGCCTCTTGCCAGGGGCGCCCGAAGAAAATTTTGTAGAGGGGGCCCATCCCCACGGTTGCGATATTACGTCTGGTATTTCTGGTATTTAATATGCGTAGTTTGCTATATTACGTATACATTTTTGTGAGCCAGAGGGGGGCTCGGGCCCCACCCTGCGCTGCCCATGCCTCTTGCGCATACTCAATGTAACGTCAGAGCCAAGCACAAAAAAGGAATAACATATAGACTTCGAGTGGTTGAATCATACATGCTCCTTGCTGAAGAAGCTAAGCATAATCCGTCTGTTCTCCTACCGGAAAGCAAAATACTTAACAAAGCAAAATAAATGTTTATTGAAACTAAGGGATGTCTTGACTTGCTACTAGCTATTTGAAATTACGCATAAACGCACATTGAATAAAATAGTGCCTAAAGTAACCAGAAATTGAGAGTTCACCACAAGTGTCACCGCCAAAGTGACCTGTTACACTTTTCATTATACATCTAACATGGTCAATAAAGCTTTGATACGTAAGTTGGTGAGCACATTTTCAGTTAGTTAACGTTCAGCTAGACCAGTGATCGCCAAACCGTCGATCACGAGCTACTAGTAGTTCGCGGGGACATTTTCGGTAAATCGCGTTAACGCTCCAGTTGACTTAACATTGATTCCTCCACTGAACTGACACTAATGACAGGGGACGTTGGCGCCAACAATTACTTGTTTTTTCCCGCGAAAGTGCCATTCTCAGCCTCATCTAGCAGTTGATTGTATACGCGTGGGACTATGTAAGTTTTTCGTGTGTATATTAAAGACATTTACTAAACGCTATGTTTTTCGTGTGTATATTAAAGACATTTACTAAACGCTATGTTTTTCGTGTGTATATTAAAGACATTTACTAAACGCTATGTTTTTCGTGTGTATATTAAAGACATTTACTAAACGCTATGTTTTTCGTGTGTGTATTAAAGACATTTACTAAACGCTATGTTTTTCGTGTGTATATTGAAGACATTTACTAAACGCTATGTTTTTCGTGTGTATATTAAAGACATTTACTAAACGCTATGTTTTTCGTGTGTATATTAAAGACATTTACTAAACGCTATGTTTTTCGTGTGTATATTAAAGACATTTACTAAACGCTATGTTTTTCGTGTGTATATTAAAGACATTTACTAAACGTTATGTTTTTCGTGTGTATATTAAAGACATTTACTAAACGTTATGTTTTTCGTGTGTATATTAAAGACATTTACTAAACGTTATGTTTTTCGTGTGTATATTAGACATTTACTAAACGCTATGTTTTTCGTGTGTATATTAGATATTTACTAAACGTTATGTTTTTCGTGTGTATATTAGACATTTACTAAACGCTATGTTTTTCGTGTGTATATTAGACATTTACTAAACGCTATGTTTTTCGTGTGTATATTAGACATTTACTAAACGCTATGTTTTTCGTGTGTATATTAGACATTTACTAAACGTTATGTTTTTCGTGTGTATATTAGACATTTACTAAACGCTATGTTTTTCGTGTGTATATTAGACATTTACTAAACGTTATGTTTTTCGTGTGTATATTAGACATTTACTAAACGTTATGTTTTTCGTGTGTATATTAGACATTTACTAAACGTTATGTTTTTCGTGTGTATATTAGACATTTACTAAACGCTATGTTTTTCGTGTGTATATTAGACATTTACTAAACGCTATGTTTTTCGTGTGTATATTAGACATTTACTAACTTGGATAGTTTGATTTCATATTCACTAGAAATGTAAGCTTATAGGCAATAAACAAATGTAAGATTTTTTTTAAGTTGGTAGTTCTTTTGGTAGCTCATAGTAGAATTTAAAAACGGTACGGTAGGTCAAAAGCTTCATATGTTTGGCGTCCACTGTTCTAGACCAATTTTACTGGTAAAATAATAACATAAAAGAATCGTGCTTTTATAGTACACAATATGATAGTTTCATTCCATGACACTCAGTTATATTTATCAGTTTTATAACTGTATTTTCATCATTATTTTCGAAATGTGCTATAGTTAGAAATAGACGTACTTACTGCTTCATACATTCAAACCAAGCTTGACCTTATATTTACGGTCAAGTTACGATTTTCATCTTTTCATTGAAATAAAGGATTGAAGTTCGACTTGGAATGTAAGGTAAAGTGTGTTTTGAATGTACAGAGTGATGAGCACACTTATTCCTTGTGTTTATGTATTTTTCAATTTAAATGGGTTTCTTTTCGTTGTAGATTCTAAAGGAGCTACCGGAAGTGGAAGCACAGCTGGCAGCTAAGAATTCAGGATTAGTTCGAAGTTATACTACCTCATTGAGTCTGTATACTGTTGGTGTCCTTAGGCGATATCATTGTTGTTTGTTATGTAAGTATTTTATTGTACTAATAATAATTCTAAGAAAGTTGCAAATACGCATAATTCAAGTAAGAAAAATGACAAACTGTTAATATGAATATTATCAATGTCTATGGAAGTTGTTTGAAATACAGTAATTAAGCTAACATTCGTAGGTACTAGTTTCTCGTGAACCATCATAGCCCTAACCGATTTTTTTTTTTTTTTTAATTTTATCTTTATCATCTCAGAGGAAGTTCTTTGTTAGAAGTCGAAATATTAGGAATTATTTTACAATAGTGCATTTGACACTAATAAGTGCTCTTTTGTCGTAATTGGAAACTATAAATGTAAACATAATTCCTGTAAAATCCAGTTACTTTGAGTTTATTTTCAAGTAAATACAAAATGTACGTAATGTTTAATTACATTAGATCCTGTAACTATATAACTAGGGAAAGGGTCCCAAGCCCCGGACGGCACTCAGCTGCAGACACTAAGTAGTTCTACCTATTCTTGATACATAGCAAAAGGTATCTGTTATCGGTAATATAAACTGATCGCATAGACACCATAAGAAGAAGCATTTAGCTTTCAGTCCGAGTGGAGCGTTGTAATAAGCAAAAGTGTACTTCTTAGTCAGAGTTCAACTGTGTTTTTTGGCGGGCAGCAAACTCTGTGCGCGTTGTAAACTTACTGGTAAGCATTTTATTTTAATGTTATTTTAAATATTAAGGTAGGGATATCTTGTGTGTTGATACATACTGCAAAGGTTAAATTATTCTTATGCGAATATTTTATAACATTGTTTGTGGTTATATACGTTGCGCCTAGCCCCGGACATCCCCGAATGTTCTTAGATTGGAAATATAGTGGCGTATATAATTAATTATTATTTATATAACATCGAATAATCATATAATATTAAATCGTTTAAAATTATTTAAAGGTAAGGTGCCACTGACTACAAACAGAGGTCCATGGGGCGAAGAATCTGAAGAATGCTGTTAATCAGACAATTAGTGGAAAATTAAGAATCTGAGAAGCAGCTTCTAAGATTGATATTCCCAGAAGTTCACTGCATGATAAATTGATAAGAAATGGAACAGAAGTCATCCTCGAACCAAAGTTACGTTTTTAGCAGATTTTCATGGGAATTGAAGAGCAAATTGTTCGATACATCGAAGAGCTGGACAATCGTTTGATGCCTCTCACACGTAAAGAATTTCTTAGGCTTGCATATGACCTAGCTGAGGAACTCAAACTGGAGCACAGACTTAATAATAAAGCTAAGAAAACTGCAGGAAAGCATTTCTAAAGTATGGAACAGGCTACTTCAGATGTAGAATCAAGTGCTTAATCTGTGGAGAGGAATTCAAAGAAGATTGGATTCAGTGTTCAATCTGCAAGGACTGGACTCATGAGACATGTGTAGAAATCGATCCAAGCAACCCCTACTACAGCTGTGACGTATGTATTGAGACATGTGGATAGAAACCAACAATCAAGCAAATTGTCCGGGGCTACCTCCCCAGTTTCGAATTCAAGACATTACCTCACATCCAATGTCAAGTGTGTTGTATCTCTTTGTTTATAGCTTCTGGCCACACAAAGTAGTAAAACAGTGTGGAATACTATTGTGCTTCACTATGTGTATTATCATATATTACGAGTAAAAGGTTTTCCAAAAAAAGCTTTGTTTTCCATTTGTGTCCGGGGCTGGGGACCCTTCCCCTAACACTGGTGGTAAAAATAGTATAGAATGGTACAACAAAGATGGTAGTATGTCAGATTATGTGTGATATTGGAGGAAATAGCCGACTTTATATCACACCAATCCCTGTATAAGTGCAAATTCCATGTTGTACAGAGTGAAAAATTGTATTATTGACCGGGATTCCAACCCAGGTCTCCAGCTTTCCGTGCTGATGCGTTAACCACTACGCTGTCCAGTCCACTCTTTGACTAGCTCTACATTCTGTACCTCTTGAAGTCGGTGCTTAGCCATTCAGAATACGTGGACTGTACCACAACTCCTGTTGTGCTTAGACAATCCAGTTTCTACACTACATTACCTCTAACAGTTGAATTATTGCGATATAAAATCCGTTATTATATTCATCTATCAGTATAGTACTCCAGATTAAGTTTAAAGAGTATATTTTTGTTGGCTTGTGCAAAATTAAAAGAATTGAGTGACACGTAATAGACTTTAAAGAACCAATACATTTTATTATACATAAACTTTCGTTTTCTACATATTTGTTTCAGAATCATCCTTACTTTCACCACTAATTTTTTTACGGATTTTAGTGAATAACTTAAAAGACAATGAAAAATATCAAAAATGTACAAATTAAGCCAGATAGTATCTTAACGAAACGCTATTAAACTAAAAATATTACCTACTAATCTGAATAATGTACGATGTTTCGAATGATGTTTCTCCGATGTTTCGAATGACTTTATGCTCAAGGTCACAAGGCTTAAATCGTTATTTTTATAGAGTCTTCACATTATTCTTGTACAGGATCCGGCAAAAAGACCTCCCGTATTTGGAGAGGGTGCCGTGTGAGTTGTGGTGAGGATACGGCGACGGAGGGGGGTATCGATCGGTAGTGATATATGTGCCACTTTTAGTAGTCACAATGGCGTGGCGCGGTAAGTATCGTCGTTTGTTGTGGAGAAGTCTATTTCTAATGGTAGTTCTGTGATTACTATTCAGCGGTCATTTCGCATTAGGTTTAGACTTGCCGACACGATTCTGTTCCGGATAGAAAAACTATTCACGTTTGGGTATCAAACTTTAGGACAGCAGGTTCTGTAATTTAAAATTAAATAATAATAATAATAATAATAATAATAATAATAATAATAATAATAATAATAATAATAATAATAATAAAGCTACCTCGGACCTTAACAACGCCGGAAAATGCGGTACGTGTGAGAACGTCCATCCAACATTCTCCAAAGCGTTCAGCATTTAAACGGGTCGGTCAGGCGATTTTTTTTTCTCAGTGCAGAATCTGTTTCTCTAAAGCTTGATTCCGAAACTTGAATAGTTTTTTCTATCCGGAACAGAATCATGTCGGCCATGTCCGAACTGAATGCGAAATGCTCGGTGAGTAGTAATCACAGATCTACCTTTACGAATATACTAATCCACAACAAACGACAATACTTACCGCGTCGCGACATTGCGACTACTGAAAATGGCTCATATACCACTATCGATCGGTATACCCCCCTCCGCCGCCGTATCTCCACCTCAACTCACATAGAGCCCTCTTCAGGGAGGTTTTTTTGCCGGACTCTGTATTTCAATAGTGATATAACAGTGCACACACAATGAATTGAAACAGTCGTCTGGAGTGGATAATGTTGTCACTTTTAACAAATAAGAATTTCTAAAACAAAAGTACAGGTTTTGTTAATAGCTAGTGCATTAGTTTTTTTAAATTTACAAACATAAATGTCAGTTATGTGTTTAAGTTAACATACCTATTAGGACAGGTAAACAAACTACAAGTATAGCTAAATATGTGCCACTGCTGAAATATAAGAACAATGTGAAGATTCTACTAAAATAACAACTTAAGTCGTGTGACTTTGAAAAAGAAAAGAATGCTTGAACAGTGCATTCGAAATATCGGAGAGAAAAAACAATTCAACTGGAAGGGGCACATCCGCTATTCTGTATTGTTTTTAGAATGTTGAAAGCGTTGCTTACCAACTCTAAAACGAAACAGCATGGTGACACCATAGGAGAATGTTTATACGTGAATTTACTTCGGTGGAATTAACCCAAACGTGGGATGGATCCATGTGGATTTTCCTTTTAATTTTAGTTCCATTTTCGTCCTCATTCCTTCAAAAACCCGAAGACGAACCACATGTAATTTCGAAACGTCGTTATTACTTGAAAAAATATAGAACTGTAAGTGTAAGGTTGATTCTATATTTGATTACAAGATACTACTAATAACAACGATCAATATAACTTAAGTGTATCGACGGACATAGAGAGAAGCGAGAAATTAATAATATGTAATTTATGGTACGTATCTAGAATGCTTCTTTACAGAATACACACAGTATACACTTCTAAGAAATATATAGTATATTACTTCATGAAACTTAGAGGAAAAGAAAATTCCCAAAAATATTGCGGAATAAGCTTCTTAACAAAGGAATTATTCCAATAATTTCAATAACTAAAAGGGATTATCATCTTAAGGAAGGTACAAAACTCTAAATTATGATTAAGTGTAGGAATAATAAAGTGGAAATTTATTCAAAAACTGAACATGGTGCAAGAAGAAAAGTAAAAAGAAGTTGTGGCGGGAAGAAAGAAGTTTTGCAAAGTAATGTTAAGATTTCGGAAAGAGAATATATGTAAAACTTTTGAAAAATTGTTAATGAAACTCGGCCAGCTTTTGTTGAGATCTTTGTAACCTTCAAAGATTCTCTCCCTTCAGTAGTTCCTTTCTATTTGGTATTGTTTCTGTATTTCTGATAATAATTGTTCAGTTTTCTTTTTGTGCTGTGTTATTTTATTTTTACGTTTAGTCTATTTTTTTTAAATCTATTTATCTATTTTCCTTGTATTTTTACTCCTAAAAACTGCAGCTGCTTTTAGTTCCTGAAATTACTGAAGAACTTTCTTTTCTGTTGTCACCAAATGAAATAATAGGATAATTGAATACATATTGACACTAATAACAGTTTTCACTCACCTGAAATGTCCGAGTGAAAGAAGTCGCGGACTAGATAAATTCTCAGTATCATCAGTGCACTATTTAAAAAAGAAAGAAAAAAAATGCTCAAAGAACATATTTTTGCAAGATATTCTTGGTAAAACTAATGGCTATGAGTTTATCAAGAATTTTTCTGTAGTGTCCTACTTATGAAAAGAATAGTTCTGTTTCTAGTGTCTATATTTAAAGTCAGTAAACGTCGACTTATTATGTATCTGTCCAAAAGCACAAAATCTTTCACTTTAGGCCTGAATAGTATAGGATCAGTGAGGGTAATTATGAGATACCCCTTACTGATCTTCAACCACTGTAGGTAAATACAAATTATGAGCACAAGCATTTAGTAACATCCTTCACAATGCTCTGTCTACATTTTTAAGTTTCAATTTACAAAAGTTTGGATGTACCAATTTTTTTAAACGACTCATTAAAAAGAAAAAAAGTTTTGAAATTTGGAATCCTATCATTAACTTTTATATCTACTCGTGCAGTAATATCACTGTTGTAAAACCAATGGGTGTTCGTGGAAGCCTGGTAGGTCAGCAGTTATAGGTTAAGTTGAGTTTGTCTCTTGGGCTTTCGTTTCAGAGTTACAAATTTTTGTTGTTGTATCTCATTTTGCTTATATGGAGGGTAATTATGAGACGCATACTACATTAATGTATTTGAGAAATATCTGGAATCTGTCTCTGTATCCTAGTATGTTAAGTTTCAAAAAAGTTGTATTCTGTAGTTTAGGCAGACCTATAATCTTGTTTCTTAGTAACTTTCAAAATTGTAGAACTACATTATTTTGTTGAAAATAGCCTACGCTGCATATCGATATACTAAAACATAAAGAAACAGAAGTAGCCTAAGTTGATTTTTAGTAACTTGTGTAAATTTGTTTCATAAGCCTGTTTTGTAGCCTGAAGCTATCTAATATAGGCTATTAGCCTATAGACCTATTATAGTCAACTCACAAAAATGTTAGAATAACATCAGTAGATATTTTCACTTTCTTTCTTATTATTTTCTTGTAACTCAGCCAGACATTTATATATCTTTAATAACAAAGACTTTTGTCTCACAATTGGACTCCATACCTCAATATCACACACAGAAAGCTGGGCCAACGGGTGTCTCATAATTACCTCCCGGTGTCTCTACCTTTCTGGAGAGAAGTTATGAGACACAGCACAAATTTGACATTTACTCATCAATTTATGAAATGGCAGGAAATTTCTTGGCAGCAAATTTTTACTCTATTGGCACCATAAACTGCTGCCTAGGTTAACCGTTTTAAAAACTACTGTAAGTTGAGTAACGTGGAAAAGTTGTGAACTCATAATTACCCTCACTGACCTTATATGTAACTTTAACCAACGTTTGTAAAACAGTTACAACTGGAATCTTATGTCCACTGTTATGTTCATTCCAAATTCTCTGCACAAACATATTAAAATCGTTCCACACTGTTTGTTACCAGGAAGCGTATTAAAAACTGTTCTATTCTGTGGAATTGTAAGCGTGCATTTTGTTTTGGTTGTATTATTTTAGTTTTTTAAAATTTCTTTACAGTATCACCAGAGCAAACTTCGGCAGTGTTTGAGGGGCTTTGTCGTGTGGTGAAACATGTGACAAATCCGGGAGATTGCAGTTCCGCGGAAAGGTGTATTCTTGCTTATCTGTATGACTTGTACACTGCATGCAGCTTCTTGAAATCAAAACATTATGAACCATTCTCAAACGCTTATCCGAAGATTCGTGCTGCATTGTATTCGTCAGTTCAACCATCACATTCGAATCAGGTGTTTAATTCCCAGTTCATGAGTGACATAGTGAGTAATCCTCGTCGGAAAGTGGAGCCTCAAATGGCAAGACCGCTTGCAGAATCTCCAAGCAATAGATACAGTTTTGTGTGCAATGCTATAATAGCTGTGTGTAGTGAGACGGACAATGATAGACTGAATGATTTGGCGATATTATGTGCTGAACTAACGGCATGTTGTAATGCTTTATCTGCTGAATGGCTAGGTAAGTGCAAGTTTCATTTCTAAGCTACCTACGTGATAAATGTAATAATTCTAGAAGTGGACATTGTA
Organism: Thermobia domestica; assembly: GCF_964235325.1. Taxonomy (NCBI): domain Eukaryota; kingdom Metazoa; phylum Arthropoda; class Insecta; order Zygentoma; family Lepismatidae; genus Thermobia; species Thermobia domestica. The sequence continues at coordinate 260,118,289 of NC_137461.1, forward strand.
TGTAATACAGATCAAGTCAGTAAAAAGTTCGTATATGTACGAGGGTTGTTTGAAAAGTTCGTGGTTTAAGTACAGGATTAAGTATTATTGCTAATATTAGAAGGATTCAAAAATCACTTCGGAGAAAGTTACCTATCGTGTGGCCTTTTCAGAATTATGCTGTCATATTCTGTCAATAGATGATACTGGTCATATGAATCCCAATAAGTTATTGTTCGCGAAACCGAAGATAATTTTGAAGTAGACTGTTAAATTGAAAAATATGTATGACGCGCTCATACAATTGTGAATTGTGGTAAAGATAAAATAAAAAGTCAGACTTCACTATTTAGATGGGTAAGACAGCGTGAATGTTTTGATTATTTTTTGTCATTGACGATTTTGTCTTTATCTGCAGTCATAAGTGGAAGAGAGAAAAGAATAAAGAGTGTTTCATAGCGTTTTATAGGTAATAAACATGTTGAGATTATAACATTTATGTGCGAATGGTAGTCTAAAATAGCATTTATTACATGGAATATTTTTATATTAAAACTATTGTATATCATTTATAAGATCCAAACTAATACCTAGATGACTAAAGCTTTTACGTAGGTATTTTTTAACAAGATACACGTTTACCAGCGAGATTTCAAGTTCCATACTGATGAACGGGCCATTGGGGTCCCGAAAGCGTATGTGAAAAATATGTTTCACCAAATGTTTTAAGATAAGAAGTTTGATCTTTTTTAATAATACCCAGGTGATTATTACTTACTCCATTAGAAATGAGTAAGGTATGCTATAGTCTTAAACTAGTTTGCTTAAAAATGTATTTGTTTTCTAAAGGTTGGCCACTTTGCAATCAATGAAACCGCATAACCACCGTTTTCTTGCGAGTGCGAGGGTAACACCTGCCCTAGTAGTGAGAGGTATTTGCACAACTTCTATATCACACACAATTGCTAGGATAAATAAAAGGTCAAAGGAAATAAATATCATAATAGAAGTATAACTTACAATAAATAATACAAAAAAAGAAGAAAAAAGTTGTTACAATTTGAAAAATTACAAGGAGCTGAGGGTTCTGATCTTTGTTAGAAAAGAACGGAGGGAAAATGTTATTTACGCTGGCCAGTAGAGCATTATTGTTGCTGTCTGAGATTCCCTTCGGCTTCCGTCCGTATGGTCTGGTCCAATCGTCTTTACAAGCTGCCTCATGATTGTCTCCTACTCGGCACTGTTTCAGAGATCTCCACTGACCAAAGAACACCACGCAAAAGAGGGAGAATACTTGTGGTTCCGCAGGAACACATTGATCTCTTCTGCTGCCGCCTGCTGGTTATTCCTGGAGTCGACAAAACAGTCGATCGCCCTCGGAAGTCCGACCGCAAGCGATGGTGGCCAAGATAGACAGGTTTCGTTGCATAATAAATTACCAAAAAATAGTGAAAACATAATGACACACACTAAAAAGTACATTGCAAGCCCTTTCATTAAAATGTCCTATCAAATAAGGAGAGGAAAAAGTGGGACACGGACAAAATCTCGCGGCCGAAACATCGCCGCCCAAAACCTCGCGGGACAAAATATCGCCGTGCCAAAACCTCGCATGGCCAAAACCTCGCCGCCCAAAACCTCGCCGTCCAAAAACTCGCGGGACAAAAATCTCGCCAGGCCAAAACCTCGCCGCCCAAAATCTCGCCGGGCCAAAACCTCGCCGCGAATGAAACTTTTCTTTAAAAATTACCCAATGAGTTTCTTAATATGCAATTCCACATTACAAATACTAATAATAATAAGATACAAACCATCGTGTGCGTGGGCTTTCTCGGGTTATTCCCGTTTCCTTCCACTTTCTTTATTCGATCATTTTCTTCACCCTGGTCATCTACGTCTCCTTTAACCTACAGGACATAATCAAGGGAAGTCGTAAAAACTCATATATACTATTATTTCATACTTTCATAAATATTATTAGATTTTTGTTTGGATGTTCCAAAGTTCACGAAACTACTTTCCTTATGCAGACTTTCTTTCCCTATAACCAGTTTAAAAACATCCTGTCGCCCTACCTTCACATTGAAATCCTCTAATGCAGAAATAAAATTTTCATATGGTATCGCGGGACTTGGTCAAATACCCGTGATACTTCTTCTGAAACAGCGTCTTTTATACCGTCATCCTTATCGTATGTTGGAACATTTACATTTTGGTCAGGCGAGATTTTGGGTATGGCGATATTTTGGGGCGCGAGGTTTTGGAAGACGAGGTTTTGGCAAGGCGAGATTTTGTCCCGCGAGGTTTTGGGCGGCGAGGTTTTGGCCAGGCGAGATTTTGTCCCGCGAGGTTTTGGGCGGCGAGGTTTCGGCCCGGCGAGGTTTTGGCCAGGCGAGGTTTCGGCCCGGCGAGAATTTGGGCCGCGAGGTTGTCGCCGCGAGGTTTTGTACCCAAACCGGAAAAAGTAAAGCGAAGATTTAAAAAAAAAAAAAAAAAAAAGAGAGAGAGAGAGAGAAGTAGCTGTAAAATGTCCAGGCGGCCGCCGGAATTTCCTCTTGGCCACTCCCTGAAATTATCATTGCGAGCAGAAGCTATTGGATTGTCAGTCTACGATTTATCTCAAAACACGGAATGTAAAGTCGTTAATAAAACCTGCATCATGAAGGGGGGAAATTATCGATCAAATTTAGTTTAGTTAAGTTTGTTCGTATGTTTGTTAAAAATTAGCGTTCCTTTTCAGCACCAGAGGCTGTATAAGACTAGAATCTGTAGTTAGAGCCGGAATACGAACTACGTAGTGCGTTCAGTGCTGTCCCACAGGAAATCAAATCCTGACTATGTTCACCAGTGGCGTGTGCACTAGCCACCTAGATCAGCGACGAGGAATACTTTTGTAAAGGATTCATATAATGTATTCATATGCTTTGTGTTTTTGTTTGTAGAATTTGAGTCAAGTGTTCCTTCCAGCACCGAGGCCATATAACACATGGACCTAAACCTTAACGTAGATTCCAAACTAAGTAATCGTAAATCGCGCCATTGTCTAACCATATGACCACGAAAAAGTATTTGTGTTTTCATTTTTGTAGTTCAAGTGGTAGAGCGTTGGATTCGCATTCAGGAGGTCATGGGTTCGATTACCGCTGCCGACCATCCTTGACGGGTTTTCCAGGGTTTTCCTCAGTCCTACCAAGCAAATGCCGGGATGGTACCTACTAAACACACCCTGGCCGATACCTTTCCATTGTTATTAAATATCCAGTATAAAATGTCCTGAGCTATATCGTGATTGTTAAATAAATAAATAAAATAATTACTTATGTTTTATGTTTAGTTATTCTAAATGCATTTCCTTATGCCATGATTTCATGAAGAGTACCATAAAATTTTTACTGTTTTGGATGAACTCTGAAAACAAAGTAAATTTTGTGTTTTATTGAATATCTTATGAACTTAGAAAAATTTTAGGAAGGTTTAAGTAGTAGAGAACAAGAATTTTTGAACGGCCCCTAAATCTAGTTTTTGTATTTTCTACGGAATAAGCATATACTGAGTTAACTGATAGTTTGAGTTTGGCAACACCATATGTAGTTCTCCAGATATAAGGCGTAAAAAAATTTTTGATTGGAATATATTGGATCTTTTGATCCAAAAATAAGAGTTAGTTTTTTCCTATCTTTTTTATGACATAAGTTGATGAAACTATTACTAGGGGAATAAATGGTGTCCTGGTTGTTATTCATAAATTACAGTAATCACTTATTGAGGTTGTATATTTGATTATATATTTTCTTTATTTTCAAGGTGCTCTTATTGCACTGTGTTGTTCGTCAAACATCACTTCGTGTTTCAGCGAAGTTTTAACTCAGGTTGACGTACAAGATCTCACAATTCATAATGCATTGGCTGTATTCACGTCTGTGCTGATTGGTAAGTACGGTGTTATGATTAAGTTTTTCTGATATGTTTTGAGTTAGTTACAGCAAAACTGAATTTTTCTGTTTTCACACATATGGCTAGAGATACAAGGGCTTTATAGAAGTGCTTTTAAAATTATTTATTGTACGGTTTATATCTCTTCTTTTTTTTTTTTTTTTCTAATCTCTTCAAAAATTTTAATTTAAACGAAGGAACTTTCTTTTATGTTTCTTTTCTTCCCATAAAAAGAAAAAAACAATTACTGCATTCTAGAGGAAGATGATAACATATTTTCAATAATAATAATAATAATAAAATCCTTCTATAAATAAGAAAGGAAAAAGCAAATCATCGTGGACATAGTGACGTTTTCAGTTACAAGTAAGTAGGTTGTAGTTTCATGACATGTATACTGTAGTGTATTTCAGTTTAACGTCCCACGTTTATACCCTTTAGATTAAGGGAGACGATGATTAAGATAAGTAAATCATAATTTAAGAAGTTGATGAAATGGGGAAGTGGGAGAAAACGGGAGAACCCCGAGAAAACCCACGGACACGATATTTTCCACCACAAACTTACTTCGCCGGGGATCGAACCAGGAACACCCATACCAGAAGTTAGTGCTCTTCCACTGAGTCATCGTGGCCCCTGTGACGTATATAGCAGGTAGAGTAATGTTAACGACAATAATTCTTAGTCGGAAGGCTGATAGTACCTTGAAAATGTAACTTAAATCTCGCCTTTGAGATTTTGATTCAGAATAAGCATCAGTAACTGTGTAACGTTTATATTCTGTTTCGGTATTACATTAACAATTTTGAGTATAGGCTAAAGTTTCAATTAGTCGTATTTTTTCAAGAACTAAATCTACATTCTGTGTAGCATCACTTATCGCACAAGTACTTATACTGCATTTAGAGGTTTAACAATTCAACAGGAAGGAAAGTGTTTTTAACGCTATTGCTGAAGTTTCTGTTTCAAGTATATTGGTAAAAAAAGAACTTTAGTTTTTAATTCGAAAGAAAAAATAATATAGTTATATAAACAAAGAAACGTATGCTATCGCGGTAGGCTTATAACATGCTGGAAATGGCTCTTCATTTTTTCTGACTGTGTAAACAGAACTCAGATGTGAGTCTTCGGACCGAATGTTTTAGAGCTTGCAGAAAAGCATGCATGAACAGAGAATGTAATAGAAAACAATACAATACACGAGATCCAATTTGCAAATACACATAAGCATGAGTATTCCTCGTAGTAATTAGCTGATACATGTATGATATTCTTCTTTTCGGTTATCACCATTATCGATACTCAAGCGAATATTATTAAAGGTATTTAAGCTCTTTGTTGATGAACTCAATATTTTTTATTTATATACTGCAGAAGACAAATAACGTTTATAATCTTTCATCATATATAATAAAAATATATATATCAAATTAGTATTTCTTCCGTGCTTTGCGGAATAAACTCGCCACCGGTGTGTTGAATAATTTTGAAACCAGAATATTTTGCTACTTTTATGTGTTTAAAAAAATAGTATAAAAGAATGATATAGAAAGTTCATCTGCTATGTAGTTTTTTTTTTTTTTTTTTTTCTAGTGTTTATGTCGTGTATTCTTGACTGGTTTTTCCTTTTCTTTCAGCACGACATTGCTTCTCTCTAGAGAACTTTGTTGAACACGTTGCCTTACCATCGTTAGTTAAGGCGTATAACGAAGGTAAGTTAAACATTAACATCTATTTAATACGTACTTTTATCTGCAATACATCTCTCAGTAATGTAAGTTAGTTTTGAAAGATATGATTTATTAGATTATTACTGTGCCTTAAAATCTGGACTTCAGTTTTCAAGTATTCGAACTGTCATGGATTTTTGTGTATGTGTTGCTCGTTTATATGAAAGATAAATTTTCTTTTATATCTGTTGAAACACTACAGCAGATACCTATTATCAGATGTTTTGTAGGTTGGTCTCCATTTGGCTGGGATCAGTGACTTGGTTCTGTAATCCAGCTTTTTAGAGGTGAAAGAATATGGTGAGAAATGGCCTATACAGTGAGGATTGATCTTCTATGATAGTCTGTGCATTTGCTTCTGCGCCGGTTCAAACCCGGTCGTAATTAATAGTTGCTTCACGTCCTTATCCTCCGTCTTGCATAAAGAGAAAAACATAAACTCTAAACTAAAACTCGATAACCGGTTAGGTTATTTATTTATTTAATTTAATTTAATTAATTAAGATACGTCGTTTCAGAAGAGGCATTAAGTTCTGAGGGTTCTATTCAATTTAGAGTTCAGTTTAGGATTACTTCAATATTTTTGTGATTGTACAATGATACAATGTTTTATATTTATATATGTATTATTTCTTAATCGGTTCGTTCTCTCTCTCTCTCTCTCTTTTTTCTTTTTTTTCTTTTCATGTGTTAATGCACTATTATTAAATTTTGAGATTTCGTTTGCGCAGGCTGAGAGGTCCTTTCTGACATCTGCCGGTTTCGGTTTCTAAACTTGACGGGTCCGCAGCCAAATTTGTAATCCCACTTAAGTAGGCAATGAATGACATTCTTGGTTAATTTTGATCCAGGTTAGTGGAGCACTTCCGGAAGAAAGAAATTCACAGATAAAAAGTTCATATATAGATAGATGATATGGTCAAAGGGTATAGTGCTTTGCCGCAAGACTCACCATAATACGTGAAAAGGAATAATAGGTTTATAGGTATTGGTAGTCTGCATTTTAAATTATAACAGTAGTGATATGTACTGGGATACGTAATTTGTTGTGGAAAGCCCTGGAACTTCCTGAAAACGTCGTGGAAAAAGTTAAGATTTTGCACTGCAGGTTCTGTACTTATATCTGTATTAACGTGTTTTTATACATTAACACGTTGACTGTCATGTGTGTGGAATCCATACACGCAGCTCTCCCGTGCAGCACCGCGTGTGTAATTTTCCATACACAAACAATATATTGCACTTCTGTAGCGTTCGTTCTATAGGTGTACATACATATGGCGTAGAAGTCAAAATTTAATGTCCACACCGCGTTTATGCAAAACCATACACAAAGAAAATTATATATTCATGGGACTAAAATAAAGGCAAAATCAAAGTATTACTCTTTGGTGGCCTGTTGCCCATGGCGTACAGGCGATAACGGCCATCATATGTGGTGGCAGTCGAAGATATTAAGTATCCAAGAGGGACTAAATAATAGTGAATATATGCCTATTTTTTCTGCAATCATATCTATGGACAAAGAAATAAGAGTTTCTGAAAAAGAGAGAAAGAAGGATGCTCAGGACCCTTGAAAAACGGTTGCATTTCCAAGGTAACCATATTTGTATATCAGAAGTAAAGTGTACTGGATCACTTTTTTTTTTTTAGTTTGTGAGTTACTGTGCTTCAGCATATTTTCAGTGGCAGGAGATAGTACAAACTATGAAGATTGTAGTTGAATATATATATATATATATATATATATATATATATATATATATATATATATATATATATATATAAAAAGCTAGAGTCGCATCTGTGTTAAAGGAATGAATTGTTCGTAAGTAAGGAAAGTACGTTCATTCCAACCAAACGTTGTCTTCGTATAGTTACCTCTAGATATAATATGTCCGGTTTCCATAATATATTTTGTTCCATTCTTAACTTTTGTAAACGAATATCAGTAATCAGTTTATGTTAAAAATGTCATAACTATCAACTACATATAGCGGAGAACAATGGTAAAACTATACTCAATAATAATTATTGTTGCTATCACTGTATATTGGGACTAGAAATATCTGGTCTTTTGGGATTTTAAAATATTTTTGCATACACTGCAACTATAATTGACTTTCGAGTCACAGATACAGTTGTAAACATGTATCATTATTGCTTTGACTATTAAAGTAAAATTTATTTATTGGGTTGTTCTTGATTGCTAGGTCGTGGTGAAGCAGATCCGGAGACTAAAGCAGGTGCACGTTTGACGTGTCATCTCCTACTCCGGTTGTTTAAAACCGTTGAAACACCCCAACCTGCATTATATTCTGTAGGTAAGTCAGTTCTATTTTCATATTTTAATCCGTCTATTGTGTTCATTAGGATACATTCATTATGGGCTGAGTTTGTTGGGAGAAAGAGAAGACTTCTGAGTGGTTGAGTTACTCACTTGCTTCGATGCACCAGTAGTGAAGTCCCTCATTCTCGAAAGAATCGAATTATTTAACCAATATAAAGCTAAGATCCCGCAGTTCAAATATGCACTGAATTCTAAGTTCATTATAATACGAAACTTTTGAAAGAAATATGTTTAAATATATTACATACATACATTACATACATTAAGAAATCAGACGTTAACTGTGCTTGGCAGCACCTCTTTGAAATAAAATATATGAACGAACCTTCTCTAAAGAATCTAGCTCCTTCACCGAATGCAAAGCCACAAATCTCAACTACATAAACTGCTTGAATAATAAACAAGGGAGTTAGTCAGAGGTAGTCATAGACGCTAGAGGCTACATTCATTTAAGGTTGGTTTAAAGGGACAAGTTTTGCCGATAGATGTCACTACAGTCTTCCTATCTCTCCCATGTATTTTTTACCTTTTATGAAAATTTACATTTTTTTTTTTTTTATAAATTTCAACCTAGAGACTTCAAATTTTTAGAGAAGGAACTTCATAACCTATTAAAGGGAACAAACCGTGCCGATTTTTTATTTAGAATTTTCTTCATTGTTGAAATGGCTTGATTGTTGAAATGGATATCCAAATCTTTAACGATGAAGCTGTTTCAACAATGAAGAAAATTCTAAATCTTCCCTACATGGGAGAGATAGAAAGACTGTAGTGACATCTATCGCCAAACCTTGTCCCTTTACACTAACCTTAATTGATCAAGACGTCGTCAATATGGTATTAAAATTTTGAGATTCTTCAATTCTCATTCTGTTAAGTTATTCCATTTATTTGCTGTGTAAAATATTAAGATAAGAAGTTCATAACAATGCAGAGGTCTTCCTTGAGATAGGCTATCCTTCAGTAATTAATTTGGTTCTTACATATTTCATGCTGTTGTTTATAATCATGTAAATTTTGTTTATGCGATTACAAAATAAAATCTTGTATTAGCTAGAACAAGTTTAAATCGACCCTTCTCTTTTGAAATGAATTGTATAATTTAATATTAAAAAAGATGATTTTACTTTCATTCCTACCTTAGCAACTAATTGAGTACACTATACTACAAATTGAAGGGTAAGGGAAAAAAAGAAGGAATGTCACAAAACTGCATTTTCGAGAAAACGGCGTTTTAATATTTAAAACAGCGTAAAAAGAATAGGGTTAGTCAATTTTTTTGCACCTTTTTACATGGACATTTCTACATCTAGGCATGCATGGCATATACAGTTAAATAGTACCAAGAGTCACCAACAGATAGGACAAAGCACCCGAAAAAGTACATACATGGACATTTCTTGTTTTTTCCCCTTACCCTTCAATTGTACTCACATATACTTTTACCTAATCATTTTATTAAGTTACGAAACATAACATTTTACCTTGACAATTGTTAATAGTCGTAGTAAACGTTGGGTTGATCAGAAATTGACGACGTTTGATTGTAAATGACAACTCTTGTGTTCGTACAAAATGCATCTGGACTGAAATGAGTAATTTTCTACAACCACTCTCTGATCCTAATATTCCCTTTTTTTTCATAGTTTTTTTTTTCTAGGGAATAAACATTGTAGTAATAAAACATAGGCTACTAACATTAATGCATGCGTCTTAGCAGTTAATACGATAACACTTCTGTCAGGTGACACACAGGTTTTTCACCGATTGTTAAAGATCATCATAAAGAGAAATTTGCAAAATCTACTAAAACCTTTCTTTTCGGTTTGCTTACTTAATCCTTTTAACTCCCCCTTCCCCCAAGCGAACGACATTACTCTATGGTTGTTTTGAATAAGCACTTCGTCAAAAGTAACAATAAGCAAAATATTTTTTCGACTTTTTTTTTTTTTTTTTTTTTTTTTTTTTTTTTTTTTTTTTTGAAACTGGAGAGAGTCAAACATACGTGTTCCAGTAGTATTTTTGTGTGAGGCTTAAGTCATGAACATCTATTATTTACACTTACGCCTGTTGACGTAAAAATATTCGCAATATGATTATAATTACAGAAATTTAATAAGTTGGTAACTTAATCCAGTAACAGTCACTTCATCATTATATTCAAACCGAAGCAATCTAATTTGGGGCACTTCGTGAGTTCACATCCCTCTTCCTACAGGTGATACGATGTGAAACAAGCGCTGGAACTGGTTGTACTAGAATATCAAATTACCACTGATACTAGGAACTATGGTGGGACAGGTATATTCCCGTGGTGGCGAAAGACTTCGAATTGAAATGTTCGTATAGTATTACTTTTATCGCTGCACTCACTAGTTAGTTCAATATATTGCCAAAAGAGTCGAGACATGCGCCGCCCTGCGACTAAATTATGAGCTTCGTTCATGGAATACTTTTCCATCGAAGTTGATAGTGATATTTTAATTGTTTAGCCGATTAATATTAAGATAAGTAACAATTTAGGGCATAGTGTAATTATAAATTAATGTCCTGTAGTGATTGTGGTAGCTTGTTTAAAACTATTTTTTCTCCTCAGGTACATCTCCGCATCCGTTACCAAACAAGCAAGGTTTTAGTGTTAAACTCAGTTGTGACAGGCATTTGCTAGCTGCTGCACATAACATTATAAAAGTTGGTGCTGTAGTAGCTGTGCTTAAGGTAAGAATCTGTAGAATAATACGTCACGTGCATTTGAAATTGTAAAGGAGTAAAGTATATTAGTTTAAAAATTTTGTTCTGTCATAAAATAATATCTTGAAACTCTAAATCATTTGATATATGAACAGTGTTCTATTATTGCTATAAAATGTAATGTAAACAGTAGATATATAATCAGATTAGTTTGCTTCGAAGTGCCTTTCCCCTGTTCTTAGCTGAGGAACCAAGGCGAAAACAGCAACTAACCTGTGTGAAAACAATAAACTAAAACATAAACAACGAATAAACTTATCTATCTATCTATCTATATCTATATATCGATATATATATATATATATATATATATATATATATATATATATATATATATATATATATATAAAAACAGGAATAAATATGATACAATGATCTTACAGACCGAAATAACTGTGTTAATAATTCAGTAGACACTTTTGTATAAAACATCTTTATTGTATGTTTGTAGTTCCATTCAGCTTGGTAAGAACATTTAAATCTGAAATTGCGTTCTGTTATCTTCATTGTAGCACTTCTATCACAACAAGTCAGCACATACACATGCAGTTTTTCGTGTTGAATTACACGTAGTCCGGTGAATCGGACAGTTTAGGACATGGTTGTGTTGCATTATGTGCTACGATTGCATAATATAATACAGTTAACATTGAATATAACAACATGAGTTTCTGCGATACTTCGTCTATTGCTGCAAATATTGAGTGGAGTCAACTGATTCCTGCTTAGTACAACATTAACAGATGTATCAAACTCGTATATAGTAAAGAAAAATCTTTAATATAGGCTTGGTTGAGGGTCAAATACTTAAATCGTTCCCAGCCTTCGATGTGTGCTACTGATATTAAACATCTCGTTTATAACAACACTTTTTTTTAAAAAAAGAAATCCCTTTGGTGTTATAATTAAATTCATCATAGTAATCAGATATTGATTTGTAATATAGTAAAGCATAAGAAGTTACTATTATACGCAGAGAATCAATTAAGTAACATACGAATAATGCACCTGATGATCCTCAAAGTGAACGTATTGATAAACAACACAGTACAGAATACACAATGAAGATGTCAATTGTATGGTGAAAGAAAAAAAAAACTATATCTATTTTTCTTTATCAGTTCCCATGTTACTAGTCTTCCTCACTTTTTTCTAACCGAAACTAACTTTTAATTACTGAGAATGTCAGCAGAAGAGCAGAAGAAAATCTTAGTATTGGTCAGAACTTTGATTTCGAGGAGTATCAGGGACATTAATAAGTTTATATTATGTTTAAATTGTTGGGAAAAGAAAAGTAATTTGATCCTATTCAACTTGTAATGTACTTATTGTTAATGCGAACTAGAAAACACGTACCGTACATGCGCATGTACAACATGCGCCTGGAAAACCCTTAAATTGGAACACCGTTTTACGCCTGATCATGTGCTCATGTTTTTTAAAAACATTGCGTGTTCAGTCCCTGGAAACGGAAAAACACAGGTAAACAAGGAAGAAGTGAACACCTGGTTTGTACCTGGAAAACACATGTTTTGTACCTATAACCGAACGCAACATCTGTGGACTGCATGTTTTGCAACTGATCTTAACGTGTTTTCTCTTCAACAGCAACGTGATCATCCGCTGAACATTGCATGTAAAAGGAAGAAGACCAGTGCTATTCTAGTATTGTTCGAGAGCACTGAACATGCAATGTACAGGGATCGCAAACATGCAGTGAAAGGGGAACTGAAAATAGGCGGTTCAGACGATACGAACACTACATTTAACTTACATTTCTGAGGGTAGAAGAACGAGACACTGGAATTTTGCTGTATAGATTTTGGCGGCCATTCAACATCAAATTTCAAGATGGCGGCTATTATTTCAAAATGGCAAGCATCTACGCTACAGGGCGCAGTTTTTGGTCTTTTATCTTTGAGGGTAAAAACACGAGACACCCGAAATTTGCTGTATAGTTTTTGGTGGCTATCCGACTTAAAATTTCAAGATGGCAGCCATTATTTCAAACTAGCGGGCATCTACACTATAGGGCACAATTTTCGGTTTTTTAACCTGTCCCTGGTCTTTAGACCTACTAGCTATTTTCCATTTTGTGGTAATTATAAAATGTGTACACTGCTGAATGAAACTTGAGTTCGAAATTTTGCTGAAGGAATAAGAATCAAGACTGAATTTCTAGCAGCACAGTGTTTCTAAACATACCAGTAGCTGCTGCTGGTCCAGGAAAATATAAATTCGCACCTGCAAATTTCTGCCCACACAGTGAGCCTTCCAATATTGTCGAGATTAGTCTGTTTTGCTGGAAATTCAAGAATTCATTCGAAAGCAACATGTAGCTGGACACTGCATGTACATGATGTTGATACAAGCAACATACACCTAATAACAAGACAGCTTCCTTTTTTTTTTTTTTTTTTTTTTTTTTTTTTTTTTTTAATGAGAAACCCATCTGAAAATGGCCTTTTCTCGGATTTAAAACATTCTGTCTACCGGGCATGTTTCTTTTATATTTCAGACAGTGTACTGTTTCTCTGTAACCTGCAAATACATGCTGTCACTACATACCATGTAAAGTTCATGTTTATACAACCCTTTTCTGCTAAAACAAACCCCTGGTTTCCGTATTAAAAACATACCATGTACCAGACATGTAAACGACAAACTCCTGCTAGATGAACAATTCTCTGGAACCTGCATGAACATTCGGCAATACAGGTAAAAGCAGCTCATGTTCACAGTAGATTTCTTTTGAAATTCAGGATAGCTGAAAATCACGTTATAAAACGGAACACATTATATGTATTATGCAGAAAATTTTCGTTCAACATTTAAAATACCGGCTTGCCTGGAACGCAAATGTATATGTTTACAATATCGGTGGAGTACAGTGTATGTGTTGGTACCGTTACATACGCAGACACGTTTTCACTAAACACCACATGGTACACATGAACTTACATTCGCTGATCTGCACATGTCTGCAGCGCGCAACATTTTCTTCTGAACATTGCATGTACATGCGCGTCGCACAGGTACTGATCAGTCAATGTACAGTGCACACATGTGATTTAATGTCAGGACAAGAATTATTACATTCAAAAACAGGTGTTATTTCCCGGATAAGTGCCTGTTTCTGTTCTAAACCATTTACTTTACACGTAACACCTGTAGCACATGAGCAAAACATGCGAAAACAGGCACTGTACATTGCCTGTTTTCTCAAAAGTTTTCATGAGGGTAATGTACTTATTGTTAATGCGAACTAGCTTTAGTCGTGGAAATCAATTAGATAGTTATTTAGACATGTAATCTCTCTTCTTTGTAGGCGATTTTGGTTGTGGGAGATGCTACAGCTCGCGATACCAAATCAAAGAAAGACACCGCAAAAGGCAGTGCTGGAGAGCTAAGTATTAGCCACATTTTGGGAACAAGTGACCTTCTTGGTGGTGGAGATGACCCGCTCTTAGACTTGGGGTAAGAAACTTATCTATACATCATAAGTAAACTAATGTATACGCCAGAAAATAGTAGTGTGGCTACTGATACTGAAAATGCTATGGAAATTATTGTGTAACTGGAGAAATGTACAAAAAATTCTTCTGAGACCCTTCAAACTGGCAACCTCATCATGGGGTATAGGTGTTGATAGGGCTAACTGTCCAATTCAACGAAACTAGCTAATTCGAGAAGGAAATTACATAATGTTTATAAAATGTTAACTTTTAACTAAGTTATGGAGTTTGTATTCATTTAGTGGAATGTCAAGATTGTAGCACATCTAAATGTGTAAGTATGAACGTTATGTATATTATTCTTCGATATTTGAAATTCGTCTTCCACTTAACAGTGTTTCTTTACCAAATCTAGTACAAATGTTAATATATATATATATATATATACAGACTGTTCCATAATTCGTGTTATTTTCTACAGCGCTGGGAGAAGATGAAGTATATACACTATTAATGTAAAATTTGGCACTCTTATTGAGAAATATCTGAATTTTTCGAATTTCTAGAGAAAATAAGAGAAAATTGCTGTTTAGCCCCCCTTTTAGGGGTGTAAACACGAAAGTTCATTTTCCTTATGGGAGATTCAATGTTAAATTTTAGAAGCAGTTTTCTCCAATAATTATTTGTGAAGATTTTGGAGCAAATGACTTGTATTTGTTACAAAATGCTAAAACAATCATTCACAAAGCTAGTAAAGCCGTCTCAAACATTATTTTGCGAAGGTCCCCCTTTTGGGGGGCAAGGGGCGTAAAAAGGTGGTGGGTGATATGTTACCAAAATCCCAAAATTTATTTTCGGAATGCCAGTAAGCGTGAGATTAATCACAAATGTCACAGAATTAATGCTCCAATGTCCTTACATGCAAGAGTGACTGATAATGGGGCTACAGCCCCCTTTCAAAAATAAAAAAAAATCACCATAAATATCCTTAGTAGGGACATACGAGAAGAAGGTATTTTTGTTAATTAATGTGAAATATGGTGTCATTGTGTCAAATGAGTATGCGGTTTTCAAATCTGGAATGTTATTTTGATGATAACGAACCGCCTTAGGGGGGCACAGGGGGCGAAGCACTCAATGATGGATCTTTATAAAAATTCAAAATTTTGTTCCGGAAATGCCAGTGAGGTATTTTTTCTTAAATTAATGTAAAATTATTCGTCATTGTATCAAAAGAGTATGCGTTTTTCAAATCTGGAATGTTATTTTGATAGCGCAGCGCCTTAGGGGGGCATAGGGGGCGAAGTATTCGATGACGGATCTTTATAAAAATTCAAAATTTTGTTCCGGAAATGCCAGTGAGCGTCAGATTTTTCACCACTGTCACATAATTAATATTCTAATGCCCTTTGCATGTGCCAGTGACTTATATGGGGCTATAGCCCCCTTTCAAAAATAAAAAAAACACCATAAATATCCTTAGTACAGACATACGAGAAGAAGGTATTTTTTAAAATTAATGTAAAATTAGGCGTAATTGTATCAAAAGAGTATGCGTTGTTCAAATCTGGAATGCTATTTTGATATCGCACCGCCTTAGGGGGGGGCACAGGGGGCGAAACATAAAATGATGGATGTTTATAAAAATTTCAAATTTTATTCTGGAAGTGTGAATGAGCATTATATTAATCACAAATGACACAGAATTAATATTCCGATGCTCCTTGCATGTGCCAGTGATTGATGTGGTGCTACAGCCACCTTTCACAAATCACCAAAAATCACGATAAATATCCTTAACAGGGACATACCAGAAGAAGCTTTTTTTTTTCTATTGGTCGATTAATGTGAAATTTGGCATTATTGTAATAAAAAGTTATGTATTTTCCAAATCTGAAAATTTATTTTGGTAACAGGTGACAAAGAGCGCGGTTGGTAATTTTTGGCTTTCTAGGGCACAGGGGCCTTAAGTATAAAAATTCCAAATTTTATTTTGGTAGTGCCAATGAGCATGAAATTAATTGCAAGGCTCACAGAATTAATGCTCCTATGCTATTTCCATGTACAATCCGCAGCAAAGAACCTGCAACATGAGCATGTAAGTTTATTGTGAAACTACGACTAACAGCACAGGGAATCAACATAACGTCTAAGTGGCATGAATCACGCCAGGAGAAACCTCGGCGTCCTCCCCTGCACACTTATTTTGGAACAAAAGACTTCGTCGTTTCACAATAAACATATATGCTCATGTTGCAGGTTTCTTTGCTGCGGACTGTACCAGTGACTGATATTAGGCTACAATCCCCTTTCATAAAACAATAGAAATTCATAATGAATGTCCTTATACGCAAGGACCTACTGGCAGAAGGTAAATATTTGTCATTATTAAAGTGAAATTTGGCATTATTGTCGAAAAATGTTTGTTTAGAAAAAGAGCTAAAGCGACAATATGATAATGGTCATGTGTTGATCTCTATTAGTGGCGCCAACTCAAAATTTGATTGGCCTAACTGGAGTTTCAATGTAAAATGCGGAAAGCAGTTTGCTGTATATTTATACGAATTTTGCTGTAAATTAGCAGTTTTAGGTAGAAAATACGATACCATTCCTCTTCTTTCTCCCCTTTCATCTATGATGGTACATGCGTTTCTAGTTTTATTACGCCAAACCTCCAAATTGGGGAAGATAGGCAGTAAGAAAAATTCAAACTTTTCATTATTTCCCGTGAGCGTCAAAATATTTGGAAATATACCAAAATTAATGCTTAGAAGCTACCTCCATGTGCCAGCGACCACTTTAGTGATTCAATTCCCCCTTCCCGGTCCCAAGATCATTTAAAGAACCACACCACTTTGTTTTATTATCTTCCATGCTTCTCTCTGGCCTATTCAGAATGCATGCTAAGAGATGTGTGTTTAAGAAGCACTGGAACACGTCCGAATCATTTGTTGCTGATTTTAAGCAATGTCAACAAACGTTTGTTTATAAAACACCCTCTAATTCCTAACTC
The DNA here is from genome assembly GCF_964235325.1 of Thermobia domestica. Classification (NCBI taxonomy): domain Eukaryota; kingdom Metazoa; phylum Arthropoda; class Insecta; order Zygentoma; family Lepismatidae; genus Thermobia; species Thermobia domestica. Next base: position 260,135,500 of record NC_137461.1, read on the forward strand.
AACTTCTTGTTCATGTGTGCTGACAACAGTTTCAGACCTTTTCTTATCGCAATACACCAACGATTTACGAGTTAACGTGTTGACAGTTCAATAGTATTTCGTGTCTGTAATCAACACCTGGGTTAGATTGACTTCTTCGGAAATGGACATTACATAGTAGGTGAATCTCGGGAATAGACTGGCTTAATCATTTGATAATTACTTGTCGTTTCCAGTATACTTTAAGAGTGCATTCATACTGTAGTGTCCTTCGATCATGCAGTCTTTAACTCAGGATCAGCGTGCTAATGTAATTGAATGGTACATTTTATCAGAAAAATCTGCAAGTGCAACAAGATCTCGTATAGTTAAAGAACTCGGATTAAAAGTACACGATATGCAAATTCACTGTTTGTACGTAAACAGTTCCGCAGCAATTGTTTTCACACTGCCCATCTTGCATCTAGAAAAAGTGCAGGAAGATTTCCAAGTGTATCTACAGAAGAAACAAAAAGACAGGTGTTGTTATCTGTTACTAGTTCACCGCGGAAATCCCTTGCTCGTCGAAGCTTAGGCTTAAATATTAAGAAAACTACGCTACAAAGAATTTTAAGAAACTTGATGGTAAAACCATACAAGGTCCGAATGGTTTCTGAATTGTGTGCAAGTGATTATGGTGATCGTGTTTATTTCTGTTACTGGTTTATCGAGAAGTTAAATGAAAACCCTATGTTCTTATTTCAAGTTATGTTTTCCGATGAAGCAAAATTCTTCTTAAATGGTTCTGTGTCCTCATCACATGCAAGATATTGGTCATCGATACAGCCGAGCGTGAGATCAGAAGTGTCAATGGACAAACGAGGAATAATGGTTTGGTGTGATATAACTGCGACTGAGGTGATAGGACCTTTCTTTTTTCGATGAAAATGTAACAACGTCATCATACCAAAAGCTACTAAGAGAAAAAGTATTTGCTGAACTTGATCGTTTAAATTTAGGTCAAAGTGATGAATTATGGTTTATGCAAGATGGAGCGCCAGCGCATCGCTCAAATATGACTATAAATCTTTTGAGAGAGAAATTTATAAAACGGATTATTTCTAGGGGTCAAGTGTCGAATGGCCACCAAGAAGTCCAGATCTTACACCATGGGATTTTTTCTTGTGGGAATTCCTAAAACAAATTGTCTACCAAAAATCATGTAACAGTGTAGAGGACTTGAAACAGAGGATTGTCCACAGTATAGAGATGATCACTCCAGATATGTTGGAGAACGTGTTCACAGTTTCTTTAGTAATCGCATTAATTTATGTCTTGCTCGTTCAGGAGGGCATGCCGAATAAAAGTAAGTTGATTTTATGGGTTTTACACTTAGGTTAATGATCTTTTTAAACAATTACTGATAGTAGAGCCAAAAAGAGTTGTTTTCAACAAAGAATAATTTCCAGCAACTGATTCTTATTCCTCGGGAAACATTTGTTTCTATTACAACCGTGTGTCCGTGTGTATTACGTCTGCAGTACCTACGAGTAAGTTGTTATATTGAAAGTTGGATAATACGGTTATTGTGTAAGAAGTAATGAAAATACATGCTTTTTCTTTTTACGAATAAAGCAAACAATATTGAAACTTAAAGCTCACTTTTAATTTTTAAGATCTTACTTTTCATTAAGATTTTTTTTTTTTTTTTTTTTTTTTGTTCCTGCTTCGTTTTCCATTGTCATTTTGTGTTCTATTTCGAGATTGTTCTGCTTAAGTTTGTAGAACTTGATTGATTTGTGTGTGAGATTTTCTGCTATAAAAAGAGCCCTAATTGATTTTTAAAAAATATAAAATCCTTTGATTATATTCCAGTGACACTATAACAACAAAGCTATATGCATAATCAGTTACACTGACAGAAGTTATTCATTTACAGTAATTTCCAGGTTTATTGTATATTTTTTTTGTTTTGCTATAATGACAACTTACATATTAATTATGACATATTTATTGTGAATTTTTGTGATTTTTGGAAGGGGGCTGTAGCCCATATAAGTCACTGGGACATGCAAAGAGCATCGGAATATTAATTCTGTGACATTTGTGACAAATCTCACGCTCATTAGCATTTTCAAAATAAAATTTGGAATTTTCATAAAGATCCACAATCTTATGCTTCGCCCCCTTTGCCGCTAAAGGTGGTGCGTTATCAAAATTATACCGAATTAAAAAAAAAAAAACGCCAGTGCCAAATTTCACATTACTTGATTTAAAAAAATAGCTTCTACCGGTGTGTCCCTGTTAAGGATATTTATCGTGTTTTATGGAAGGGGGCTGTAGCCCCACATCAATCACTGGCACATGCAAAGAGCATCGGAATCTTAATTCTGTGTCATTTGTGATTAACCTGATACTCATTCACACTTCCAGAATAAAATTTGGATTTCTTTTATAAAGATTCAAATGCTTATGCTGCGCACCCTGTGCCCTCCTAATCCGGTGTCACCAAAATAACATTCTATATTTCAAAAACGCGTACCTTTTTACTAATATAACAAATTATTTTACATTAATTTGACAAGAAATAATAGTTTCTCGGATGTCCCTGCTAAAATATTTATGGTTATTTTTTATGTGATTTTTTGGAAGGGGCCTTAGCCCCATATCAATCACTGGCACATGCAAAAAACATCGGAATATTAATTCTGCGAAATTTATGATTAATCTGATGCTCACTGGCATTTCCAGAATAAAATTTGGAATATTTATAAACATCCATCATTTTATGTTTTGCCCCCTGTGCCCCCTAAGGCGGTGCGGTACCAAAGTAACACCCCATATTAAAGGACACATACCTTTTTAGCACAATAACACCAAATTTAACTTAATTGATTAAAAAAATAGTTTCTTCCGGTATGTTCCTGCTAAGGATATTTATGGTGAATTTTTAATATGATTATTGGAAGGGAGGCTGTAGCCCCATATCAGTCACTGAGACATGCAAGGAGCATTGGAATATTAATTCTGTGACATTTGTGATTAATCTGACCCTCACTCGCATTTCCGGAACAAAATTTTGAATTTTTATAAAGGTCTATCATCTGATGCTTCGCCCCCTGTGCCCCCCTAAGGCAGTGGTTACTAAAATAACATTTCAGATGGGAAAAACTCATATCTTTGTGCTACAACGACGCCAAATTACACATTAATAGACAAAAAGTTCCTTCTTTCCGTATGTCCGTACTAAGAATATTTATGGTGTTTTTTTTTATTTTTGAGAGGGAGCTATAGCCCCATATAAGTCACTGGCACATGCAAGGAGCATTAGAATATTAATTCTGTGACAGTGGTGAAAAATCTGACGCTCACTGGCATTTCCGGAACAAAATTTTAAATTTTTATAAAGATCCATCATTGAGTGCTTCGCCCCCTGTGCCCCCCTAAGGCGGTTCGTTATCATCAAAATAACATTCCAGATTTGAAAACCGCATACTCATTTGACACAATGACACCATATTTCACATTAATTAACAAAAATACCTTCTTCTCGTATGTCCCTACTAAGGATATTTATGGTGATTTTTTTTTAATTTTTGAAAGGGGGCTGTAGCCCCATTATCAGTCACTCTTGCATGTAAGGACATTGGAGCATTAATTCTGTGACATTTGTGATTAATCTCACGCTTACTGGCATTCCGAAAATAAATTTTGGGATTTTGGTAACATATCACCCACCACCTTTTTACGCCCCTTGCCCCCCAAAAGGGGGACCTTCGCAAAATAATGTTTGAGACGGCTTTACTAGCTTTGTGAATGATTGTTTTAGCATTTTGTAACAAATACAAGTCATTTGCTCCAAAATCTTCACAAATAATTATTGGAGAAAACTGCTTCTAAAATTTAACATTGAATCTCCCATAAGGAAAATGAACTTTCGTGTTTACACCCCTAAAAGGGGGGCTAAACAGCAATTTTCTCTTATTTTCTCTAGAAATTCGAAAAATTCAGATATTTCTCAATAAGAGTGCCAAATTTTACATTAATAGTGTATATACTTCATCTTCTCCCAGCGCTGTAGAAAATAACACGAATTATGGAACAGTCTGTATATACAGGGTGGGCCATTTTAATTAATCCACGGAAATATCTAAAAAATGATAAAACATAGAAGAAATGTTTGAAGTACACGTTATATATTGCTAAGGGGGAAAACCATTTCCGCCAAAAGTACCCCTCCCCACCCCCCAGAAATGGGGGTAACGGGGGGTAACTTTGAAATGTCAAATGGGAACATGGGTCGAGTAATACCTCGTTCGAAAGGTCTTGGAAAACTAAGTAACGCTGTACCAAAATTTGTTTCATATGGAGCACCAGTTTCAAAATGGCCGCCATGATATAGTTTGGAAACTCCAGTAGCCGTAGTATGAAAACCATGGGAGGTAAATGAATGGAACAAAATTGAAATACGTAAATATCATAGGGCATATCGAATAGTGTGGTCCCTGTGATCCCAGTGGCCTCCCTGAAGGGGTCTTGGGGGCTAACTTCAAGATTTCAAATAGTAACATGAGTCGAGTGGTACCTCGTTCGATAAATCTTGCAAAATCAAACATCTTGCAGGAGGAAACGATTGAGGTGAAATGGCAGTGTTCTCAAAGGGCCGCCGAAACATAGTATCAGTGTCAGAGAAAAGGTTTAGCATCCGTAGTATGAAAGCGATTGGAGATAAATCAACAGAAGAAAAACTGGAGTAGGTAACTGACGTAAGGCACATCGAGAGGTGTTGTCTAGGTGACTCCACTGAAAGGTATCCGGGGCCAACTTGAAAATTTCAAATAGCAACTTGAAGCGAGTAACATCATGTTACATAGACAAATGAATATCAAACAGCTTCTGTAAGAATATTTTCGACATGAGACACCGTTTTCAAAATGATCGCCAAGACATGGTGAATGTGTCTAAGAAAACGTCTAGTGCCCATAGTATGAATACGGGTAGAGATAAATGAAAATAACGAAAATTAAATAGGAAAACCACGGAGACGTTCCAAGGCTCGAGAATGATACAACAGAGATAAAAATGTTAGAGTAAAATTGCCATAATGTATAGAGAGATATCCAAGTCCTGCAAAATAATCTTTTCCTGTGCTCTGTATGTGAGCGGGGTGGAAAGTAACAGTGAAAGTTCAAATCAGAACTCTACTTTAATTCGCAAATTAAGGCTACCTTACAAATAGGTATGGTATGGTTGAAACATTTGTTTGTAAGGATGACGCTGTAGTGACTATAAAAAGGTGATTTTTTTTTTTTTTTTTTTTTTTGAATGGTAACGCATATCTGTATGGCTAAGTATGATTTGATGCGGAAACAGAAGGAACGTTATACGAAAGAAGTTGTCGAATAATGCTGTTGCTGGAACTTACAAACGTGTGAATTTGCTAATCTCCGTCGCCACAGAAACTTTTATGCAATGCGTGCTGGTTATTCGGAAAGCATTTCGGGGATTTATTTATTTATTTATTTAACGGCAGAGTTAAGGCTATATTTGCCTTTTCTTACACTCAACCAACTAAAATGTATACAAGATATACATACTACCATTGTCAACTAATCCATAAAGATTACAATTACTACATTAATGCATATGTATATACACACATATATACCCCTACACACGAATATACTCCCTTACATACCCCATCCCCCCATATCCTCATACTATTTATCATAAAAACAAGAAAACTATACATACAGCATACACAGAACGATATATATATTCTTAAAAGTATACTACCTTACATTCCCCCCTCCCCCATACCTTCCCACAAACCTAGTATTATAGATACATACCTCAAGTTTCTGTTTACATTTGGTTGCTACTGCTCATCTTTGTGAAGAAAGAAAGAAAGAAAGAAAGAAAGAAAGAAAAAAGAACATCATTCCCGAGATTGGTGTACATTGGCTAAGGCTATCAGATATTGCTTCAAATTTCTTTTGAATGTCGCAATTGAGGGTGAATTCCTTACATCTGGTGGAAGTCTGTTCCATTCTCTAATACCAGAGATTGTGAATGAATTAGCCATTTGATTCGTATTATGACGAGGTATCGACAACAGTGTTGATCTGCTAGAGCGAGTATCACGATTGTGGCTATCTCTAACATACTGCAGTTTATTGTAAAGATATATAGGCACACCAAATTTCAAAACTTTAAATAAAATTGTCATTGATTGGTATATGTAGCGAGCTTGGATGTTTAACCAGCCCAATTCATTAAAAAAAGGCGTCAAGTGATCAGAACGTTTGAGATTAAAAACAAACCGAACGCATGCATTCTGAACCCTCTGTAACTTTCTTAGCGCTTCTTTATTTACATTGCCACAAGCTCCAATGCAATAATCAATATGTGATAGTACGAGGCTTTGTACTATAGATGCCTTAATTGGATAAGGCAACATATTTTTCAAATGGTATAGAGAGTGCAGTGCACCAAACGCCTTTTTGCATACATGATTTATATGATCTGCCCACAGAAGATTCTGATCAAATATGAGGCCAAGATTTTTCACTTTTTCATCAAACGCTATATGTGAGCCATTTAATGTAATTTTAGGAAGCTCAGTGCTCTGCAGTCTGGAAAGGATATTTCTCGAACCAATTATGATACATTTAGATTTATTGGGATTTAGATATAAATTATTAGATTGGGCCCAGGCACTTATGCGTTCCAGGTCTAAATTTATGAGTGAGATAGTGTCATTTATGTCTCCAAGATCTGTCGAAGTATATACTTGTACATCATCTGCATATAAGTGATATTTAAGGTGGCGAATTTGTTGAGACAAGTCATTTATGTATATAGAGAACAGGATCGGTGCTAAGACTGTTCCTTGACTAACTCCACAGTGCACTGTTGTCCATGAACTTTGATTGTCCAGAACAGAAACACGCTGATATCTATTTTGAATGTACGAACGAAACCATTTAACCGACGTATCTGTGAAATGAAAGAATGACTTAAGTTTTGTTAAAAGAATTTCCTGATCGACCGACTGGAATGCTTTAGTGAAATCTAAAAGTAAAAGTATTGTGAGTTGTTTCTTGTCTATGCTTTCTCTAATGTCATCTGTAATTTTTATAAGAGCCGTATGTGTGGAGTGTCCTTTTTTAAAACCAGACTGATATGGACATAAGAGATCATGGGAAGTTATAAAATCTGACATTTGATTTAATACAATATGCTCCAAAACTTTCGAAATACACTGCGTCACATTTATTGGTCTATAATCGTTCGCCGTTATTGGTTGTGCAATTTTCTTGAGGGGATGAATGAGAGAAAATTTCCACTGGCTAGGAAAACAACCCGAAAGTAGGGAGGAATTGCATATGTCCATTAAAGGGAACAGAATATATCTCGTGATCTTCTTAAGGAATTGTAATGGGATGTCATCAGCCCCTATTGAATTGGATGTATTTTTTTTTCAGAGCTACCTCTATTTCTGGGACAGAAACCGTTCTAAATTTAATTTTTTCGTGAATGCTTGGGTTTTCGCGTATGTTTTTCAAAGTAGATTCTTTTGTAACACCGTCTATAGTTGGGACCTGAGCAAAGTGATCGTTTAGTTCGTTAAGCGGAATGTGTATAGATTGTACGTCAGTCTGACGGTTTCCTATACCGAACATGCGTAACTTATTCCAAAGGTATTTGGGGTTATTGCTTTGAGTGCATAGATCAGCCGCAAATCTAATTTTAGCAGTTCGAGCTTTTTGTGTACATTTATTTCTGAGGATTCTATATTCTTCAAAAGTATTCGCAGAACCACTAGGATTAATTTTCTTGGACCATTTAAATTTCTGATATGCCAAGTCCCGTTCTTTCATGAGCTGCAAAATGTCTGGTGTGATCCATGGGTTAGCAGTTTTAGGTGCATGTTTATTGAGGAGAGTGTGAATAAAGCTATTAAATAATTCTAGCTTGCCTTCAGTGGAAGGTATAATTAGGATGTCATTCCAGGGTATTTGCGCTGCGTCCCTATCTAATGCTTCATCATTTATGTGTTTTAAATTTCTAAAAGTGGAAATTTTAGGTCTATATTTAGGAACTTTTAGTGAATAGCTAGCGTATATTAAATCATGACGTGAAAAACCGGGGGCAGGAAATTGCCCATGACTGACAATTCTAGAGGGGTCTGCAGTTATAATATGATCTAGGAGGCTTTCACTATTTATTGTATGGTGCGTTGCCTTCAACGCACACAGTGAAAGGTTAAGTGAGAGAAGGGATTCTTTGTACTTTTTACACTCATCTTTCATCGAAAGTAAATCATAGTTTGTGTCCCCACAAACCATGATATGTTGGTATACGGGAATATATTTAGATATCTCGTTTAGGAAGTTGTCAAATTTTGCTTTAGGTGGTCTATACACCACTGCTAAGAGCACCTTTTGGTGGTTTAAATTCACTTCTAATATAAGGAATTCACTCTCGCATGTATAAATATTAGGCGATTGACTCACCACTTTCACTTTTAGGTCGTTTCGTAGATACGCACATACTCCTCCTGCCCCCTTCCCCGTGCGATCGATTCTCAAAAGTTGATAGTTTGGGAGTTTGATCAAAGCGTTACTCAACGATGGTTTCATCCAGCTTTCCGATATTAAGATGGCATGCATGTTTAAGGAGTTAAAAGCAGCTTTGAATTCGTGTATTTTCTTCAAAAGAGACTGAGCATTCAGATGACAAATGTGCATAGCTTGTGGATGTTTACCAACCGCCCCCTGCAGTTGGAGAGAAAGTCTCAGAGCGGGTGGGTTTACGGTACCGCCATTGTCTCTCGAGGGGGATTCTTCTAGGTCATTCACCGTGACATCACCCAACCTTGACAGCCATTCAGTGACAGGGGATATACGTACACACTGTTTCGTCCCTCAAGCTCACAATATGACATGAGTGCTAATAGTTAATCAAAATGTAACTGTGGCCAAGGGCGCCCATGTTGTGGTTTCCAAGGGAGGCAAGAAAAAGCGACATTTCAAATATAGTTTCAAATTTTGCTGTAGCTATTCTAAAAATTCTATTGAATTTTCGATATTTCGAAGCACAATTTCCTCTAGGGGGCGAGAGCCCCCCTTGCCCCCCTTATGGGCGCCCTTGACTGTGGCAATCCGCATTAACTGAGTGCACTAATTCTCTATCCCTAAAGTCTGCCTTCCAAACAGCATTGGGTAGGTCAAGCGTACGCCCGAACCGTTGTCCGGTCGGACATTGAAATTTTGAAGTTAGCTCAGAAGATCCCTTCAGGAAAGACGCTGAGATCGCAGGGGTCACATCATTCGATATGCCCTATGATATTTACGTATTTCAATTTTGTTCCATTCATCTACCTCCCATGGTTTTCATACTACGGCTACTGGAGTTTCCGAACTATATCATGGCGGCCATTTTGAAACTGGTGCTCCATATGAAACAAATTTTGGTACAGCGTTACTTAGTTTTCCAAGACCTTTCGAACGAGGTATTACTCGACCCATGTTCCCATTTGACATTTCAAAGTTACCCCCCGTTACCCCCATTTCTGGGGGGTGGGGAGGGGTACTTTTGGCGGAAATGGTTTTCCCCCTTAGCAATATATAACGTGTACTTCAAACATTTCTTCTATGTTATATCATTTTTTAGATATTTCCGTGGATTAATTAAAATGGCCCACCCTGTATATATATATATATATATATATATATATATATATATATATATATAGGGTGCGGAAAAGTCCCAAAACGGTCCAATATATCGTAAAATATATAAATCAGCAAAACAAACAAAAACACGTGTTAAATAGTTGTGAAAAAGCTATCCAATGATCTATCCTCAACCTTTCGGAGGTACAGGGGGTAAGTAAAATTTTAGATGGGAACCCCCCATTTCTCATTGCACATTTGGATTCTCCAGGAAAAGGGATAATGATTTGACCCAGAATTGAAAACAGTGCCTTCACGGGTGGCGCTTGAATCAACACAGAATAAAAAGAGGAGTAGCAGAATGTTATGATCTTAATCCGTTCTTACTTAGATTCTAGTCTTATTAGATCCAAAGTTACAAGAAAGAAATTTAAAAAAAAAAAACGCTATTTTGATGTCATTAAAAGGAAAATTCTAACATTCGAATTGATACTGGTTCTCAAACTTCGTGAAATTCAACCTTTCACTTTTGAGTGATGAGTTTGACATTTTTCTTGAATACACTGTGTAGTGGTCAGCATAGCTTACAATACGTGGGGGAATAACATGGGAATGACCGCAACGATTTGAGTAGGTATTTCTATAAGATAGAAGAGAATATCCCTTTCTTTAAGCTACATCAAACTGTACCCAAATTGTACTGCTATCGAGGAAACAAAGAATACAGGGTTAGTAGTGGCTTTGGATGTTATGACTTGCTGGATAGGTAGCTTATAATAATAATTGTGCTAAAAGCTGTTCAGAACTCTGGACAGCCAGATAACACACGCTTGCTGTTGATAAGTATCAGTTCATAAGTCGTAATGCAACTACTCCTGGCTTCCTGAATCAACAGCGCATTACTTCTTTATTCAAGCAGTGTATTTATTTATCTTCATGACACACAAAACTAATTACAATAGGTACTTCGTAGTAACATATTTAGTCATGCTGTAAATAGTGTTTCCAACAATGCACAGCTTGACACCATCTATTTTGATTTATCTAAAGCCTTCGATTCCATTAACCATTCTTATCTAATTTACAAAATCTCCAATAGACTCGGCATTCATGGGCCACTCATATCTTTGTTGAATAGCTGCCTACAAGGTCGCAGACAGAGAGTCATCTTGGCGGTTTGATTTCTAACCCTCTACCTGTAACATTCAGAAATGAAATGAAATGAAATTTTTGAGTTTTACGTCCCACGGTTATGCCAGTTAGACTAAAGGAGACGGTGATAATGAGAGATGAATGAAATGAAGAAAGTGGGAGAAAACGGGAGAACCCCGAGAAAACCCACGCACACGGTGTTTGTCCACCACAAAGTTCACTTGGCGGGAGCAGGGTTTGAACCCGAGACCCCAAGCACCAGAGGTGAACGCTCTAGCACTGTAACATTCAGAGTAGCGCAAGGAAGTGTACTTGGACCACTTATTCATATTATACATAAATAACCTGACTAGTTGCTTCAACTTCCAACAGAATTATGTTATTTGCAGACCACTGCAAAATCTTCAGAGAAGTGAACAGTATAGAAGATTCAGAGGTACTTCAAATTGACATAAATAATATTTCCTCCTGGGGTAACACATGGCTTCTAAAAGTGAATCCCGGTAAGAGTAGATTCATAACATTTTCCCGAAAGAAAAATATTGTATACACCTCATATAACATAATTGATTCGCCCACCACGAGAGTCAATAGTTACAAAAATTTCGGAGTTACGTTGAAAACTAACTTTCACAGAGCATAGAAACACTACCACTTAGCAATCGATGTGCATACTAGGACGTCTGTGACGTTTTACAGGGCAATAACTTCCACTACAATGAAATATTGATCACTTGTCTGGACAACGGCAGCTCCTACAAACCTATCCCGGCTAAATTCAGTTCTAAACTTCTTCGTTGCAATAGTATGTTTTAGAGTACCTTGCACACGTGCAGTGACAAAACACGAACTGTTACAAACACTAAATATTCAACTACCTGACACTCATCACAAAATCAGTGATCTCAAACACGGTCAGCTCAGGTCAGGAATGCTACTTTCAGAATTGTATTTCCGAATTCCATCTAGACAAACACGTAACACAGATCTTTTTCATATAGTACGACCTAGACTGTCAATAGCTCAGCGTTCTCTGTTCCACAGATTTCCTAAATTTACAATGAATTGTTACGTACACCTGTAGATTTACTTAATTCTGAAGCTGCATATAATTTTGCACTGCGATGTCATTTTAGTGGATAAACTTTAGTCAGCTATTGTCAACCTTTCTTGTTATTATGTAAGTGTTATTATTATTATTATTATTATTATTATTATTATTATTATTATTATTATTATTATTATTATTAAATGTGTTCTAGTGTAAACTGGCGTTCAGCTGTATCTGGAATTAAGTTCGTAAATAAAAAATAAATAAATAAATAAATAAAATACTGTGTACGTGTACAAACGGTAATTGATTTTGCTATAGATCAACAAAATTTAGATACAATATATTTTGCTGTTATTCAAATGAAACGACTTTTTAGGTTGTCTGGGGTAAAATAGGCAACCGCCATTAGTACCCTGAACAATCCCAAGAGTCACGAACCTGAGAAATCTCAGATCGGAGATGTTTCAAAGAAAATTTATTTACCTCAGGTCTTTAAGGCTTAGGGAGAACAGAACATAACAGAACAAATGCAGATTACTATTAATGATTATTTATTAAAATAAAATAAAAACAAAAAATATTAAAAGAAAACGAAAAACAATAACCGACAATGAATAAGATGACTTAAATAAAACGAAACAACATTTAAAAAAGGATATAGCTCATTCTTTATAATTCAAAAGATCCTCTAAAGCAATACGATTAGCAATATTTGTGTGCCAAGTGGCACCTGTTCTAGTATTTGTATCTTGAAATTTTGTAAGTCATGACTCTGAGAAAATTTAAACTATTATTTGAGCCATGACAAGATTAATGTTGTCTAGGGGAAAGAAGTTACGATTATAGCAACTTAGTCAATAGCAAAGTCAAAGACATATTTACCTCCTATAAGGTGACGTCCCACGAGGATAAAACCTCGGCTGCTGGTAGTTGGAGAGTCGCCCTCGAATTTTGTAAATTTTTCTTGTATATTTTTCGGATAGGGTGTTGGCCGGAACATAACAGTCAGTCACATGTAAATGGTAAGAAAGGGGGGATCGAATAGTATGATTAGGCGGAGTTTATGGTGATTCCTTTGACATGTTTATTCGTGATTGGTTATGAACTTGAGTATCAGAACATAAGTAGGATGTCATAGCGACGTAGAGATAGGAAGAATATCCGTTTTCCGGATTTCATTATTTTCCCTATGTTTCTTAATTTGATTATCCACTGTCAATGATGACAAAATTCCTGTAGTTGCTACAACCTCATTTTCCGTACAATGCATTTCCCGTTGGAAACCACAACATCAAAATTTAACTTAGTGGTTTATGCATTTCCAGGATAATATCTGCTATTCTGTTATTCCTGGAGCGTTGAAAAAAATAGAATTTCATTTTTCAAATAAAATAATAATGAAATTTAAGTCCAAAACCAACCAAGAGAAAACAAGTCTGTTTTATATATATATATATATATATATATATATATATATATATATATATATGTATATAAGATTCAGTTAATCTAAAATTACCTATAAATTATCCAAATCAAAAATATCTCTTTGCACAAATATTCTTGATGTGTCTGTTTAAACAAACTGATTTTCTAGGTCTGTAACGGGGTGTGCTGGGAGTGGAATGGAAAATGCAGGATTGTCAGAATTCGCTCAGCATGTTCTTCAACAAATTTGCAGTCAAGAGTGGGTTCTCGAGCGATGTCTTCAAAACCCCGAAGAACTTTGTCAGCAAGACATGTTGCTCGATAATATGCTTACTCCGAAACAGGTAAGTAGTTTTATTAAAAATGGATTGCATTGAGCATATCATCCAAATTAAATATTTAGACTTACCGTCTCTTACCTATCCATTAAGACTATATTATACTACTATATTTCGGAGGCTGTCTTACCTTCTTCTTTCAGTCCATAAAATATACGTAGAGATGCCCTAAGCGTATAAAGCATTTCTTGATCGTTCTAATTGGTTCGGAACTAAAAGGTCATTTAGAAAGTTATACATGTACGTGGGTAGTTCCAGAAGTACCCGATTTGACGTATAGCTGGCGGTTGTTCAAAAAACTTGACTATTGTCAAAAGTACCTACCTTATATAGCTTAAGTTTGAATATGCTACGTTGTTTAGTACGAGGGTCACGCCAAAAGTTTTGCAATACAAGAGAACTATACGTCCTATGAATTAACCTTTTTACATATGTTCAAAGTAATTCCCGGTGGTAGCAATACACTTATTTAATCTCTTCTGCCACAACTCAAATGCTCGGCGCCACTCTTGTCTTGGAATGCAGTTGAATAGCTCCATGATCGATCCTTTATTGTCTCTTCTGTGTGAAAACGTCTCCGTCAGTGCTTTTTAAGGTTAAAAAACAGCCACAAGTCGAACTTTGCCAAATCAGGGGAATAAGGAGGATGCGGAAGCTTTTTATATGATGAGTCTAATATGAGCTTTTTAATATGAGATAGTCCATTGTTTGCTTTGCAGTATGCGAGGAGGCATTGTCGTGGTGGAAGAGTAAACCTTGGATTTTCAAGGAACCAAAAAACTTGGGGTAAACATACTGTTGTGTACCCAGTTTGCTGTAACTGTCTTCTGTTCTTGTAACCTAATAGCTGCGACGAGCCCAGTGCTTCGGAAGAATACAGCATACATTACTTTCTTTATCGCTTTTTTTTTTTTTCCAGTAGTTCTTGGATCTATACACGACTTTCCTGACGAGTAGGGCAGTCATAAAATGGGATGTAGGTTTCATCACCTGTCACAATTTTTGTAAATCAGCTGGTGTCCACCATAATTTAACATATCCAGGGTTTCATAAGCAATCCTGTCTCTCTGCTTTCCGGAAGTCAGACAGTTGATGGGTACCCACCGTGAAATTACCTTTTTCAGTTTGAGATTCTCGTGTAAAATTGTGTGCACTGACGAGGATCCAATGCCAAGTGCCTTCTCTATCATCGCATAGATACACCTTGAATATTTAGAGACCATGTCTTGCACGGCAGCCACTAAATCCGGCGGTGGGGGCGCGGTGGCTCAGTGGTAGAGCGTTCACCTCCGGTGCTTGGGGTCCCTGGTTCGATCCCAGCTCGCGCCGTGTGGACTTTGTGGTGGACAAACACCGTGCTCGTGGGTTTTCTCAGGGTTCTCCCGTTTCCCCCCACTTTCTTTATTCCACCATTTCATTCATTTCTCATCATCACCGTCTTCTTTAGCGTAACCGGCATAATCATGGGACGTAAAACTGAAAAATTTCATGTCATTTTAAATCCGTCGTTGTTTTAACACGGAGGTTTTCCTGCACAGGCTTCACCTTGCAAAGACCTCCGACCCCTTTGAAAGTCGTTATACCATCTAAACAGTGATGTATATGATGAAGCGGTATCCCCAAACGCTGACCTCAATCTTTGGTGACAGTCTTTTTCGTTTAGGCCAACGCGAAAATCATAGTAAATCATGGCTCGAAATGCTTCGCGTAAGAGCTCCATTCCAACCCCACTACTTTTGATCACAAATATTACTCGTATACAAACTCATAGATTGGACAATGCAGTTTCGTATGTTTTCAATACTTCAGATATGTCACCTGTAACGAGAACAGAAAATAATTGCTTGCTCTCTTACAGTACTTGCGTATTGTAAAATATATGGAGTGGCTCTCGTATTTGTTTGGCAGCTATCAATGGTGAACGCTTCCAGTGAATTTGTAAACATGGAAAAAATGGGTCATCGTTATGTGATACAATACTTTCATTTAAAAGGTCTCAGTCTAACCAATATTAAAGCCGAGCTAGGGTCTGCTGTGGGGGGAGTCTGCTGCTTTGTTTACTGCAATAAAATATTAAATGGCAGAATTTAAACGAGGCCGGTTGTACGAGTTGCAAAGACGAAAATCGCAGTGGTCGACCAAATTATGTGACCACGCCAAATATGATGAAGAAAATCCGTAAAATGGCATTGGAAGTCCGTCGACTAAAAGTGCGTGACCTAGCAAACATGGTAGGCATTACGTCGCACATTGTCTAAAATTTTGGACCTGACAATGCTGTACGCGAGATGGGTGGCGCGTTTGCTCACAATGAAAAAAAAAAAAAAAAAAAAGCGTTTTAATCGAGTATTTGACAATGTTTCACAGCAGTACAATAAAAGTTTATATACTGAATTTGACATCTTCAACTTAAGCAAATCCTCACATTGGGCACTTTCTCAATAAAGAAAGGAAATTTGGGTATTACAGAAGTGACCTTCTTTCCCCTTGGAGCAAAATTTTCGAACATACTGAAATACATTTTCCGTTATTTTTAATTTACAGTTAATATGTCGAATTTCAGATCTCCAGCGTACGCGAGTTTTCATATTTGGCACTTTCTGACTAAACAAAAGAAAATTCAAGCATTTCAGAAATATTCCCCCTTTTCACCTTAGGAGCGTAATTTTCCAAAACACTGAAACACGCTTTCCGTTATTTTTAACGAAGAGTGTAGGTATACGGTGAATTTCATTTGTCTGGCTTCAGAGATTCCTGAGGTACACTATTCTTGGCAAAAACTTCGAATGCCTCCCTTTACCGTATGTATTTCAAAAAAAAAAAAAAAAAAAAAAAAAAAAAAAAAAAAAAAAAAAAAAAAAAAAACTTTCTTTTCCGGGAGACACGGTGGTTCAGTGGTAGAACGCTTACCTCTGATGTGTGGGTCCCTGGTTCGATCCCCGGCCAAGTAAGTTTGTGGTGGACAACATCGTGTCCGTGGGTTTTCTTACGGATTATTCCCGTTTCCTCCCAGATTTTCATGCCACTAATTCTTCCGTCATCACTTGCGTTAATCATCGTCTCCCTTAGCTGTACCTCTTTTTCTTAAGTACGACATGACAGTTCTTCCAATGAAGACAGCGAAAATTTGTTAGTAAGTGATCGTTTAATAAATCGTTAATAGTGTAGAAAAGAGTAGGGTGAGTAACTGTACAGTTTCTTTTGTAGCAGCCTGCATTAACCATGATTATATTAATCTTTTTTTTTTTTTTCCTCAGGCCCAGAGGTTATTACATATGATATGTTATCCAGATACAACAGCAGCGCAAGAGGACAGTTTTGATCAGCGACATATGATAGCTCGAATATTAAAGGTATGCATTTGTTCTGACTCTTATTTTTCCGAAACGGCTTTTCAGTTAATGATGTGTAGTTAGTACCTAGGTACAATAGATCAGCCTATTACAAAAATTTTCTGTTTTTAAGGCCGGAGCTTCATAAATCATGTAACTTCCGAACTACTTCACGATTATGTCCTATTGAATCTTGAAATTTCACATACACAAAATAAATGAAAGCTTACTAGTTGTTTCCTTGCATAATAGGTTACTTTAAAATAAATGTTAGCAAAAATGGTTCAGCTCATCTGGAGATTCAACTTAGGTTTATGGAAATATTGATAGCTAGTGTTACAAGAGACGTGTGTATAATTCTAAAATAGTGAGTGGTACAATACGAATATTTAGTGGAAGGACGCAGCTGTTGTAAGTGTGGTGAGGTCTCCTTTAATGTGTATGCCTGATTGCTGTGTGCAGCATGCGGTTCATAATTAGCAGTGATCAACTATTTGGTCATCTAAAATTAATCCGTTTGTAATTGAAGCAGAAGCTAGCAAATATGTATTATTATTTATTTATTTATTTATTTATTTATTTATTTATTAAATACAGAACTTGGACCAGTGGACGATGAGAATTTCGTGGTTGGACCTCCAGTTGATGTTTACACAGTTCCCCAGCAATTCAAGTGAACTAAACCAGTGGTTGGATATGGTTGCCAAAGCTGCCATCGATGTGTTTCAACTCACCAGTGAAGAAGAAAACTCCGAACAAAGAGGTAGTGGCAAAATGGAACAAAAGCCCGCTACTCAACCACAAAAGTAAGTAATTTTATTTCGTTTCTTGTATTTATTCATTTGTAGGATTCGTATCATTGACCATCATTTATGGTGCATTGGTAAAATTTGCGGTTACCTATTATCAAATTCTGAAACTGCAGATTATCTGCAAATAGTAATTTAATCGAATTTGGAAATTAAGTTTTTGTTTAAAAGAATTAGTGTGCGGCTGGTGTGAGAATGGAGTAATTAGCATAGCTGTTAGTGTACAAGTATATTAAGTTACAGATCCGCAATCGATTTTCATTCCAGTCCCAGTTTTTCACTGTTTGAATTTCATCTCGTATCAAGATGGAAGAACTCTCGGTTTTAATTATCGTAACTTCATTGTCCGAACCGGTTTAGAGTTTTTGAGAATCTAGTATATATTGGTGTTTTAGATTTTGCTGTTGTGTAACAAATTGCGAAACAAATTTAAATTTGCATAGCAGTTCATAATTTTGTCGACAGGAAAGAAAACGGTAATAAATTACTGTTTTATTATGTCATCATCATCATCATAGGTATTCTGCCTTTATTGGCAGGTCACTTGCCGCAGCTGAGAAGCTTCCATGCTCCACGGTCCTCCGCTAAACTTTTCGTCTTCGCGTATGATCTTTCTGTTTTAATATCATCCATTAATTGTAGTCTCCTTCGCCCCCTCCCTCTCTTTCCCGCCACCATACCCTCTAGGACGTCCCTCATGATACAATCTCTTCTTAGGCAATGTCCCAACCAGTTTCTCTTCCTCTTTCTAATAATATCTAAAAGTGTTCTTTTCTCACCCACCATTTCTAACACTCATTCGTTTTCCGCTCGACCCAACTAATGTTTTATTATGTGCTTTATTTAATTTATTGCTTAAGCATGAAATAATTAATAAATAGGATTTAGGATTTAGATTTCTGGGCTTTCGGCATCTAAGGCCATTTAGTTCGTCACGTTCGAGGGATGACGTCTCTCGGCGGTCACACTATCCGGGAAAAGGGAAGGAAGAAAGGATTGAGGAAGGAAGAAAGCAGCCTAGGACCGATAAGTTAGGTACCACCCCGGCATTTGCCTGGTATGAATGAGGGAAACTTCATTCAGGGTCGCTGACCTGAAAAAGCGTTTTACACTTTTTTGACCGGGTGCCTCCACCGAGAATTAAACCCGGGACCGCTCGCACCGAAGGCAAGAGCCTTAGCGACTACACCACGCGGGGCCACTAATTAATAAATAATCTTTGTATATTACAAGCATGAACGACAATGGAAAAGAAAAGTAAAGAATAATTGACAAAATTTAAATAATAGTAATAACTTTCATATAGAATATTGTTTAAGCTGGTATCTGGATTTAAATATACCCTATAGAGCTTTCTGTTAAGTGCTATATCCATAATGCCGTGCAGAAACAGGAAATTGACATCGCGCAGTACACGAAGTGAACTTTAATTTTTATGACAGAAAAATAACTTAGTGTTCCACATATGATTGTTTTTTAACTCAAAATATTATAGCCAAATGCTTCTCGAACGCAATGCATTTTCTTGTTTTCGTAAACGTTCTAAACCAGACGGTTTCTTCCGCATCTCAGTGAAAAACAAAACGGACGTAATAAAACTATATTTCTGGACCAGTTTTGTGAAACAGCTATAAAAACACAAGACAGAAAGGATGTACTGGTAAAGTACTATGTTTTTGCTACTGATCTATTTAGTTTCTGAAAAGTAGACTTTGAGATTTTAATCTTGACAGTCTAATGAGGTGCTTTATTTTCAGATGAAATAAAATATTCAAGAGCAGGTAGTTTCTTTGTCGTCCATTTAACAGGTAGATTCCAGTGGTATGTGATATGCCACAGTGAATTGGTTTGTTATTGAAAAATCTGAGAGGCATCTAAAGTAAAGCGTAGAATTTTGGGGGGACGTTGATCACTGAACTATATATGAGATTTGAAGAGAACCGTTTTGTCATAAAAGGAAGACACCGTATTTATTTGACTATAAGACGCCCTCTAGTTTGAAAAGGATCCTTGAGAATTTTTGTATTTTTTTTTTACCAAGTTCTAAATAATCAAAATTACAGATTGTTCTATTGATATAAAATATCTTAAGATACACCCTAAAAAGTTAACATTGGCTTTGTTGATAATAACTTACGTTGATAATTGGTTGCCTAAAGTAATTGTGGTAATGAAAGAACAGATACTAGTAAAAATACTCGTAGTATCGTAAATTTTCGAAAATGTGGTAGTTTTTGGTACATATATTTGTACTTTCACAATCTTCTTTACCGTATTTGAAATCAAGACAACATCGACTCAGTGTAAGACAACGTACAACTTTGACCTCAACTACCAAAGTCAATCTGCGAATGTAAGACAACTCCATATCTTTCTAATGACAAATTAGGAAAAAAAAAAAAGTCTTGTAGTTGGGTAAATACAATATATGTACGTTTACATGGAACTCTGTAAATTAGACCATAGATACATCGCAAATTGCGATGCGATACTACTTTTTAAAAAAAAAAAAAAAAAAAAAAAAAAAACGCTAGCTTTTAAAGAGACATTTACAATTTCATTAAATGATTTTCGAGATTTTGTTAATAATAAAGACCTTTCGTAAAGGGAAAAATTCTTCGAACCATCAGAGGCAAGAAAAATAACGAAAATTGTTGCTATGAGTTCAGTGCAAAGACGGCATTCAGTTTAATTGACAATGTAACTACAAATAAATGAAATTTCATTTCTGTTAAAAAAATATACGCCACAACAAATCTTAATACGAAAACCTTTAGAAGAATGAACTGTAAACGCTATTTGTGAAATCATGCTTAGGCAAACGGCATCAAACGGCTGCTGATTCTCGGGTTAAGAAGAAAGCAACCCCCGTGTATTCTAAACATCTCAGCAGTTCGTGATTTTTGCCAACAAAGTGTCAATATATGCCTGCGGCATGAACTAATCCTAATTACTGTTAAATGTTAATTAGAATAAATAAAAAGTAATAATAAACACATACACAGTAATAATATTAAATCAACTTTACTATACTTATAGAAGCGATTATCATTGATTAATATCCCCATGATAACCCAGTATTCTTTTTCTCGATATTGTAGAGGTGGTCACCTGAGAGTCACTCCGTTCCGTTTTCTTCACCTGTTGTTAACAGTTCTGATTATCACGACAGTTTGTTCAGCATTCTTTTATAAGAGTGAAAATAAATAGATAAATATAATTTTTTTTATTGAAATTAACCGTACTAGTACTTCCCTTGTGAAATAGAGAAATGAAAGTATTCATTTTGCAAGATTTTCAGTAGCTCTGCATTTGCATTGTCACTTGTCATGTGCAATGTATTAATATCAAAATAATTTTTATTAAGTTACCAATGTTAGATGTCTTTGTTATTCAGTTTGGTGAGGTAATAAATATTACAATTAGATTTTAACAAGTCGCTTACAAATAATACGACGTCTAAACGTATAGTTGGCTAACATTTGAATTGAAGTACGAATAACCTATCTAGCAGGAACCTATGTTAGTAATTATTTTTTCAACTTCTTAATTAATAGATAATGATTTTACGTCACTGTAAATTTAAAATCTCGAAATTATTAGTAATTCTTATTATTAATAGCAGTAATAAAATCACAGTGACATGAGAATAACTATAACAGTGACAGAGGGAGTAGGTATTTACACCGTTTTATCTTCTGATAATTCTTTTTTAAAATTGTAAATTTCAGGTCTGATGCCGAAAAGTCAAAATCGATATGGCTTGTGGCACCACTAGTATCAAAACTTCCAAGTGCAGTACAGGGTAGAGTGCTTCGAGTAGCAGGTACGTACTATCAAAATTCAGGGATGAGTCATAACTCTTGTAATATTTCCACGACTCTATTAGCAGGATCGTGTGTACACTGTGATCGACCGTAAGTGCAAGGTCACCTGCTAAGAGGTAGGGTAGCAAGCGGATTGTTTATCAAGGAGGCTGCCACTCTGTCAGTATGTTCAGTTATTTGTTAGTGGCAGTGACGATGAGCGCCCAACAATGTCTGATACATGAGGTGTTAATGAGTTCGAATTCGGGCAAAACGCTACGGCAGCAACTCAAACATTTGTTATACGAAAGGGGATAGTGCAGTGAACCCAGCTCAGCGACTCGGTGGCTTCAGAAGTTTCCTGCATGTTGTAAGAATGTCGAATATCAGCCAAGTTCGTGCCGCCCCAGAGAAACAGATTCTGAGGTCATACGTCGCGCTATTACGGAAAATCTAGCCATCAGCGTCTTGCACGTCCCTGTCTACTGTAGTGCGTCACCTTCACGAACTCGGGAAAACCATCAGGAGCTACCGCATTGTGTCACGTGAATTGACCCCAGCTCAGGCTCAGAGGAGAGTGGATGTGTGCTGACAACAGCTGCAGAGTTTGCGTGAACTGCGTTTCCTGGAAGGATTGTCGTATGCGACGAAAAGTGGGTGTTTTCCGAACTGGAATGTGCAAAAACAGCGGTTAAGCAAGGACTAACTTTCAGAAACGGTCGTCAATCAGTGCCATTTTGAGCATAAAGTCATGCTCTGTATATGATGAAGCTACGAAGGGTTTCAATTGAATACGTTTCTAATTGCCGTGCCATCAGTGTCGACCTTTTTTCCCGAGTAGTTGGAGATGTATACTGCACTATGCCGAAAATGTCCTGGACTGATGAACCGAAGGCGTGCAATAGGATAACGTAAAACGCAACACAAAATGTACGAACTTAATGGCATCAAACTGATACCATACCTAGTATATAGTCCTGATCTTGACCTTCGGGTTACTACTTGTTTTGGTCCATGTTGCACTTCCTGAAATCAGAAGCGTGGTGTCCCTAGTTCGTTCCCAGCTCACATCAAATAGGGGCTTTGTGTTGAACAAATCGTGCGCGTGGTTTTTCTACGAACTCTCCCGTTTCCTCCCACATTCTTCATTCATTTCTCATCATCGCTGTCTCTTTTAGCCTACATGACATAACCGTAGGACGTAAAAACTGAAATATTTCATTTCATTTTTGAAACCACGATGTTTTACCAACCAGCGAGAAGTGGAAACAGCAGTGACTGCCTTCTTTGCCTCTAAGGACAAGACGTGGTATCGAGGAACTGGTAGGAAGATGACTGCAGGTGTTTCAACACAAGCAGGGCCGGATTTCCCAATAGGCCCGGGCCTATGGGCGCAAGCTCCCAGGGGGCGCACGGCCGAGAGAAAAAATTCTAGTTTTACTTTAAAACACAGTTTTTGTGTCACGTTATCAAAATATTTCATGTAAGCTGTGTTCCTGAGATTAAAAATATTTTACACTGTATTAGAGTTTTATTTATTTATTTATTTATTTGCCCAAATGGCTAAATTGAACAAAATCAAAGTTATTCACCAATCTTTTGTTAATACATTAACGGTATTTTGTTAAGCCCAGAACCAAGTACATTCCTCAAAAAACTTGCAATGATAAAATTGCATCGTGGAGTGGTGTTTAAGCAATTAACATATGGGCCTGATATATTTTTTTAATAAAGGTTTTTTTAGGAAAGTAGCTTTAACCAGACTAGGGGGCGGAAAAAATTATTGGGCCTAGGGGCGCCAAAATGCTAAATCCGGCCTGAACACAAGGGGCTGTACTTCGAATGTTAACTTGCTTTCATTGTACTGTAATGAATACAAGTATATTATGTTTGTGTACCAGAATATTGCAAGAGGGCTTATTTTTGTATATAAGTTACTGTGTTACCAGCAAAATAATGACTGTACAACCTTTACTCCAAAAGTTGCTAGTCTTTGATAATGTAGCGTCATTTTTTTTGTAAACCGTTGTTAGGGTTTGTTTTTCCCAACTCAAATGTAATGTATTTGTAATAATATGCACTGACTCTTGTATTCCTTGCACTGTACGGGAACCGCTACGTGTTAAGGTACACAATGACACTTGTGACCTTATTCTTATTCCGTGTAAGTTAAATGGTTATGTGTGCATTCAGGTATTATTTAAACATGTTTGAATAATTTGTTTAAATCACGTCATAGTATAGTTGCATTACAGATAACGTATTATGCATTACTTTATTTCTTACTTTGCACAGTTATGATCCCCTATCAAATTTGCTGTAATGTATTACTATTATTACGATTTGTTTTAGACGTTCATGGGGTGTGTAATAATCGATAATTCACTTTTGGAAGCATGAAAATAAAAGTATTCAGCCTATGTTGGTACATGCAAAATGATCCATGTGAGATATATTTGGACAATGTAAGCATCATATTTTGGAAAAAGGGTTGCAGAGTCGCTTTGAGGACATTCAACACCATAGGAAATGCAAAGCATTTCTGATTTTCACTCCAAAAGATAATTAAAAAAAAAAAAAATGTCTATGAACTTCTGGGACAAAGAGTGTACAATTAGTGTTCTTCTAATTTTACACAAACATGAAATAGAATGTAATTTCTCTACAATTTAATGTAGTTTATTCTGGCACACAAAGTACCAATACAGTAATGCGTAGAGAAATGAATGGGAAAATTCTTCAAATGTTTTATACTCTGATATGGAGACTTAATTGTTTAATATATGAGAAGTTTTAAATTAAATTCTTCAAACATGCTCCTAAGACCCTTTCTTCTTATATTTTGATTCTTTAGTACTTCGTAGGACATTGTTAAGTGGCGTATATTTAATAAGAAATCTCGAGTTGCTTCTGTGTCTTCTTTCTGTACAATCTTGTTCTTCTTAATGAAGGTAAGAAAGGTGTGCTATTTAGTCCTATATGTTTGTTTTGATAAGTAAACTAATTAATTCGCAGAACACTATAAACAGCCATAGAGAAGGTGACGGAACTCTATGGCTGTTGAAATGCTCTAAGGATGCTGTTTTTCATTAGTTCACTCATCAAACAGCTTTGATTTTTAAACATATAGGAGTAAATAGCAACTTTCTTTGCTGCATTAAGAAGGGCAAAATTTAAAGGAATGTAATATAGAAGCATTTCGAGATTTCTTAGAAAATTCATCCATCAACAAAGTTCTCAGAAGTAACAGAAACGCCAAAAATAAGTACGCACAGTAAGGTAAATACCTTTTTATATAGGGGGGTGGCGCGGTGGCTCAGTGGTAGAGCGTTCACCTCCGGTGTTTGGGGTCCCTGGTTCGATCCCAGCTCGCTCCGTGTGGACTTTGTGGTGGACAAACACCGTGTTCGTGGGTTTTCTCGGGATTTTCCCCGTTTCCTCCCACTTTCTTCATTTCATTCATTTCTCATCATCACCGACTCCTTTAGCCTAACCGGCATAGCTGTGGGACGTAAAACTCAAAGATTTCATTTCTCAAGATTTTTTTTTATATATGTATCTTTTAACATAATACTAGTGCATAAAAATACATGAAATCTTTAATATTGCATCGTATATGCTTTTAAGACATTCATATTATACTAATGGCTACACCATTCTTAAAAATATAGTGAGTATATAGGGCGAATATGTACCTAATAGTTTAAAAGAATGCAGACATATCACATAAATCTCATTTATTAATGGAGAAAATTCTTGTGATCATCGCTTCCATCAGTAAATACTGGAAATCCTTTCGTGATGTACATATTGTTCTAATTCAGTTAAAAAAAAAAAAAAAAAAAAAAAAAAAAAAAAAAAAAAAAAAAAAAAAGCTTCACGTCTCTGTAAACTTGAATACTGTAAAAGGGCGTTTTAACTCCAAATAGTAAACAAAAATTACTTACTCTTATTAATAAATTTATTACGACTAGTTTAACATAATCTGTCTTTTCACAATTCGATTACACGATTCGATTAGTATAATTAGTAACTATAAAGTACATACAATACTTTATCGTTATAAAGTGCTGTATTTTAATTTTAACACAGTAGAGCTTAAAAGTAATTAGTTAGCCGTAGGGTATATATAGGAAACTGAAACTTTTCCTACATTTTTGGATCAAAAGTTTCAATATATTTCAATCAGAAATTTTCTTGTACGCCTTATATCTGGAGAACTACGTATAGTGTAGCCAAACCCAAACTATCACTTAACTCAGTATGATCTACTTATTTCGTAGAAAATACGAAAACTTGATTTAGGGGCCGTTCAAAAATTTTGTGGCCCCTAATCCAAAAACTAATTATTAGCCAAGATCGCAATCTTTTGATGCTTTTTTTTTTTTTTTTTTTAAATCATTTTCTAAAATTCTTGTTTCATACCTGTAAAATGCACTACTAGTATTCGATCAAGTTGATACTTTTACAATTTAAAGTGCATGGAAATAGTGAGCAGTTCAGATCGAAGCTGCTGTTTACAGTTCGTCCAATTCTGGTATAAGAAGTGTGAAAAAAAATCATTGACCTTAAATCAAAGTAGGACCTCCCTTGTTGGATTAGTAGCTAGCATGCGCGTCTTTTGTGTTCGTGATGCCGAATTCGATTCCTGACTGTGGAGCTTTGAAATTTAAACGCATTACAGTGGCTCGGATTCCATGTTAAACTGTAGGTTCACGTCTCATATGGCTTCGCTGCTGAATCACATCCCTTATACGTTTTAGTATTCTAGTAATGCCTTTTTAATGTGTATTTTTATAATATTTTCTCCTTTGCAGGTCACGTATTGGAAAATGGCAACTGGTCATCGAAAAATCGAGATAAAGATCGCAGTGTCCAGCGTAGCTCATCACTTCTGAGTCATCAGCCATTTTTATCCCTTGTTCTCACGTGCTTGAAAGGTCAGGATGATCAGAGGGAGAGTTTGCTGACGTCACTGCAGTCTCAGCTGTCACAGTTTCTTCATTTGTCAAAAGACGTAAGTATCTGTCATTAATAAATCGCGTGTTCCTTAGTTGTATTCTTGAGTAGATTTTGATACTTTTAATGATTTCCTTAAAACTAATCATGTATTGCAAGTACGTTCTGGCTTGCACTTAGTAAAAGGAAATGTTTCTGTGAATAATCGATTTAACAAACCTACTGATCACCATCAGTTTGAATTTAATTTTCATAATTAAACTTAACCTATTCTTACACTTGAAATATAGACACTGAACACTTTATTGAGGAAATGTAATGACACTTTGCTGGGTGGATATAAAATAATGCGTCTCCAGTAGTCATGTGAAAGATCCCATTCAACAGGTGTCCATTAGAACTGCTTTTTTATTTTTATTTTTTATTTTCATGTGTGTAAGAAAGCTTATCTTCAGCAGTTCCATGTATCGGTATTGATTCAACCGCAAAAGAATGAAAAATTCGGATGTTAAGACTTATTTTACTAAACCTTGGATAATCATTGTTGTGTTAGAGAAGCTTTCATTATTTATTTATTTATTTATTTTAATTAATTAATTAATTAATTAATTAATTAGGCATTCATTCGATTTTTTAAAAGTGGAGGCACTCGGTCGAAAAAATGTAAAACGCTTTTTCAGGCTAGCCACCCTGAATGAGGTTTTCCTCCTTCCCACCAGCCAAATGCCGAGGTGGTACTTAATTTATAGGTCCCAGGCCGCTTCCTTCCTTCCCTTTCCACGGGTAGTGTGCTCGCCGAGGGACGTCATCCCTCAGAACGTGACGGGCTAAATGGCCTTAGATGTCGAAAGCCAAGAAATCTAAATCCGAAATCGATTTTTTTAAAAGTAATATCAGGACAGTATATATCGTATGCGATTGATAGAACTCATCCAATCTTGATTAAAATTAGAATGGCGATAGAATTTCACGAGCTCAGTACATACACAAAATATCTCGGTATGAAGGCCTTTGGTTCCTAAATTGGCCGTCAAATTTGGGGTTCGACTTGGCGAGAGGTTATTATGTGTGGTATGCTATGGACGATACTTATCTAATCTTGCCGTAATTTCGTACGATAGTAGACTTTGTGTAGCTTAGTACGTACATGAAATATTACGATATACAGGTCGTTGGTTCTCGAGTTATTGACCACCAAACTTGGGTTTGGTTTAAAATCCGTCCGATCTTGATCAAATTTGGTTTGGAGGTAAAGTCTGACAAGCTTTGTAGACATTTGAACGTAATATTATGCTGTACAGATCTTTAGTTTCCAAGTTATTTGGTCATCGAATTCGGGCTTGAGCTCTGTGAAATCGAGAAATTTAACTGAAACGCGATTTAAGGAGCTCATCCGATCTTAACGAAAATTGGAATGGTGATAGAGCGTGATAATCTTAGTACACACAAGAAATGGTAGAAAACGAAATCCGAATCATGAAATTCTATGAAGAAAATGTGAAAGAGTAAAATTTACAAAAATTGTAAATGGAAAAGCAAAAATGAACATTTATAAATATTGAAGAAAAGTTAACTTCTCGGATATTGCCAATACTGATGGATTTAAAGCCCGAATGTACGAAAAGCAAACATGAAAAAGATACTTCGGACATGGTTGTTACATTAACGTAAGATAGTATTGCGTGACCAGCGAAATTGTCATAGATTTAGAAATTTTCTTTCTTCAGAGGGCAAAACTGATGAGCATGAGACTAAAAATATTGTATGTGTATGTGGGAGAGCAAAAGAGTTTCCTTATAAAGGCTTCTTAAATGCTAATAGTAGCGACTCATACATCACTGTATGATGTGCCGTATGCCCTATATCCGCATTAAGTAGAAGAAAAGTCACAGGTGAAAACTTCACAGATACAATAAAGGAAGGGAATAAAATGCACTGTTTTTCTCTTCATTTAGTAATACTTCGTTTTCACGAAGTTCTATCGACCTACTGTTCCATTAGTTTTATCTTCCTGTACTAAACTTCGTGTACTTACAGTTAAGTAACACTGTCATGTGACGACCGTGCATTGCAGCATGACGTTTATCTGTACGCTTCACAACGTTTTCTCTGTTCCTTAACACTTTTCTTTTTCTTTCTTATTCGTTCCTGACCATATCTGATAAATAGTTTTAGCGAAATAGCGCATTGTGTAATTTAACAGATTTTAGTTTACGAAACTCTTGTTAAATGTAGAATTGAATGTTTGTCCAGTATACAATTACACCCTGTTGGCTTGGTATATTTCTAAGTAACCGCATCAAAGAGACTATAAGCTGTTTAGAATATTTTGATACTTATCTTAAGGGAGGTTCAAAGGGGAAAGGGTATTTTAAAATTTATCCCAAAAATAGAGTATTTTACGAACTGAACTATTCATGTTAAGATGAAACTCGATCTGTAAACTCATTTTTAAAAGACAAGTTGACATACAAACACATGACTTGCAATCTGGAGAAAAATATCTTAGGGCGTAAGACACCCCTAGCACCCCTAGGAGAGAACGGAAAGGGATGATGATTAGAAATAATCGGAAACGACTGATATTAGTATTAAATACATAGTTTTCGGGTTCACTGAGATGAGTAGTGACACTCCAAGTCCAAGTTAGCCCCATCGGCATGCGGTGGAGGAGATTGAGAAGGAATGGAGAAAATATAATGACTGAGATTAGTATTGAACCGTAGGTTTTTGAGTCACCAAGCTAATTGGTGACACTCCAGATGAAATATAAGCCTAGCGTACTTATCAGCTAAACCGGGACCCGGCAAGTTCGTTCTTCGTCGTTATTTAATTTACGCAGTTCTTTATTTTCAGGTATTGTGCATAAATATTCTTCTCGTGCGAAGGAGGCACTTCTGCTAGTTATCCTATATAAATGAAATTTAAATACTTACCTTCAATTTGAGTGAGTTTAGTTTTCTTACTGAAATTTTCAACCTCAGTTTCTTTCCTGTGGTGACCTTAATGAAAACCACAGGAAAGAAATAGTGGTTGAAAATATCGATTAAAAAAAAAAAAAATACTAATTTAAATTTCATTGCGCACTTATTTAGTGTTATTATGTTTTTACTTTTTCCTGATAAGCTATTCATTACATTCTACATGTGGCCATTTTCCCTGGAAGCATATGGAATATAAGGTGTAGGGTTTTAGTTCTTTAAAAGGAGGAAAGATGCCAAGATCTGTGTATTAGGTTCGCGCAAAATGAAGTGTCCGCCCCAACTGCGTTATTTCCAAAAGAAGAAAATAAGAATATAATACTTAGTTACTCAAAATAGTCTCCGTATAGAACTATATATTATTACCATTGCACAGCCAACGATTGGATTCTGTGGCGAAATAAGTCTGGAATTGGCGATGCGAAGAAGTCCTCAGCTGCACGTTGTATCGCCCAACCATCACGGAAGCTCTTCCGTCGGAAGAAGTGATCGAGATGCCGAAAAAGGTGGCAGTCAATGGAAGAGATATTGGGGAAGAACGGAGGGTGAGGAAGGGCTTCATACGCAGCTCATGGGGAGTGTGCATCTTCCTTTGTATGACAGGATAGCGTAGTCGCTAACATTCTCGCCTTCGGTGCGAGCGATCCCGGTTTCGATTCCCGGTGGGAGCACTTGGTCGACTATTTCAGATCAGCCATCCTGAATGAGGTTTTCCTCATTCACGCCAGGTAAATGCCGGGTTGGTACCTAACATAGGTCTCAGGCCGCTTCCTTCGTTCCCTTTTCCCGGATAGTGTGATCGCCGAGGAACGTCATTTCTCATACGTGACGGACTTACATGGTCATAGATGCCGAAAGTTCAGAAATCTAAATCCTAAATCGTTTGCATGACAGCATTGTCGTACAAGATGAGAACACCATGTCTGTCGACCATTGGTGGGTGCTTGGATACAAGTTTCCGGTGCATTTCATAGAGTTCACCATTGTAACGATCTACATTGATGGTTTCATCTCAATTGAGAAAGACATTGATGGATCGCTCTCACCATAGATCACCATATCAGTAACAATACCTTTCGTGGGTGAAAAGGTGGTTTAGGATCAACCAATGTCCTAATCATTTATCGTTGTCATAGCAGATTCACTTTTTATCTGAAGTAACAGTGCAATGCAAGAAACTTTCCCGGTTGTTCCTTACACTCAGAGAAATGCACACCTCCAGACCGCGATTCTTGATTGCTGGTGTCAATTCATGTGACACCCACAAGTCCAACTTCTCAACCTTACCGATTACACAGAGCCGGCAAACAACAGCGGTGTGGTGTGGTATGGCCTAACTCGTCTACAGTTGCACGAACACTATTCCGAGGGTTCGTTTTCACAGTGTTCCTGAGGAGTTCATCTGAGCATGATGTTGGTATGTGCCCACAAGGCTCGTTTTGCAATGCTGTATCACTGAAATGAAATTTGAGAAATCAACGGTGAATAGTCGCATTCCTAGTCCTTTTTTGTGGATGTGGATGTGTGTGTGTATGAGGGGGGGGGGGGGGGGGGCTGGGAAGAATGTCCCACTTTGAATTTGTAAAGTAAAATTACTTGCAATTTTGTGTTCTCCGGGGTGCACTTTCGTACGATCTTGACCAGCAGTGCACTTTTTTCCTGACTGACTGAACACCCCAGCCTGTTTGCTAGACGTGTACTGAGTTTGTGACCTAGTCCATCCCTGTGTTGTGTTACTAAGATGAATTTCCTATCTGACGTCAAAGCGTTAATTTCATTAGCACTAACAGGCACGTAGCCAAGCCCCCCCCCCCCTTTCGAGACCAGAAATGAAAAAATTAAGGAAGGATGAAACAAAATAAAATGAGAAAAAGAAGGATCAGCGTTAAAAAATATTAAAAAAAAAAAAAAAAAAAAACAAAAAAAAAAAAAAAAAAAAAAAAAACGGGAAGCTTTGCGTTACTCTTTCTTATAAGGAGATTTGTATTACTTGCAATACATGGTGGCGAGGTGAGCGAGATATCCAGGAAGAGTCAGGGAATTTGAAATTTCTAGAAAAGTTACAGAATACTCAGAATTTCTGTTACAGAATTCTCAGAATTTCTGCTACTAGTCAGGGAGATTTCAAGCTTCCGAAAGCATAGTGCCGTTGAGTAACAGCGTGGACATTTTTTATTATAATTTTTCGTCATCGCATCCTTGCAGAATCAAACGGTATTTCAAAAACAATTTTCTACTGCTCCTTTAACCTGTCATTTGGAACCGACAGTATTGACGAAATAATAAAAACAAAAATTTATATGGAAAAGGAGTTCTATTAGCATTTGATTCAACAGAAAAAGGAACGCAGATATTGTAAAATATTTTACAATACATTAGTGAGTATGTACTTTTTATAATAGTGAATATGTACTTTTCATAATAGTTGAAATCATAATGAAAGGAAAATTGTTATATTTGAATGAACAAAGAAAGGAACGTAAATATTGTAAAATCTTTTTCAATACTTTTTTTATTCTTTTATTACTCCAGATTTCTTCATAGTTTGTTATTAAAATACTTACCAATATATCCTCATTTTATTGTCCTAACAAACCAATATATGTTGATAGTAAAGTAGTTTACATTGATCAAGCTCCTGAGCCTTCAGACTTTCATATGACGCCCCCCACCTCCCGTTACGAAATCTTGGCTAAACGAACCAATATATGTTCCAGTAAAATAGTTTAGAATGATCGAGCCCCTGGTGTGATGATCATAGTATTTCATGTCACGGACCCCCCCCCCCCTTCTTTCACGAAATCCTGGCTACGTGCCTGGCACTAATCTAATACAAATACTGCCCCAACATTAGTCTGAGGCAGGGGCGTAAATAAGGGTCCCACAGACCCCGCATTGCGGGGGGCCCAAGCCATCAAGGGGCCCCCAACTCGTGAAGTGGGACGTAGGGAAGGGGCCCCACTCCACGCTGTCTGCGGGATGGCCCCCAAGCCTGTAGTTACGCTACTGGTCTGAGGGGACTGAGAAGAGGAAGAATCCAGTCGTCACTGAAAAAAAAAAAGTTTTAAGAATTAGGAAGCAAAAATGTTAACCTTTGCTTGCTTATGTGTTCTTTGTAGGTTTCCTTCATTATGATACATTTCTGCAATATATGTTGAATTAGTATTTTTCTGACACGTATTTATCCAACGTTTATTCCAGGAAATGTTATATAAATATGAAGATCTAAAAGCAAGAGCCTTAATGCAAGATGCTTTACAACTTAGATTTAGCTTAGTTGGTGGGATGTTCGATACAATTCAAAGAAACACTGCGGTGACGACGGAATGGGCAATACTCCTGGTGCAACTGGCGAGTTACGGAGTCATAGATCTCAACAACAATAGGTAAGAATCATATTATGAAATACACGTGTATCTTTCTTGATATGCAAAGTTTGAAGTCACTTTATTGAATCGGGTGTGATAAAGCTAACATTTTTTTAATTTTACGTGATCATGATTAAATGTTATATTCGTGTCGCCTTCTGCTTGGTTTCCGTTGACCTCTTTATCACTGTAAATTTTTCGACAGTCTTTGTGCCGTCGTTTGTTTTAGTATGTGATATGAGGAACTAAAGAAATTACAAAGTTTAATTATTAAACTGAACTCGAATAGTTAATACAAAGAAAGGAAATATATTAAAGATGAACAATAACATTCTCTTTCAGATAAACGAAGGTAATCGTTTCTTGTAATTCCGTATATCCTATGTGTCTTCTCCATATGCATTTTCAACCAATTCCTTCCTTCTGATGCCTATGGCGTGGGAGGCCCGGGTTCTATTCCCGGCGGGAGCTCATGTGGTTCGGATTCCACGTTAATCAGTAGGTCCACGTCTCATATAGCCTCGCTGCTGAACGGGACGTTAAACTCAAAATCAACTCAACTCCTTCCTTCTGATATCAAGTTCTGCTGTAAAATCTTGTGGTTCTGTAATGTTTGTGAAGAGAATGCTTTTAGCAGCGGAATGACGGTGTGCCAGATTTTCTCTGTAAGACAGAAACAGATATTGAAGTGAGTTTGTAAAAAACATAGGATAAACAGTATCGCCTTGTCGTAGTCCATCATCAATTCTTACCATTTCTGTACAGCCAAATAGTTACATATTGTTTATAGATGTTATCGATAAATTAGATAGAACTTACTTCAATACCTCTTGATTTAGGAGTATAGATAACAGACGCGGTCTTTACTGAATCAAAACTTTTTTTTTCAGTCACTGAGCATAGCGTATAGGATAATTCATACTCGTTTGAACTATCTATCAATTCTACTATTATCAAGTATGAACTATTTTGCTATATCGATTTGAAAATTGTTAGTATACGCGCAATTGATTCCTGGTGGGAGTTCCTGTAGTCCGGATCCCAATGTAAGCAAGCTGTAGGTCCAATGTCTCGTTTAGTCTCGGTGCCGCAAAGACACATTTAACTGCAAATTAATCAGTTAATTAGTAATTAACTTCTAAATTAGCTTGTTTCCTTGGCTGGGCGAGGTCTACTTTTCTAACGGGAGTGTCGGAACTTAGGAAAACAATTTGTGAAAAGCAGGGAGAAGACTTACATGTCTATAGTTGGGTATATCTTCTTCATGTTGTTTTGTATGCAGTGTAATCATGGTATTTCTTCACTTAGCGGGAACTGTGCTGTTCTCTAAATATTTAGTGTGAAACTGCGCTAGTATTTTTCCACCACCATCTTTTTTTAAAGTATGTCTAATGTAACTTCTCTCTCGTCCCCGTTCCTAATATCGTGTGAAACCTTTCCTGCTGCAAAGGGCATCTCTTGCTTTTTCATCATCTTCACTTAATTTTACTTCTGGTTCTTTGTGTATGTTTCTTTATTTTGTTTACTCTATTGCTAATTTTTCCCTTTATGTTGCAGTGAGCTGTTTACTACTGTAGTGGATATGCTAGCAACCTTAATTCATTCCACGTTGGTGTCTGATTCTCAGTCAGACAAGGGCGAAGAGAATAAGAAACATTATCAGAATTTAATGAAGAAGTTAAAAAAGGTAAGGTTTAGTGAGGTATGTAATAATGCAGTGCTATTGTTTAAAATATTCAAAAAATTAAACTCTGCTACGAATATCGAAGGCAGAAGCTAATTGTTAGGTGAAGCATGTGAGTAGCAGGCACCATCTTTATTTATGAGTAAAATACATGAAAATACTTCGTTTTTACTTACAAATCGGAATTTAACATACGCGATGAATTATACCGGCTGAACATTAGTACAAAAGCGTAACTTTTTTGGATGAAAGTATAGTTATGGACACAATCCTGATCGTCCCTTCACATCCAACCATAGTCCAACCGTTTTCTTCCTCGTTGTGGGAGATGGATTAAGAAGAGGTGACGAAGACTGTTCTCCAACGAGGCATAATGGAAGAAACAGTGGATCAATGGAAGACTGCACTGCGTGTGTCCATAAGAGAAAGAAGAAAATTTTTCGAAGAATTTTAGAATGTATGAGGTGGTCCTTCTCATATAGGAGCATATTTTCCATATGCCACGTGATAACTATTGAAAGAAACACATTGTTGAACGCAGTGGGGAAGCTATCTGTTCTAGCATCTTTCTCTCACAGTCAGTTTGAAGACCAAGGACTTCCTTATGATTCGCTGATCAAATTTGTGCTTTGCTCGACTCATCCTGCAATGACGTCACTATTGGTGGAAGTGACCGTCGTAGAACAGTAGCTCTTTCTGTTGCTTTAGACAATGGAATGACTGTTAGTTGTGTCATTATTAACTATAGGCCAGTGAACTTGTTTACCTTTGTTGCATGGTCATTATTGGATCATTTGTTTGCAATAAAAATACATCCAATAACACGAAAAGATAATAATATTTGCCTTATTTCAGCCCTGATTATTGTTCTGGACCTGAGGACAAAAAAAAAAAAAAAAAAAAAAAAAAAAAAAAAAAAAAAAAAAAAAACCGTGAAATGTGGTGTGGCAAGAAAAGAGAAGTTGTTTAGAAACTGGAAGAGGGTTTTGTCTGTTAACATGCTTGAGACATCGGAAGAAAATTATTCTGAAGCCTCGAGAAATATCTCTTGACTCCACTGCGACTGATCACCAGATACGATTCTCTTCTCATCGAGGTTGGTTTCCTCGGTGCAGAAAATGGATTGGGAAAAGATGTAGAAGGCTCTTTCCTTGTTGCATCAGATATCAGTATTAAATTTAACATTGGATAATGACTTGCTTTGGAAGGATCTTCGTTATTTCCTAGAAGAAAATGTCTGTTGGCGTACTGTATCTAATTCAGCAACTTTTCTAACAAAACAATGCACATAAACTATCAGCTTTTTGCCCGCCGACTATTGTTCGTTTTCGCAAGTGAGTTGTGAGTCTATATGCAGTTAGGTGAGATCTACATAGAAACAGACTTTTCAATGCAAACACGTAAAGGAAGATAAGTTGGCTGATGTTCATAGCCCCACCACAAGAATCTGCTGCGTGGAACCATCGAAGCACTGGTCCTGTGGTGGAAGTACATAGCTATAATACATGTAGCTAAGAATACACACAGTGCTATTCAATATCCCTCTTTATCAGCAGCTCCACTTCCACCTTGTTTTTAGTGTAATTTTCCTTCCTCTTATTTTGATTTTTCCTTCGAACTTGCATGGATAGTGACATTTAGATCAAGAAAGAAAACTAATGAATTGGAATAATAAGATAAAAATTTCTGAAGATATATTATTTTCATCTTCTAACACAGCGTTACAGCTTTACGTTCGTGATAATGTAGTGGTAGTAGTATGAAAAATTGGAATGCCATGTGTACTTTAAGTAAAACGTCTTTTTGTTACAAGCAGTTTTCTTCTGTATTCCGCCTTAATTGATGGGGCCGCGGTGGTTCAGTGGTAGAGCGTTCACCTCTGGTGTTTGGGGTCCCGGGTTCGATCCCATCCCCCGCCAAGTGAACTTTGTGGTGGACAAACACCGTGTGCGTGGGTTTTCTCGGAGTTCTCCCGTTTCCTCCCACTTTCTTCATTCCACCATTTCATTTATTACTCATCATCACCGTCTCCTTTAGCCTAACCGGCATAACCGTGGGACGAAAAACTCAAATATTTAATTTCATTTTCCGCCTCAATTGAAAATTGATGATGGTGTTTTCAGATCAAATTTAAGTGTATTATTTATTTATCAATTGACGACGCAATAAGCCAATAATACGTGTATGTTAAAAAAAAAGAACACTTGAAAATCCAGCATTCAATTGAAGAACCTGATGAAAGAAAGGCGTGTCATTCATTTATAACTTTGCAGAAGAAAGCATTTAAAGCTTTCAGGACAGGTAACAATGCATGATTCTACAAATTTTAGATAAGAAATTGTACAATATTGACAGTTCAAACTACGAATAATAGATGGCACCAATTTCCGTCAACTGCGAGACAAAAGCATTTCTATGAATAAGTGGGATAAGACTCTTATCACAAAACACAAGAAATATACAACATTAAATAATTGGTCTCATTGAGGGACACCGTAGTCTAATGCTTAGAGCGTTGGACTCACGTCCACGGGTCTCGGGTTCGATTTCCGGTGGCTTCCAGCCTAGTGTCGTGAGGCAAACTGGGGAGTCACGCGAATGAAAGACGTGACGACCACTAGGTCTAGAAAGCTCCCGATACGGCGACTCAGCGCGCCGACCACGTGCTCGTCGCTAGACTGGACATAGTTTAGCCAGTCCCTGACAGATGGCGTTGTAGCGGCTCAGACTCAAATGGACTTTTACGCCAAGTTTTTTCTTTCTCATTTACGTAATTCATGGATAGTAAAATTCGTTTAGTTGTTCGTCTTTGTTGCGTCATTTTCGCAACTGCATCTACACGTAAGAATTGAATAAAATTTACGTTTTTCGTTCAACTATGCGAACATCTACCCTTTTTCATTTACTCGTACATCTCGTTAGAAAACTAGTTCTTTCCCTATCCAAAAAAGATTCTCGATCTAACTTACGAACTAGGCGAATATTCAAGAGTTGTGGAACTTGTTATTTTTTGCTGAGAAAGTAATTTTGTAATAGAAGACAGCCTTCCAAATATTTGCTTTTAGAAAATATACATTTAGAAATAATCATTTTCTATTCGATTCTGGTGAAAATAGAATAGTTGTAATAAAAAAAATATTTTGTATAGAAATGCATTTATCAGAAGTTGCAGCCAATTATATCCGTAAATTGCTTTTTGCAATATTCAGTCTCATTAGCAATCACCAAATACTATTATTTTTCTCTGTTGTAGCTTCCATAAGCCGTTGTCGCGAAGAATGGTTTGTACCTGAATCACAGCTACAGATGAGTTTTATACACCTGCAAAAAAATGAAAGCTTTAACATCTCATGGTTATGCTCATTAAGCTATTGAAAAAAGAGACGGGTGATTAATGAAAGTAAACAACTATAAAAGAATTGATGAAGTGAGAAATGTGGGAAAAAACAGGAGCACCCAGAAATGTACGTAAACGTTATTGTCTATCTCGAGCTCACACGGGCTGGAATCAAACCAGGAACGGGGCCGCGGTGGCTCACTGGTAGAACGTTCACCTCTGGTCCGTGGGGTCCCTGGTTGGATTCCAGCTCGCACCAAGTGGACTTTGTGGTGGACAAACACCGTGTGCGTGGGTTTCGTCGGGATTCTCGCGTTTCATCTCACGTTATTCATTCCACCACTGCATTCATTTCTCATCATCACTGTCTCTTTTAGCCTAGCCAGCATAACGGTGGGACGTAAAACAAATATTTCATTTCATTTCATTTCGAACCAAAAACGCTCTCTCCAGAGGTGAGTACTCCACCAATGAGCCATTGTGCCACCTGATACATATAAAAATACGTAATGGTCCGTGGGTAATAAATGTACGTGTATCTCTTGCCACAACTATGATACTAATCAGGATCTTTGGTTTGGTAACCGATGAGATCATATTACGCAGTTCGGCGAATAAGAAACGAAACTGAACTTCTGTTGCTAAGTTAGTTTTGGCACGGAAGTTTTCCATAGAAGTGTATCTTGAGTGTGACCTTGGGAACACCTGCAGAAATTCCCAGCTCGGTCGGTCGCCATTGTAACATGTGACGCGGCTAAGTATAGAGACTGGTGTTGTTATACCTCGCATCGTTTCATCAATATCAAGTTAAATGCGCGCTTGGAAAAGATTTCATCGGAAACATTTGAAATGTTGAAAAAGGTTTATGGGAACAATCGTCTTTCTCGTTGCTGTATATTTGAGCGATCCCAGGTTCGATTCCCGGTGGGGTCACTCGGTCGAAATAGTATAAAACGCTTTTTCAGGCCACCCGTTTTCCTGGGTTTTCCTCATTCACACCAGGCAAATGCCAGGGTGATACCTAACTTACAGGTCCCAGGATGCTTCCTTCCTTCCCTTTCCCCGGATAGTGTGCTCGCCGAGGGACATCATCCTTCTAACGTGACTGGCTATATGGCCAAAAGATGCCGAAAGCGCAGAAATCTAAATCCCTAATGTTCAATGTTGGCAGGGAGTTTGTGCAAGACGGTGAGCGCCTAGATCCATGCAGGTCTGTCAGAAAAACTTAAATAATTGACAAAGTTCAAGATATCATTTTGAATAACCGACGTGTAAGTTTCAGGATAATATAAGACTTGGTCGGGGTGAATTAGGAAACTGATCGATAAATAAGAGCGGAAACTGTGTGTACGTTGGTGCCCCATTCCTTAACGGAGGAACAAAAACTGGAAAGAGAGATTTTTGGTCCAGCACACAGCACAGTGATTGTTCGTGAGCTTTGACCCCCCCCCCAAAAAAAGTATTTGCGTGTTACCTCACCCCGCATGTTTGCCGATCTATCCTCGTGTAATTACTTTCTTTTCCTCGAAAAACAGCACAACTGAAGGGTTGCTGTTTTGATGATGTTTCCACCTAGGAAGAAATGACGATCTTGAACTCCATTACAGTCCATAACCTGCAGAAGGCATTCCGACTTACGGGATTGTACAAAGCTCCTAATGGACAAAAGAGATTGATACTTTGAAGAAATCCGAAGTAAATTGATTCCACTTGTTATTCATTTATTTTTACAGACCTTGTTTCGTATCCTAATT
The DNA here is from genome assembly GCF_964235325.1 of Thermobia domestica. NCBI lineage: Eukaryota > Metazoa > Arthropoda > Insecta > Zygentoma > Lepismatidae > Thermobia > Thermobia domestica. Next base: position 260,175,140 of record NC_137461.1, read on the forward strand.
GTCGTACTATTGTGCATTGTCGTATGTTGGAAGTGCATTCTATTCTATATTCTCCAGGCCCGTATCCAGGGGGTCTAGGGGGGCCGGGCCCCCTAAAGTTTTGCTGGCCCCCCTAAAATTTTCACGGTAGGCTTGCAAATGAACTATATTATTATTGGATCGCCCCCCCCTAAGTTCAGCCGGCCCCCCTACATTTTTGGGCTGGTTACCGGTCTGATATTCCCTAACATTCCATAACGTCAACTACTGACTTGCATTTCCTTTTGAAGGAAAGGAAATGCGGCAGTTCAGAAGGAAGCAGCCGAACTGAACTGCTTCCTTGAAAAAGAAGAATGTGGTAAACAGGAAACATCAGAGAAAAGATCTTCGTGTCTCTGCAGCCCCTGACAGCTAGGCATGCAAGAAAGCATGGGTCAGTACTGAAGTGTACTCTCCCCGCCAGTTCTAATAAATGGTCACGTCGTCAGCTTGTTGCTTTAGAAACCAGGCGGTGTTGCAATTCGCGACTTCCGTCCTTAACCTTTGTAGCATGTTCTGACCCATTCTTCCTTCACAGTGTGTGCAGTTGGAACCAAACGAATTAACATGGTTGCAAATATGTGCCCAAGGCCGGCCCTAGGCAATTTGCCGTAAAGAACAAATCTTAAAAGCCACGATTTTAAGTATTCTACCCCATCATAAACAACGAAGGGGAAGGAAAGGTCACTCGCACTCAGGAAGGCCTCTAAACTATAAATACAATCCCGTTTTGTCTGCTTTTTATTTATGTCAGTGAAAGATAAAGCAAACACACTTGCATAGCAAAGATGGTTATCCTTTTTTATTTTTTTTATTTTTTATTTTATTATTAATTTTTTTTTTTATAGAATTCAGTATCGAGCTTCAATCTCAATATATCAGTTTGTAATTCCAACGCAACTAGCTCTTTTATTCTTATTTCTTGATTTTCTTCTACATCAATTAAAAATTAAAAAGAAAAAAAAAACTTGTTTCCACCTTCAATGATAAGGATCTTATTTGTAACAAAGACAAGACTAGTTTTCATATCAAAACTGTGATAACTAACTAAATGGAACAGATGTTTGCTACTGTTCGAGAATTGAGTTTGTACTTGACAACAATCAAGCAATTCATGCTGGGATTTGTTTGACCGTTTGCTTTAGAACTGTCCCTGTGACCTTAAACTAATGCGACCTAAACTTGATGTATGAATGTAGTATTCAAATAGATCAGCTGGGTAAATTTAACTACCATCACAGGGTTCCTACTGGTCAGGGAAGTCAGGGAAAACTCAGGGAAAATTGTGCAGGTCAGGGAAAAAGGCTGGGAATCAGGGAAATTTTATAAAGTATATTTTTTTCTAACATCAATTGTACATGAATTTAAGCTTGGATAACCATTAATGATCCGAGTATGGGACATTGCTCTGATTTTTGTCGGAGGTAAGTAGAATGTACGTATAGGAATTGATTATTATTTGTCTCTATGGAATGAATGTTCTCATATAAAAATATTCACTGTTATTTATTCCTTATTTATATGTCAACGTCATCCGACACCTGTCATGAAAGTCAGGGAATTTCCCACCAAAGGTCAGGGAGAAGTCAGGGAAATAGATTTCTCCAGATCAGTAGGCACCTTGCATCATCATGAAATTTGTTTCCAACAAAAACATTTCAAATAATCTAGTTATGAAAGAGTTTGTCGCCCCGTGCAAATGTATGTCTTACACATATGGTAGAGCCGGCCCTGGCAGAGCTAAAGATAGAGTAGCTTGATTTCAATCAGGATTATTGCTCATCGTGTATATATGTGTTTATCGAATTAATTTAGCGAGGATTTTTATGATTAAAAGTACACTATTACATTTACGACTTGCCTTATCTTCAGGAACTGGGAGATCGCACGTCGCCATCGATACAACACATCCGACAGCTGCTTCCGTTGCCGAAACATCAAAGTGAAGTTGTAGCTTGTGAGCCTGTGGGATGCCTCACGGATACAAAAGGGAACAAAATAGCTGGGTTTGATTCTATTGATAAGAAACAGGTCAGTACTATATTAATCTTTGTTTTAAATATAATATGTAGTATATATATGTATACTAAACTGTTCATATTCATTGAACACACATGAAAAATTATATTCTTAATACCGGATATAGAAGTATTCATAGGAAACCCAGATCATATTTTTGTTTATTTATGTAAGATAATGTTGTGTGGCTTTTTAGAACATACTTTAAATTTATGGACGTAAAGTAACTTTGTATGACATTTCACAAGTTAAAAACATTTCATTCTTATTTTTATTATCAATTAATTTAATTATTTTATTTTTGAAAGTTAAAAATCAATTATATTTAGATGTCGCAATGTGTAACTAATATGATGTAGAAACAGTTTAAAATGACTATTACGGTGGCAGTTGGATATAACCGTATATTTAGCGTATCGTGGAATTGTAACCTCAAATTTATTAGTGCTGTAAGATAATTTTGTGCATCATACAATTTGTTGTAGGCAATAAGTATTCCATCATCACTGAAAGATTCGGAGCCTCTCCAAATCTTTGGGTCAGCAAGCTTGCTTTCCGTGCACGTGTTTGGAAATTTTCTTACAGCATCGAACTAGTGGCTTAAATGGTATTGTAATAGTATCCTTTGTCCTCTATGACCCTGCTCTTACCTAAGCAAGTAAAACATCATCTATACTCCACCGCAAAAGGTTTATAGTAATAATAGTTATGTCATTAAGAGCTGTAAGTATATTGATTTGTTTACTTTTATTACAGTTACAAGAAAATACTTACCTTCTCACTTCTCAGGGGGGAGGGGGCGGTGGCTCAGTGGTAGAGCGTTCACCTCCGGTGCTCGTGGTTTTTCTCGTGGTTCTCCCGTTTCCTCCCACTTTCTTCATTCCACCATTTCACTCATCTCTAATCATCATCGTCTCCTTTAGTCTAACCGGCATAAACGTGGGACGTAAAACTTAAAAATTTCACTTAATTTCTTCTCACTTCCCAACCTTTGTTAAATGGAGACCACTTATTAGACAGAACGTTCTACGGATCATCATCCTATTTTCACCTTCGAAAGCAAATTTACCATTTAAAAAATGTTTTGAGCTTATCAATATCAGTAATTATTTTGTTAAAATAATATTAATTAACATTCCCTTAATTTTATATTGGTATTAATAAAAGGAAATATACATTGTTTTTTTTATTTTTTTATTTATTTTTTTATTGAATGATATTAAGTAAGAGGAATCAAACAAGGATGTAGTATGTCTCCCAATTATTCAACATTTACACTGAATGTTCAATGAAGGAAGCATTAATGGGAATTGGAGATTTCAAATTTGGAGGGCAGACCATTAACATAATCAGATATGAGATGATACGGTTATTATAGCTAGAACCGAAGAAGGATTACAGAAGATGATTGACAAAATAGTTGACACTGGAAAACTATATGAAATTGAAGTCAACCTCGAAAAATCGAAAGTCATGATGCCGTGGAAATGCATCCTTACGGGTTTCAGTAGAACAAAGAGTACTTGAAGAGGTCGATCATTTCAAATATCTGGGAAGTATTTTGACAAAAGACGCGTACTACACCAAAGAGATCAGGTCGAAAATTGCAATAGCCAAAGAAGCATTCAACAAGAAAAGGTCACTCTTAACTAGCAGCCTTAATATTGAACTAAGGAAGAAATTGATTACGTGCTATATGTGGAGTATTGGACTGTATGATTCAGAGACTTAGACATTACGGAAGTTAGAGAAGAAATATTTAGAGAGCTTCGAAATGTGATGTTGAAAGAGGATGGAGGAGATAAAATGGACAGAGAGAACAACAAGCGAAGATGTTGTAAAACGGACAGGAGAGAAGATGACACTTCCATCCTTCGTAGAAAGGCCAATTGGATTGAACACATCTTGCGAAGAAATTGTCTTCCTTGTACCGCCATAGAAGTAAAGATGGAAGGAAAGCGAGAAATAGGAAGAACATAACTAATCAATGATTTGAAAAATAGAAGAAAATATTGCGAGTTAAAAGAGAAAGCTGAAAATCGAGAAACATGGAAGAATCATTTGCAAGTCCAAACAGAAAATTAAGAAGAAAAAAAAACTCATTAGCCCCAGGACCTGCCAAAAGGCAGAATATTTTAATAATAATAATAATAATAATAATAATAATAATAATAATAATAATAATAATAATAATAATAATAATAATAATAATATATCTATATCAGCTATTAGAATGTGTATAGTTTTTACTTTATTAAATTGTATAATATTTTATTTTCATAATCAATGCTGTTCAAAATTTTTAACTTTAGTGTATCTTCTCTTTTTTTATTTTTCTGTGGCAAAAAAAAAAAATACCATAATGGCAGAATTCTAGACTTACTTGGGGTCTGTGGAGCAGAGTTTGGAAAACGGTACAATATAGTAAGAAATTATTTTTTAAGACGTAAATCAATAAATACAAGATGTGTCCCAAAAGTCTTAAGATAACTGCAATAAAATACAGATGAATTCTGTTACGGACATAATTTACTTTTATTCTTCAAAATATATTACTCCTTAATAATGCACTAGTCTACACGTTCCTTCCATTTTTTTTTAACGTTCCACAATTACGCACCGAAGCTACGGAGGCGGTAATGAGACGGATGATAATGGTGGAATGACGAAAGTGGGAGAAACAGGAAAACCCATGTTTGTCCACCACAAAGCTCACTTGGCGGGAGCTGGGATCGAACCAGGGACCTCAACGTCAGATTTAAACGCTCTACCACTGAGCCACCGCTTCCCCACCAACTATCTTTTATCTTTTTTGAGTGTTGTAAAGCTCCTCTGTCATCGCAGTCTATATGTCTTGCATTCATTGAAAGTGGCTTCCTTTTAATTCTTCAAGCTGACTTTTTAGCAATATCCAAACTACTGGCAATCATTTGAAGAGCCATTCTGCGATCTTCTGTCAACTGACGAAAAACAGATTCCAACATTATCATCTATTCTCTCAGCTGGAGGTCGACCGTTTGCAGCATCATCCTTCACGTTCTTCCTCCGGTCTCGAAATTGACCATATTACAGATACACGTTAGCACGACTGATGCTAGCAGCCCTATTCAGGCGCGTTTTAAATAATTTGCGCCTCAGAGATTTAATGTTTCCAGTAGTATGGCTATAGCCGGATAAGTTTTAAGTTTAAACAGTTGCTTTATAGTAATACTTTTTATTATTATATAAAAATCAAATCGATTTGTGGTTAAAAACGCCACTGTCCCCATATGCCTTCTCAATCATTTCGAAGAGTTTTCACTGCACTTTTGTCCTCTTTAACAGAAAATGTATTTGCCATTCCTTGCTTATCCATTACTGTGAAGACAAGGCAATAACTCTTCATTTGCAAACCAAGTCTCTGTTCACAGGCTAACGGTTGAAACCTAGTCACTTCGTACATGAACCACTGGCTACTTAGTTTTGATGTCAACCGCTATGTGGCACGCATAGTATTTTCTTAAAACAAGTTCTTTCAGTGCTTTTCGGTCGCTGTGACGAAGCAGTTTAGATTCCAAAAATCACCTTTCTACAGGGCATGGGGAAGTTGCAGGAAGTGCATCGATCAAGGAGAAATGTATTTTGAAGAATAAAAATAAACTCTGTCCATATGAGAATTTATGTTGTGTTAGTTATCTCAAGACTTTTGGGTCGCACGTTATAATATAAGGATATCAATCGATATACTCATATTGCGTTCATTTACTATATTGAGACCCAGATAAGGTTTCCATATTGGTATTTCGAAATCAGAAAATGCATAGATCTCCCTTGTAATCCCAAGTAAATAGCAAAAAAACATGTTTTGTGTGTATGTTACAATCCAGTGTTATTGATTTTTTCCAAGGTAAGTTTTATTTCATGCTTTCGGTGATTTGTGTTGTGTTCTAATGTTATTGTACATTACAGGGTCTCCAAGTGGCCGAGAAACAACGTGTAAGTCCATGGGACCTGCTAGAAGGATTTAAAAGTCCTGCACCCATTTCTTGGTCGTGGTTCGGAGCTGTAAAAATGGAACGTAAGCCATTGTGGTATGAAGACGCCCACCGCCTTCTCAAGTACCATACACATTCCTTGTTGAAGCCTTCATCGTACTTTATGGAACCACCACCTTTACCGCCGGAAGACCTGGAACCTCCACCTGAAAAGATGGTAAGAGAGAATGCTTTTCTTAGTTTTAAGTAATAAGTTTGAATTTAAGTAATAATTTCTATTTAAATGTATATTTTTTAACTGGTGTGAGTCTGATTGCCGTCGTAGACCGTGGCAAAGAACTTGCGGGAGATCGTTAGTTAGGATCCTTACAAATTAGACATGAAAAGTAATAAATAATTAACATGTTTTTAACACTCACTTTCGTGTTCCCTGAGGACATATATCTGTAAATAATCATCTGCAATACTTTCAAGGGTTAATCGGCCTTTTTCTAGTAGCAAAAGATTGCAAATTTTACATATTTCTATTTCTTTCTCTTATATATTTGGTCTAGGAATTAATTCGTGCGGTTGGTACGCACACATTGAAGCTGTAGTACAAACACAAAATACATAAATACCTTAAGAAAAATATTGTCCATCGCTAGCCACCACTTTCGCCCATCTGTCAGGCAATGTACGGATTCCGTAGCGAAAGAAGTCCTCATCCTTGGAAGCGATCCAGTCAGAGACCCATGTTTCGATATCTTCTGAAGAAGTAAACCGCTGTCCAATCAAATCGTTGTTCATGCAATCGAACAAGTAGTAGTCCGAAGGAGCAACGTCTGGTGAATACGGCGGGTGGGGTAAAACTTCCCATCCGACATTTTCTAAATAGGTTTTGACCGGTTTTGCGACATGTGGGCGAGCGTTATCATGTTGAACAATAAGTTTATCATGTCTGTTCTCCCATTCTGGTCGTGTTCTGGCCAGAGCTTGCTTCAAACGCATTAATTGTCGTCGATAACGTTCTCCATTCATAGTTTCACCCGGTTGCAGCAGCTCATAGTACACCACACCTTTCATATCCCACCATATGCACAGCATAACCTTTGCACAGTGAATATCTCGTTTTGGTTGTGATGGACCTGGTTCACCTGGTTTCACCCAGGCCTTTTTTCGTTTAGGGTTCTCGTAATGGATCCACTTCTCATCACCCGTAATAATTCGATGCAGAAACCCCTTTCTGCTCTGTCGTTGAAGCAGCAATTCGCAAATGGTTTTTCGTCTTTCAACGTCTCTGTCTTTCAATTCATGTGGAACCCAATGTGACATCTTTTGAATCATTCCCATGGCTTTCAAGCGTTTGGAGACTGTTGTTTGATCAACGCCTAATGCTGCTACAAGTTGTTCCTGCGTTTGACACGAATCCTGCTCGAGCAATGCTGTCAATTCTTCGTCTTGAAATTTTTTTGGCTGTCCAGCTCGCTCTTGGTCTGCCAAGCCGAAATCACCACTTCTAAACCGTGCAAACCACTTCTGACACGTTCGCTCAGCTAGAGCATGGTCACCATACACTTCCACCAAAATACGATGACTTTCAGTCGCACTTTTCTGCATGTTAAAGTAATGCAGCAGGACACCCCGCAAAAACACTTTATCAGGCACAAATTGCGCCATGTTCACTTAACTACAAACTGGTGTTGTTGACGCTTTAATCCACTGCCCTATACTACGAACGATACGCGATGACAGGGGTTTGCAACACATGTGTGGATACACGGAACTGTGGGACGCTCCGTTCGTTGCGCCATCTCTTGTCCACCCGCACGAATTAATTCCTAGACCAAATATTTTATTCCTTGAACATCTTTAGAAGTGCATTTTCTGTCAAATTTACGTAAAAACTTATAAAATTAATGTAAAAGAATTTATAGAATAGGCAAGTTCAGCGGTTCCAGCCAGGTGTCATAACCACAAAAGTATATAACAGCTTTCCCCGCAGCAAAAACTATCTTATGTGTCTACTAGGTTGTAGTATTGTTAATGTATGCACAGACATTTAAAATTGTCAAGAACAATGTTGTGCAGTAAATTTTTATTCCACCGTTGTCATTTTCTGTGCTTCCTTAACAACATATTATACTGTGCTTCCTTAACAACATATTATACATGCCAATTCATATGTGAAGTTTCTTTTGTGTTTGGTGGTCTTTGTATGCAGTATATGAATTTTTTAAAAATAAATTTTAAGTATATATATATATATTTTTTAAACTAGAATTAGCCTTTTCAAGTGCTTGTGTAATTTCGTTACAATGAATTTTCTGTAATTTAACTATTGTCTTGTATGAGCTGAAGAGTAAATAGGGTTTCTTCACACTTTTAGAGGATTTTTTAGTCATACAGCATGGTAGTTGAATATACAAATATCCCAACATCTCTTTAATCTAAATAGTTCCGAAGTATTTTCTGATCTGTATACAGTCGTAAAAGGCAGTAATTAAAAACCTGAAAATTCACTGTAACAAAGTCAAAATCGCAAGGACTAGGGATAGTACAGTGAAACCTATGTTAGTCATCATCGGTTCCACTGCAAAGTGGCCAACTTAGACAGATGGTGAACTTACAGAAAATAAATGATTTTGAGAATAAAATCTATTATCGATCGTAGAAGGCACTTCTAATATAGCTATTAAATGTTCGTATTATCTATATATTTTATAAATAATACGTGGTAAAATTTATTTTCAAAGTATGAAAATATCGTATGAAATAAGTACCTGTCTTAGTTCTTCTTCAATCGCGCACTAGATTCCGTATGTAAATTCAACATGCTAATTATTTCCAAAACGCTACGGGGCATTACTTTTTCTTTTCTTTCTCCACTTATGACGATAGATGAGATAAGGTAAAATGTCAGTGTATTACCTATATGTAAAATGTATTTCCTATACTTAAAACATTCACACTCTCTCGCCCGCTACTTCCAGTAGTGAAACACCAAAAGCAGCCAATTGTGTATCTGGAAAATGGCTGTTGACAAGGAAGTAACAAAGGAAAACATTTTTTTTATCATCTTATGCATCTTTGTTTCTAACACTGTGTACCGGTAACATGTATCCGATCGTCATTTGCTCTAAGTTTCCTGCAAACTCCCCAAGGAAAAAAAAAAATATTCGAAGACGTGGCGAAACAAAAGGACATCTGCATCCGTCTGGACTGAACCACGAAATGATCTTGCAGTAAATAATATGAATGGGAAACAACCAACAATAACATAAAAGCAATAAACAATAGCACCATTTGATATATTGTTTTGAAGAATTACTTACAATGGAAAACTTTTCTTTTTTCTTCCTTGGGTTTTTAACCTCTCGAAATATAACAACAGTTACAAATGTTCAGAAATGTTTTCTAAGAAACGACTATGTTGGTGTCCAACACACAGAAGTGAATTATCATTAGCATCATAAGAGCAGCGTTGCTTGAGTGTGGCCAAATTCCAAGATAGACAGGTGGCCAACTTATAGAATTATAAGTAATCTATGTCTTACGGGAAAATGCAGGTTCCGTTGGAAAGAGACCAAGGTATTATAGGCAGGAGGCCAAGTTAACAGATTTTACTGTATATTGAAAGTATATGACCTTTGTGTAGCGTAATACGTTATGAATGAACAGAAACAATTCATTCTTTTTAACTAGACCGTATAGTCGAAAGTCTACTGTATAACAATGTCTCAGTGTTATCACCTTTCCTGTATATATTATATAATAAGTAGAATATACCTTATAATTGGAAACCATTGTGATTTCAGTTGAAAGAGGAAAGTAAAGCAGATACACCTAATTCCGACCAGTCTCCTCGTGGGTTGAAGCGTGGAGCCAAGGCTGCAAATGCTCGTCGAAAGAAGAAGCCGGTGAACGGTCAGCAAATGATGGGTCCTATGCCTCCAGTCCAGGTAAATTTGATGAACTTGAGATGTTTTTATCTATTTATATTGTGCTAGGTATTACTTTTGAGGTGAAAATTAAACTAAACTGACCAATTTTGTGACAGTTTTGCTTCATTGATTGATTGAACTTCGAACATCCCTTTTCAGCATTAAGGTATATGGGTGGGACCTTCTTTTTAAAGTGAAATCTGAGCTCATTGCATGCTGTATCCCCCTTCCTATACCACCACTGCACTAGAACCTATAGAACCGTAGTTAAAGTTAAAAATAAATTTGATTTTCAATTCACACAAATCCAGATCTCCAAAATAACACTCTAATGGGAGAAGTGGTCGTCTAGTATTTTATTAATAAGCACTTTTAGCACATCTATAAAATAAAATAAAGCTTAGAGCAAAACCAGCGCAGGGAGAGTGAACTGAAATCGCTGCACAACGAATTAACTCAGCAATCGATAATAGAAGTGCCATTAAACATGTCCGAACGTGCATTCAATATGATATTCCAATCTAAGGAATTTGAAGTTTAGCCATACAAAAAGTTAACCATTTAAGAATTTAGTACTCCTTTTGCGCTTTTATAAATAATTATATACTTCACTACCTTATTCAATATAGTAGTTACATATTCACGGTTTACCAGTTGCATTAAAAACTTAAATAATCGCCAATATATATTTTACACAAAATGTTATTGTCTGTTACATATAATCGTTCCAGATCCAGTGGCAACCCAGACCACTTCCTGATTGAATGAGTTGATACTTTAGAAACGAATATTCAAATTGAATTATAAATTCACTGAGTTAGGCCATTCAATACAAAAACAGAGCCCTTAACAGCATACTACATTAACAATTCTCATTTATATAAATAACTCGATATAAATAATAGTGTTAAGAGATGGGAGAGTAGTATAGTAAACTTGAGTTAAGAGGTGGTGCTACCTTATTTATTTAACAGTCCCGTTTCAACATTCTGTTATAATTTTCTCACCTTCATATATCCAGGAGTAGGGCTCAAAACAGTACAATTCGAGGGTGTATTCGAAAGAAGTACTTTCATCAGGAATCAAACTGACTTGCATAGAAAGTGAGGACGTAGACAGAAAAATGGAAAACAAAGAATCGATTTAATGTGGCATGTACAGCAAACCCTCCTTACATTCACAGGGGTCACAGAAAGAATATCTGTTAATTCTTTGGCAACGAATGGACACGCACTTAACTTTATGAAATAATGTTCGATATCAACTGCAGGTCAATTGTTATTAATATGGAATCTTTACCTTTAGTTAATGTTTTAATTTAGGACAGAGGCTGTTCTGCGTATGTGTGATGTGACCAAACAATTACGGCATTGATCGATGTGTCTTGATTCCGAACGATGGCCCGGCAACGTAGTTTCCATTGCAGATGACTCTGTGGAAGAACTATTAGTGGATCTTCTTCCATTCCTCTTCCACACCCTTCCAGAGTCCACTTACAGCTGCCACACTCTTTTTACCTAAAGTCCCTTTAAGCAATGCAAGTCCACAAAAATCCATTAGACTTGCCTCTAAAGACTGCACAGGTATCTAGTTGAAAGGTATGGCCTGTAGTCCAGTAGCTTCCGTCATATCGTAGTAGAATGCGAGGAACGATATTGAGGTTTGTGATAAAGCCTTGTTTTGCTGGATATGGATCATGTTGATCTCATTTTCGTGCATTTCTGGTAGCTCTTGCGTATCAATCTCTGGTAATACTGCAAATTGATTTTGCACTTCTTCACTATGCGAGTCATCAGTTTGTCTCGATGACAGTAGTACGCAACTATCATAAAATCTTTCAAGAAAACCACTTTCCATGCTCAATTCATTTTGTGAAGGTTCGCGTCTTTGTCTGCGTACATGATGGCTCTTAGTTTGCCGCAGTTGGAAAGGTACACCCACCCCTCATCCAATGTAGCCACGTACCTTTGGTTTGCCAGATGCCGCTCGTACAGCTCCCAATTGCGTTACTGTCAGTTGGCATCGATAAGATGTCTTCAGTCGTGAACACCTTATTAACATTCACTCATTGGCGTAAGGTGTGGTTGACAGTTTCTGAAGATTCGTTTAGATGATTCGCCATCTGTTTTGGTCAGAGTATTCTCTTGCATGGCCTGCGTCACGCTAATAGATGTCGCTACCTGCGCTATCGGATGATTAAACTGTGCAAGTAATTTGCCGATTTATAACTATTGTGACAATTTAATTTAATTGCAACTTAAAAGCTGTGTTGTTGCAATTTAATTATGTTTTAAAATTAATATGTTAATCTCTTGCATGGCCATTCTGCAAAGTTTCGCCTGCACGGTGGTGGCTTGTATGTATAGCGTGTTCTTGTCTCTTTTGTTGGAGAACCGAACGCTGAGGCCACGGAATCTTTATACTTGTCGATCACATTCTTGCTCAAGTCCAACTAATCTCACAAACCTTGCTCTCAACGGGTTCCTGATTATTAAAATACCAACCCTTCTACAAAACTAGCCTCCCAAAAGCGACTCAAATTTGGCGGCATTTTTGGTCTAACGAGAAAACACAAACACGTGGAAAATTATACAACGTGCTTCTCCTGAAGCGACTCAGTTCAGACGCGATTTTCGGCCCACCGAAAAATAGATACATTGTTTCACAGTTTACACACTACACTGACAGATGCGACTGACCAAGGTCAGGCGAGTCCATTCTGTGCGCTGGACAGAGGAATCGTGTTTGGTCAAACATACGCGGAACAGCCTTCAGAAGAGTTCCCTCGTGGGTATATATGGTTAGCGGATGTGCCTTTGGCGCAGGAGACCTGGGTTCGATTCCCGGTGAGAGCTCTCCTTCAGATTCCAGATTAACCTATAGATACACGTCTCATATAGCCTTGGTGCTGAACGGGACGCTAAATTTCAAATCAGCCAACCAACTTTAGTGTGCCCTTAAAAAAAGTGTTCATTTTCCACCATCCAATTAGGGAGCAAGGAATAAAATGAAAGTAACTCACTCTATTTATTTATTTATTTATTTATTTATTTATTTATTTATTTATTTTTAAACATTGTATTACGTCTTGTGCTTTTAAAGAAGTGGCGCAGGACCGTAAGGGTAGGGGATCCGTAGCCTCTACCCAAGAATTTTCTAAATGCGTTTTTCCTAAGTTGAGTCTAGCTAAATAGCTTTCTCGCACCCCAAAACAGCAAATTTTTCCCATTTCATGAAAATAGTTGGACCTCTCCGATATTAGTTTTCCCAAGATAATGTTTTCTCATATTTTCGCAGTTATCGCGATGCAAAGAAAGGTTTAAATAATATGAGTCCGGATCTACTCTGCTAGTTTTTGTAAACTTTATTTGCGTTATTTTAATAAAAGAGAGGAAGATGAAGCTTGAGCATCATTTCATCTTTCAGAAACAACGTCTTCAAGTAAATAGGATAGTATCAAACGACGTAGTATATGTTCCGTCTCTTCCGTCCGAACTACGTAAATACTAGTGCAGAGATTTCGAAAGAAAGATGTGTGTGTTCAATTTTATGTTCATCGTCATTTCCATTTAACTCGTTTACATAGCAAACTTTTAATTTTGAGAAATTTGGTCGTAACTTACATAGCGTTGGATAACCGCATTTATCAGCAAGCTGTAATGGAAGTTGTCTTACGTCAGATCTCTGACAAGACTCAGCTTCTTCGTGGCTAAGCGGTTAGCATGCGCGCCTTTGGCGCGGAAGACCCGGGTTCGATTCCCGGCGGGAGCTCATGTGATTCGGATTCCACGTTAATCAGTAGGTCCACGTCTCATATAGCCTCGATGCTGAACGGGACGTAAAACTCAAAACTCAATCAATCAATCAATCCGACAAGACTCGCTGTCAATTAATCTGTATAGTACCGTCAAATGTGATATATAAAGGAAACAATTAATACGTTTAAACTAAATATGAAAATAAAATTGTAAAACTATAAGTTACGTTTCATGTAGAACAATTTCTTTTCTGTGAAAAAGAAAATGGGAAATGAGCAGAAAAATGGTTTTAATCTTAAACATACGTCCTTCCTGTTTTTGCGTTTGAATACTGAGAAATGTGATAAAGATAAGGTTAGTTTTTGTTATTTTCAGTATTTAGTTCTTGTGTTTTAAATATGTTTTGTGAATTCCATGTTGGTTGTTCACTTTCAGCAACAGCCGCAAGTACAGCCTCACATGAATTACCAGAATCAGGGCATGTATCCGTCTCAGCCACAGTGGCCTTACAATCAACAACAGCAACCGGCCTACTACTCTCAACAGTTACCGCCAGGTTAGTTCACGATTTTTATCCAACAATTTTCATTATTTATTATTATTATTATTATTATTATTATTATTGTTGTTGTTGTTGTTGTAGTAGTAGTAGTAGTAGTAGTAGTAGTAGTAGTAGTAGTAGTAGTAGTAGTAGTAGTAGTAGTAGTAGTAGTAGTAGTAGTAGTAGTAGTAGTAGTAGTAGTAGTAGTAGTAGTAGTAGTAGTAGTAGTAGTAGTAGTAGTAGTAGTAGTAGTAGTAGTAGTAGTAGTAGTAGTAGTAGTAGTAGTAGTAGTAGTAGTAGTAGTAGTAGTAGTAGTAGTAGTAGTAGTAGTAGTAGTAGTAGTAGTAGTAGTAGTAGTAGTAGTAGTAGTAGAAGAAGAAGAAACAACAACAACAACAACAATGGACGTCCATACAACTGTTCTTGCTTCATTCGTAGCCGTTTTAGGTCTATCCGTCTTCAACAGCTCCTATGAAGGAGGGTAGCAACTGCGTTGAGGAATATAGTATTCCTTTCAGAATGACGATGGTTGAAACTATCTACGACGACTCTCACACTTCGTTCACCCGACATCAGAACGATCTCTCTACGTTCAGCTTTCGTCAGGACCATCTTCAATTAGTGAACCTGAAACGAAAAATATCTGAAAACTATTTAAAATCTCGAAAACCGTTAGAGCTAGACAAAATCAACCACAGATATGAATTCCTGGATAAATTTTAGTGTTAGATGATGTGTCACACATACTCCTTCCCTTTGAAAATTTTAACTTGAATCCAAGATGGAGGATTTCAGGATGACCGTCAAAAACGCGCTATTATCTGTGACATTTTCTCCCTTGCCTATAACATGTGTGGGAATATTTCATTACTGTATGTTGCGTACTTTTTATTTTATTCGACTGTCCTAAGACTTTTGGCCCACCCTGTATATATATTTCAATCGCTGCCTTCGTCCTAAGTGCTTTTCTTTCAGCTATTCCGTCCATAGCTAATAGCGTGATTCCTCCATATCTCATAATGTGTTCAAACATCCGATCTTTTCTTTTCGGAATATTCTTCACTATATTCCTCGTTTCTTCTATCATTTTCCATTTTACTCTTGTCTTTTTTTTTTTTTTTTTTTTTTTTTAACTCATCCACCCATCTTAATTTTCAACATTATTTTGTAGCACCACATTTCGAAGGTTTCCATTCTTCTAGAATTCATGTATCATATCCATGTAACCTCAGTCTGTCATTATTCCATAATTCAGATGGACATTTAGCTAATTTAAACCATAATAAATACACTTTCAGGCTATAAAGTACTAATTAATCCTAACACAAGCCACTTACACGTCTGCTCATACAAAAGACATGCTCTGATATAAACCACAAGGGCGTAACGATCTAGCCTATTCAGAGAGAGATGCCTGACACATACTGATTACATACGAGGTGGTATCAAAAAGTTTCGAGTATAGTTCTGTAACATGCCAACAGATGGTAGCGCAAGGCTGTATGCATAGGCATAGGAAGTACCAACCTTCGTAAGTCAAGAGACATCGTCCTGTGTATATTGGGCGCTATGCAGGTACTATTCTTACTACGTACGTTACCACGAGTGCGATTTTATCAGGAACAGCAAGTTAGAACAACGAGCACTTAGTCAAGATGCAGATGTACCTCGCCTTTTTCGGTTGTGGAGATAATGGGCTCTTCCACAATGAAAACCGTTGCTTTGTCTCAGAGTCGTATCCGTAAACCCAAGTTTCGTCACCGGTAATGATCCTCGACATGAATTACGAGTCATCTACGGCACGCTGACGGAGTTCTTGGTAGACTTCAACGCGGTGTTCCTTTTGCTCCTGGGTCAGCAGCCTGGCGATGAACTTGACAGCAGCACGGTGCATCTTCAAATCACACGTGCACTACGTATGACACACCGACAATGATAGTAATATTGTAGATTGTTTCCCGACAATCTTCATGCATATAGTTGCCAAATGGTCTCGACATTTTCGGGTGTTGTTCTCGTTGAGGGTCGTTCTAATCTCTCGTCATCTTCCGCTTTTGATGCGCGCGTGCCTCTCAAAACATCTCGAACGACTCATGCAGCATTGCCGAATCATATCAAGAGTCTCTGTGGTGGATTTGCCGTTTCACACAGAATTTCATGTTCACGTGTTGTTCTAACTTGCTGTCCATGATGAAATCGCAGATGTGATAACGCATGTGGCCAGAATAACATCAGCTGTACAGCACCTGATGTACACAGGTCAGTATCTCTTGGCATTCTGCCTTACGAATGTCGGTGCTCCCTGTGCCATTTGTTGGCGTGTTTCAGAACTAACCTCGAAATTTTTTGATACCACCTCGTATATGGAAACGTTTTTCTTTTCTGCTCCCCCTCCCCCATATTAATTACCGAGGAGAATGAAAATTCGAAATGAATTTTTATTTTCTAAATTGAGTTAGTAGAAAGAAAGAAAAGGAAAAAAAAACTAATGTGGCACATCATGGCACTTTTCACGGGCAGCCAGAATGGAATTAAATTGTAAACATATTGTGGAAATGAAGACTGTAGTTGCTTGATCACTATGTCTTAGTTGTCTTAGCTATTCAGTCTTAAGAAAAATAAAATACTCAACTCGAATGTAAATGTATGTGATGTTACTCCTGCACAGTGTGTATCTCTATATTTGTATGATAAATAGAGTATCTATAGTTAAGTCTAATGTCTTCCAGTAGGCGCTCCTCGGTTCGAACGGCCAATGAACCAGTCGAAGCAGGCGTTGTCACAAATGTTGCGAGCTAGAGGCCACCCTCAGGCACCGTTTATGGGAGCACAACAGGCACCGTTCCCAGCAATGCAGAGGCAACAATTTATAAGGTAAGTTTATATTACAATCTTTGCATTGCGCATACATATATCAAGGAAAACAAAGTCAATTTTGATCTTTTTTTTTTAAAAATAAATACAGACGAAGAAAAAGTCTATGTTTATGTATTAAAAACAGAGTCCAGTCATTTATTGCAAGCGTTCTCACGTTTACAATTTAAATTGTAGATGTAACGTATGATACAACACTTAAAATTACAAACAAGCAGCTGTGTGGAAGTAGCTCAAAGAAGTAGCTGTTGAACATCGAAGTGGGCGCAGTATTTGAATGAAGTCACGTGATAGCGTTTTAAGGAGGAAAGCAGAGAGAGTTTAGTAGGTAAAGATAAAACTAACGAGAGACCAAAAGTAATTTAGCGAGAATTAATAATAAAAGAGAAGAATAGATATATTTCTCAGAACAAATTAGTTTCTAAGTTGGTATAATTCGTTAAAATATTTAAAATATTTTTGTGCTGAAGAAAATGTGCTGAAGAATATGTAAATTGTGTGATTGTTTTTCTTCCTTTCTTGCAGGCAGCAATTACGAGCTCAACATGCATCTGGTATGCAGCCTCCACAACAGGGCATGTTCCCTCAGCAGTTACAGCATCCTGTTGGTCAAAATGTCAATCAAGGTGGTCCTATGTATACAAATCTGCAGCAGAGTAAGTACATTAGCTATATATTCATCATCATAAATTCTGTTCCTGAATTCTATCCTTCTGAGTGTGTGTGTAGGCATCTCCAGCCACTCTTCCACTCCATCGTACTTCATTTTGGAGCCTTTTTATCCTGAGTTCTTTTCATTCTACATCCTCTTGTACCTATCCAACCACATGTTTCATGGTTTTTTCTGTGGCCATTTTCCTGTCGTAAAAAGTTCTTCGATAAGCCTTCTTCTATCTTTTCCTATATGTAGGTACAGCGTAGCATAATTCTGTACTCTTTCTTCCAACCTTTCCTGGTTGAGTATTTTCAATGATTTAATATTTAATTGATCTTTTCTTGTCCTTCCGAGAATGGTTCTTACTAATCTCATCTTAGCATAATTGTAATGAAGTACTTGTTTTCCCACATTAAAATGTTCCGTGTTTCAGTCAGATCTTCCCTGCTGTGGTCTTATAATTACTAGTTTCTTCATTCACTGGGTTATCTACCGTCACTTCTGGACCCTGGTACTCTAAGGACTGTGCTATTTTCAAAGGTTTTCTTTGTCGTATTGTTATGTTTCTTGAAATGACCAGAGCTTTATTTTTCTTTTGGCTTATCTGGAGGCCATATTCTTTTTTGTACATTTGTCCTAGGTATCAGTTTCCTTTGTTCTTGTTTGATTTCTTCTTGAATCATTATATCATCTCTTAATATAAGATGTTTCTATTCCTTTCTCCAAACTATACCTTCCGGAATGACGGTGAATAGTCTAGAAAACACGATACTTCATTACTTCAGAACACAGATCCATCAGATGGTTTTTCCTCCATTCCAATATGTACAGCTTCCTTACATATGCGTTCACTAGTTAGGTTATCATTTGCTTCCTTTTGGTCTATGAATTCTGACTGTACCGTAACATTGCCAGCTTTTCTTGATTAGCTCTCTTAATGTAAATATAAAATCTATTGTTAATCTTCTGTTCTTAAAACTGTGTTGCTCTTCTCACATACTTTGTTTAGTTTAGTTGGATTATGTGTGTATGATCTTCTGTACGCTGATATGTACTGACACTCCACAGTTTCTCGTGTTCGAAATAACACGTGTTGCAATGTAGCTTTTTGTGGTTTTGAACATCACTAGCTCTAAACTATGCACTTTTGCCCACAGGTTCATATGAACGTTTTTCTTATTTTTGATGTGAGGAACCACCTCTTACAGTTTGTCTGTATAGTTCGTTAACATCCATTTTTATATATAGATATTGCCTTTCCCTTTAAATAATTCATATCTTGTAAAACAAAAGCTTTCCTGCAACTAGTTTACCTCTAGTTTCTATTCCTTTTTACTTCGCGTATGACACCATGAAAAAGGTTACCATACGCGCAGGAGTGAATGTAAAAAAAAGAATACAAATGGCTAAAGACAATTATTTTCCATCATATTTCAAACTTTATGTTGTCTAAAATGATTCGAGAGATGGTAAAGATTGGAGTAAAAAAGCTAGTCAAATGATACACATACATTAAACTTTATCTACTGTAATGGACATTATAGTAGCAACGTTATCTTCATCAGACATTAACTGACGGTATCTAACTAACTAACGTTATCTTCATCAGTTAGTTAGTGTCTGATGAAGATGACGTTAAATTGTCGAAACTGTAACACCTTATTTCAGTTTTAATAAATAAATATGTATATACTCTGGTCAGAAAAGTGTTAGTTATTCCTGTAGTAAGTTCCAGAGTAGTGATGGATGGAGCTACTAGTTAATAAAATATGAGTATAAACTTGTTTAATTAAAAATGAATATTCTTGTTTATTAATTTTATTTATATTAAACCTACTAATATATAATTGATAGGGCTGAGTTAAAGGAAAAGTAATAATTTGACAACTATATGAAAAATCATCTAAAGATTGAAGGAATAAATCCGAAGTGACTTTTTGGGCAAACATTAAAAATTCGGTTGGCTCCTAGTTATCTCAGGGTCGGTACTCAAATCATTAGAGAGATATCAGAACGATAACTCTCATTCAGTGGTACTGCAGAGTACTTGGTTCGATCACAGGTCAGAAGTCATAATTCATTGAGGTTTTTTTTCCATATACCAGGTATATATAAGGCCGTATAATCACTAGCATTAAAGTAAAGATTTCCTTTTATTTTCAATAAATCTCGAGAATATATAAACAAGTATTTTAATTTGTATAAAGTATAAGTACACAACACTAGTAATTGCAGAACAGTGTTGAACAAACAAAACAATTTTAATTACTGGGCTCAGCAATCACAGTTTTCTTTTGATTTAAGTTTGTAGCACACCTGCTAACAGTAAGTGGAAATGTAACATTTTAAAATGTGTACATTAAAGCATCCCCAATCAAAACATCCAGAACAATGAATTGCCTCCACAAATAGTTGCCAATGGTTAGTCGTAGTTTGAGGAATAAAGCATCAGAACTGGTACCTTTATTCTGAGAGTATCTATTTGAAAAGCCAGAAATTGAACTGCAAGTCCCACGGTAGGTTAATTGATTGCTTTACTTATTTATGTATTTCAGAATATTTACTTTGCGGTACACTTTCAGACTAACTGCAGTCTTTAGAGGCACAGCTTGGCGTAGAAAGTAAACGAAAGTTAGTAGAATAAAATAAACAAATAAATAGACCTTATGGAATAAATTAGCTGACCCATAGTTGGAAAATTTTAGATTAAGGATAAGATTAGAAAAAATAAAGTAACTTTTATCACTGAATTGGTATATGGGATGATGCAGAAAGATATATGCATTAAGATTTGTTATATTTTAGAAAGGCATAAACAAACATTTCAATTAAAAAATCGTATATTTGTTGCTAATGATTTATTACTACAATTACAAGTTTTCGTAAATGTAAATTAAACGATAATTATGATGCATAAAGAGTGAAAAAATGCATCAGGATTTCAACCCAGGTCTCCAGCTTACCATGCCGATGTGTTAACCACTACACTACCCAGTCCCCCCCTAAACAACCGCACCTTTGGTTTATTATTGGAAAATACGAGGCGCATATATAAAAAAATGGCCGATATTTAAAAAAAAAGAAAAAGAAAAAGAAAAGAAAATGATAGGAGAAGAAATTTATTGTGATTGATTTACATGTACATAGCTTAGCTATTTTTCGAGATAGTTTCACGAACCTCCATACATCTCTGGTAGCGTGACACAAGCGTCCGTATATCCTCTGTGTAAAAATCTGTCTCTTAGAGTGCAGCCATCCAGAACTGATGTCTTGAGCACTTCACTGTCCTTGAAAAGCTTTAATGCAAGCCACTTTTTCAGGTGAAAAAAGAAAGTAATTGCTAGGGGGTAAGGACTGGGCTGTAAAAGGAATGATTAAATAATTCCGATCGAAATCTTTGAATTGTCTCAACGGTATGAGTAGCTGTGTGAAAGCAGGCATTGTCATGGAACAGAAGAATTCCAGAACGTAGCAGTCCTCTCCCTCTATTTTGGATAGCACGTCACAAATTATTCAGTGTTTTGCAGTACACATCTGCTGTAATTGTTCGTCCTGGTTTTCCCAGAATTCCATAACAATCTCACCGTTTTGGTCCCAAGACACAGTTGCATGATTTTGTGAATGATAGTGTTTGTTTGAATTTCTCCGTTTTAGGGGAACCGGCGTACCACCATTGCATTGACTGCTGCTTCGACTCCAGGTTTCATCCTCCTCACTATGCGGGGAAAGAGGCCATCCCCATCCTCCCTCTAGTGGGCCAAAAATATCACATGCAGCTGTCATTCGTTGTCCATTGTAATCCTCTGTCAGCGCTTTTGGTACCCACCTCACATACAGTTTGTGATATCCCAGCTTGTCAGTCACAATTCGATGCACTGTTTTTGCAGACACTTCTGGAAACTCTTTGGTGTGTTCAATTATTGTGAACTGACGATTCGATAGCACTTTCTCGTTAATGCGTTCCACCAGATCGTCCGTCTGAACACTAGGCCTTCCGGTACGCTCATTGTCATGAACATTTGAACGCCCTTCCCGAAACTTTCTACACCATTGCCTAACGTTCTCTTCATTCATTATTGTCGGTCCGTAAATGACACACAATTTCCGCTGGGTGTTAGCTGTACTCTGCCCTTTGGCGTTCACAAATCCTATGACAAATCTCACTTCACATTTGGCGGGATTTTACATTGCGGCAGCCATTTCAAATTACTACCACTCGCACGTTCACAACCCTTCGGACGATTCTATCTCTGTTGAAAACAGAATATTTAGGCATTCTCCTTCATCAGTGTTTTCAATCCTGCGTACAAAAATTATCCGGTCGTTTTTCAGACGTGCCTCGTACAAGGCTTGACAACGGCACATTTTTATCTTATGAATGAAAAGGAAAGGGGAGAAACAGCAAAAATGTAAAGAGGATTGTTAATTATAAACTAACAATCTGATTTACTTATCATGGAGCTTAGGACCTGCTCATTACGTACTCAAATATACCAGATCCTTAATACATTTCTAGCTAAAAGGTTTGGAAGAAGTTAAGTACTTTGCCCACTCAAAATTTAGGAACAATTGCAAATAAACCTAAAGGAGAAAACATCGTAGCTACTGATTTTATCATCCAACTGGTCTGAGGATAAATGCTTTGTAATGTGTGAAAACAAGTATTTCAGGCTTCCTTCCATAATGTGGTTGTGCAGTGCTGTTACCCCAAGATTTTTTCTGACCCATAAGCAATTGAACGGTATATCCCACTCCTCTGCAGAAATTTTTATGCATTATATAAACGATATTGCCATCTTTTTTTTTTTTTTTTTTTTAAATTAACATGACAAACCTTGTGTAACTTGCTATCTAAAATTTCAAGAATCATGCATTGTTACCTTTCTTGAAACTGCTTATTTCTCACAGAGTTGTAATTGTGGGATACCTTCTTCCACCGGACCCATCAATAGAGTCCATACATCTTCCAAAATTTTTATTTTTCAAAGGAAAATTTCATCATCTCCTAGATAGTCCTCCATTCGTATTCAGTCCTATCTAGAAATAATTTATGACACACATAAACAGATGAATTGTGTACTAGTGTAAAGGTGGTATACTAAAAGAATGTGATTTTGTTTCCAGATATGAACCAAAACTATGGTGCATATGGAGCGCAGCCACCTATGGTACAGCAGCAGCAAATGATGGGACAACAACAGGGACAGCCTATTATGTCTCATAATTTCAACCAGCAAGGCTATGTACAACAGGGTATAATGCCCATGCAACGGCAACAGGATCCAGCATATATGGCGCAAGCACCTATGCAACAACGAGCGATGTCGCAGCCAACGCGACCACCATATCTTCAGGTATTACGATTTCTCCTATTTAAATAAAACCGATACAGTGATACAATATAACCTCTTCATTGACGGCCTGTCTTAACTTGGCATATGTTTAATTACAAAGTAAAATTACGAGGGTGGATAAATAAGTAACACACAATGTATGTTTTAAAAAAAAAGTAATAGGTAATACAGTAAGAAAATATACAAAGTAAGACTAATATTAAACCTACTTTTCAACATAGCCACCAGATCTCTCAACACATTTCTCCCATTAGCGCACAACCGATATCGATTTGGTGGGGACTCGGTATATTTTCTTTCCATGGATGTCCCCTTTGTTAAAGACACGTAATGGCATACCCAGGACTCGTCTCCTATAACTATCAACGTACCATGTCAAGTGGCCCAGGCATGTCATCATTGAGTTGGCCATTGTGGACATCTGTGAGGCACTTCTACGCCCACCAAGCACTCACTTTACAAAATTTCAGTTCCTCTTGTATCACGTCATACGCTGTACTGTACGAAATGTTGAACATGTTCGACAAAGTTGGAAGATGGATTCACCAGCTATTACGAATTGCCTGACATTCTTTCCGCTTAATACTGTTACTGGACACCCGGCCGTGGCAAACCCACAAGGTTTATATGATCCTTTTCAAAGAATTGGCACAAACTGGAGTGTTGCTACTGCCCATACAATCTTTCTTATACAGGCACACCATTTTCGCATGAATTTAACTTGGATTGAGTCTTTTTGCCCGAAAGAAATGAATTATACCTCACTGCTCTTCACAAGCAGATGACTGTAACGTACGCCATCTTGCCATCTTTACTCATTAGTTCACACTCTGCGGATAGAGGCATTTCTTGCGAACAACTCCGAACTACAATGTGAACTGTAAAGTACTTTTGGAAGGAAGGGGGGGCACAGTTTCCCAGTAGTAGAGTGCTTACTTCTGGTGCGTGGGGTCGCTGGTTCGATTCCCGGCCAGGCATCTTTATGGTGGACAACATCGTGTCCGTGGGTTTTCTCGGGGTACTCCCATTTCCTCCCACTTTCTCATTCCAACAATTTTTTAATCATCTCCCTTCGCCTAAAGGTCCTAATCGTGAGACGTTAAACTGAAAGATTTCATTTCATTTAATTTAAAAGTACTTCTCTTTCAATTTTTACGTCCCAGATCTGTATAATATCTTTGCATGATACTTATTGACCCACCCTCGTGTATTTAACGTTTCGAGTGGGGTTCTCGTTCTTACGTTATAATAATGCTTTAATTTTCAGGCACCGAATGTTACAATGAGTACTCTTGGTCCCATGAACCAACAACAGTCACCGTATGGAAGACCAATGCAACAACAAATGCAGACTCAGCAGCAGTTCCAGCAGGTGAGGATGCGACAACAGATGATGGTAATGCAACAACAGCAGCAACAGCAACAACAACAACAGCCGAGTCAGCAGCCACCACCCACATTGGTTGCACAGTTACAAAGAAGTTTACCACCGGGAGGACAAGGACAAATGTCGCATCAACAAATGGCGCAACAACACAATCCGTATCATCAACAACCACCGCCGTATTAATGAACAAATTGAAAACAAGAGATTATCAATGTCGGGCCAATAGATGGCCAACGGAAAATCAACGTTGGGCCAATGTTCGTCCTTCGAGAGATGTTTTTATAGCGTTTCCTTATGCTTCATGGTCATCAGTAACTATATATGTATAGAATAGATATTTATATGTCATGTTTGTGTGCTTTTCAGCAATTTAAAGCAGGTCAGAGTGGAACAAAAGCTTAAAGTGTTTTAAGAAAATCTGTGAAAGTGTAAAAATATTACAAAAATTGTATATACATATTTATCAGGTACATTCTTTTGTGAATATGGAGCTTAGTAATTGATTTGAGTACAATGTATGGCTTTCCCGTTGGAAGGTGGAATTAAAACGAATCGTCAACGTTAATTATACCGCCCCGAAATTGTCCATTCAATACTCGACTAGACATTGTTAAAAAAATATATTAATAAATAAAAAATAAAAGTGTAACCAGTGGTGTTAAGTTATATCATCACGCGATATTCATAGTGTAGTGGAAGCAACTAAAATTATTCCATATTTTTTTGGTGTTATTCTGTATAAATAGGTGTTTATACTTTCGTTGGTCTTTTGCTGCTGAATCCTTGAATGCAATGCCGTGGACACACATTGCGGCTGTCCAGGTTTGTACGTTAAGTGAGCAGTGAAGTATGCAATGAAGTATCATTTTTGCGTTGCTTTTTCTACATAATTGAACGAGTTCAGTTATAATTAAGGTAAGAGATAACACATGGCTGAAGAAGTTAATGAAACTACAATTCTATTATTGGTAATTGTAACATCGTGAAAAAGGACAAAATGCGTCATACTTCTCTTCTGAATCAAGATATCTGCTGTATAATGACATGGAATTGAAATGGATTATTTTTTCAATTCTTTTTTAATTAATTTTATTTTCTTGATTAAAAGTTGTAAGAATTCATCTTGTGAATAATTACCTTGTATGAAAAATTCTCACTAATGTTAATTTTAATAAAACTTTTTTTTCGGACTTGTGTACACATAATCATGTTAGTAAGGTATCAGACATGGTCATTTTCAAAAGAAATCTAACCAGTGAATTCTTCAGAGTAGTCCAAAAGAAAAAAAGAATTCAAAATCGTGATTCGATTCCCTTAGAACACTGAAATGGTTTTTCAGTTTTTTTCTTAAGGATATGTAAATTTATATTAATAATTCATGGATAATATATATGCATATTTGGGATCTCGTGGGGAGCAAAAAAGTACAGTACCGATCAAAAGTTTAAGACTACCTCGGATTTAGATGACACTAGTGTGGAATCTCGTAAGTTTTGTATCACCAGTTGTCGCTCATTGGATTGGCAATAACGAGCACTGCGCTTCCGTTGAGTGGCAATATGAACACACAAGGGTATATACAGGATGTTGTAAACACTTTTCAAAATATAGCTACTTCTGGCGTTTGAAACGTTAACAATCAACAAGCTAGAAAGAACTACAGAACTTTACAACTTATCCTTTCAAATTTGTCACTGCATTGTCTCCCTACGCGTATATTTTTCAAACAAAACCAAAGTACTGTCTCATCTTTCAGTCCTTTGTTTGTATAAAATACTTCTTTGATGTCCATTTCAAGATATATAATTAGGCAACCTGCAGTATCTCTTAGACTGCAATCCAACTGTCCGCAAATTTTATACTTTTATACTTTCGAAGTGATACACGGCTTCGAAGTTAGTGCGCCAAGTAGAAGATCCACGGTAGAGGTTCACTCAAATCCGAGATGGTCTTAAACTTTTGACCGGTACTGTATGCTTACATCCCTAATAGCCACAAATATCTTTTTAAAAACAGAATGTAAAAAAATCTATTTTGCATTCTAGCCGCCTCGGTCTTGTGATTTTTATTGGTATACCTGTTGGTTCCTTCTGTTAAAGAGGGCCAAGATGGCTCAATGTAGAGCTTTCAACTCTGGTGAGCGGGGTCCCTGGTTCGATCTAGCTTGCGCCAAGTGGACTTGTGGTGGATAAATTCAACAACTACTACTAACTACTACACTACTACTACTACTACTACTAATAATAATAATAATAATAACGGAAATTGGATAAAATTCCGAAACTAATGAATTAACGATTTATTTTTTAATTCATTAACGATTATGTCATTAAAACTTAACTCCTTTCAGTTTTAATTAAATTAAAAAATAACAAAATGTATAACTAATCAATTTAATAGTTATTTTTTAGCGAATTAATTACATGCCAGTAACAGGACAGCACTTTACATGTGAAAATTAGAAGCATCCAAAACTTATACAAATAGTACAGCGAGTTGGACACAAGACCGAGGAAGCTAGAAGTAAATAATAATTACACAGCATTATAGTTGAAGTTCTCGACCGTAAAGCTCTCAAAAATTCGTTGCCAGATTGATCCTTGGTGAATATTCACATTGAATTTATCCACTGGTCATTCTATTGGTCTATTGTTTGTAATCAAGATTTTATATATTAACTAACAAAAAATACCTTACTGACAGAATGCTGTTAATTTTTCTTTTTGAAATGTTTATTTTAAAAAAATAGTTGCTCTGGAAATAAAATTATCGTAAATAAAATAATAATATTTCTGGCGATAAGTCAACAAAAATAAAGTGACCTTTTATCTATGCCTGTAATCATAGTTGTTACAAATGTCGCATGTGCAATTTATTGGTTTGCCTGTTTTCGACGAGAAGTATGAACTTTGATTGTTCGGTTTCCTCATAATATATGTTGTGCATTAAAATAATAGCATAATTTGATAGAAAGTGTTAAATGTAATTTATATTCTAAATGTGACAAAATTACAATGTAACGGTTAATTAGTCCCTGGTGGAGAAGAATCCCAGTAATTTATTAAAAGCTGTTCAAATTCTGCTTCCATACATGTATAAGAAATATATCTATATCTATATATATATATATATATATATATATATATATCTATATCTATCTATATATATATATATATATATATATATATATATATATATATATATATATATATATCAGGTAATTGGCGATAGGTTGTGTTAATATCAACAACATTAATATTTGCTGGGGTATGCCAAAGTAGTGTCCAAAAAAGAAAATGAATTCTTATGGTATATCCAATTTCATATCAAAGTATATATATATTCAAGTTAAATATAAATATATTTAAAGATTCTAAAGTAATGTGTTCCTTTATGTATAGAAATTATGCAACAATACGTGTTTAAGTGACATCATTGTAGATTTAAGTAATATGCAGTACATTCCTTGCACGTATAAAATATGCAACCGAATGTTCCTTCCGTGGGTAACTTGTGAATATGTAAATGTGCTATTTCAAAATCTCTATAAATTGGGTTACATTCCATTTTCAGATTATTTCCTAATACTGTTAAAACAGATGAATTTATGTTGTTTGAAATTAATCTTCCAGTTTGATATGGTAAAAGAATAATTCCAGAATAGAACTGTTAAGCATTATTCATGTACTAGACGTGTTTTAACACTTACGTTGATACAAATTTCTGCCTTTTCTCGTAAACTAAATTACTATTAATAGTAACGGACATATTTAATTATTATTAGTTTTCAATAACAAGAACCTTATCTCCGCCAGTGAAGAAAATGTTATCTTCCGCACTGTAGTTCTAATGTTTTCCACTATTCTTATCACTGTTTCCTCAAACGTTTCGTCGGATTTCTTTAAATTATCCTCAATAGCTGTTAAGAGATGTAAATTATTTGTTGCCATGATTAAATCCCAAAGCGTTCAAAAAAAAAAAAAAAAAAAAAAAAATGACAAGGCAAAAGTTTATGGGGTTTAGGTCAGGCGACAGTACCCACCGTCTCTTCCTCTTAATTTGGCGTCCGGGAGATTTTGTCATGCAAAGTTGCTGACTTTTAATTAACAGTTTCGTTCAGAAGATAAAGTCCATAATAAGAATTTTGCTGCCTTTCACATTATTAGTGAATTGTTTAAGTGTGAATGCAAGTAAGAAAAAGAACAATGTCACAAACCAAAAAGATTATTTATAGTTATTTATCAGTGAAGTCGAGCACTAGTACGTGCTGTGTTTTTTAGTACGAGGGAAATTGCCGAATATTTTGTAATAATCAGACCTAAAGTATCATCCACACTATACGTTGTTTGTTTAACTTATTTTGTCTTGTATAACAGGCATGTCAATACCAATGTTGTAGGCTTTTATCATTACTTAAATGGGTGAGTATTGGGATTCTGCAGTGCAGTATTGGTATTGCAACGGTTTCCCAGCAATTGGAGAACTACTTTAATGAAAGAAGTAGCGATCTCCAGTTATTAAAGCAATGAGACTAGCAATATGCTGACCATATATCCTGCAATTTAAAATCCCGACTGGTTGGCTTAACAGCGAAGTCCATTTAATTAATTTTGCCCTACACATCGTAGTAATCTTAATGTTTCATCCTTTTAAAATTACGCGCTTTTTCAAGACATGGTAAATTTTTACTTAAGAAGCTGGTATTCGGCCCTAAATTATCTCGATTCATGGTTTGTACAGCAACATATCACGTGATGTTTTGAGTAAAACAGGACGGAAAAGTACCTACGAATTAATTAAATACGTGTAAATATTAGTTAAATGACAAGTGGCCATGAATCAGTATATGATTTAAGAATTTTATAAAGGTTATAGCTGTATAATGTATTTTATTATTATAATTCTGACCGTAATATGTTTTCACAAATTAAACCCTTAAAATAAAATGAATTGAAAGTTTGTTCGTGTTCCCTTAAACGACATGGAGAACTGAAGCAGTTGATACCGTTGATTAGTTGTAGTGAATTCTTATTCCATAATTAAGTATTAGAAACAAATTTCATCCAATTGTAGAAGTACAGTTTGATATTTCAATAAGATTTGTTTTAATTTTATTAGTAACAAACGTGTTCGTTTACACTTACAGTATTTGATTTGCAAAAGTCAACGTTCTGCTTGCATTCATATTTGGATAATTTACATGAAGTCAAAAGATGTAAAAACTAGTATTAAAAAAAAAAAAAAAAAAAGTATTTAAATAATTGTACCACTTGAAACTAAGATGAGAAATTCCAGAGTATTAATCTTTTCCATTAATTTAGTGTGATATATATATTTAAAAAAAAAAAAAAAAAAAAACACACACACACACAAAGCAAATCTGGTATCTTATTGATTTGATGTTTTATTCCAAAACTTTAAAGGCAGGAATAAATGATACAGATATAACTTCAAAACTGAATGCTTTATGTTAGCGTCAAATTTATGTTTTGTTTGGATGTATGGAACAGCTTTGTATGTAAGGTATATCAGTTTTCTTCATTGCACTTTTTTTTAAAAAAAATCAATAAGAAAAAAAAGTATTTTTTGATTTACATATGAATACAAATGCATTTATAACGTTCACTTGATCTTAAAGGTTAAATGAATTTATTTTGTATTTAAAAAACACATGTTCCGTTCGTTTCAACATGGCGTCGAATTAAAATAACATCAGAAATTATAATCTTATAAAAATTACATTGAATAAGCAAAAAATGATACGAGCATCCATCCTAGAGTTATATTTCAGTACTATGCCTCAGTAATTAATATTGTACAGCTAAGAGATTCATTAAGATAATGATGTAAGTTTTCTTCGGTTAAGGAGTTTCACTTTAGTACAGGAATTATGATACGAGAGAGCAAGATTTTACTGAGTTTGCTTTATCTCGGTGTGGCATCCAAATATTTCTGTTTTGCCGTTTCATTTACTCCTTGAAGATTATTTCTTGATGTCTCTGCTGCTTTAGAAGGACGAAAAAGTAGTGTGAATTATCTTTAACAGACCCCTATGACTCATTTTACTTTCGTTATACTCAGGTGTCAGTTTAATTCAGGTGAAATTACTCTATTTAGGACTTCTCGTGACTATTAAAAAAAAAACCGTTAAAAAGATGGATTTCTTCTGAATACGAAATTTCTTATGCTAAGGTTTCACTGTATAATCATACGCACAATTTCTAGGATGAAAACAAAAATCAAAATAAAATATAAAACTTTTGAAACTCTTCTAAATGTATCGTAATTCTTTGCATAATTTTAGTAATAATTAGGAAGTTCTGCTTCTCAATTATTCGCTCTTTAACGAGTATGACTTTTCAAAATTACTTTGTTAGTTTCCCTTTGATTAATTTGTGAATTTTCGTCATTAACAAAAATCTGCAATAACTTACTTATATATTTCTGAAATAATCTTGCTAAAAAATTAATCCGTAAAGTTTTCGCCGTTAAGTTTGATTACTTATAAATTGACGTTGATAGAAAACACTTCCTTCGCGTGGTTATGAGATCTGTTCGATTCCCATTGGGAGCTTACGTAATTCGAATTTACGTTAAGATATAGATCCACGACCCATATAGCATGGGTGCTGAAAGAATCGTTGAACTATAAACCAACCAAATAGTTAACATGGTATATTTGTTTCTGTGTAATTAATCGCCTTAATTTTCATGAGATTGTTATATACGAGGAGCGTCCAGTAATTTATTTGCCTAGACTGGAAGAAATGCAGATAAGCTCACTGGTCTTTATTGTTTTTCAATGTAGTTCCCAAAGAGGTTATGCACCGTCGTCACTTTGCAAGCAGCGAAGAAATCCCAGAGGAAAAAATAATCTTTGTCATGGCCAAATGACTGGGAAACAGCCTGTTGGACCTCGTTGTCCGACGAGAAACGGTATCCCCGCAACTGTTTCTTCAGGTCACGGAAAAGGAAATAGTCACTAGGGGCCATGTTCGAACTGTAGGGAGGATGATTCAACACTTGAAAACCACAGTCAGCAATGGCAGCCTGAACCTTCTGGGCCGTCCCACAGACATTCGCTACATGCCGTAACACATTTTGCTCACGGCCACTGCATTACGCCGACTGACCTCAAATTGCGCAACGGGGTTCTCCACATTGTTCTTGGCGTGCGTGTCAAGTGTCATTATGCTCCGTTCCTGTCTAGGTAGATAATTTATTGGACACTCCTCGTAGTTCAAACTTGTCCTTTGGAATTCCAATTATTTTTTTTTTAACCAGTTATGATCGATAATTGTCAATTAATTATTCTTCAGTTAATACTTCTATCGGTAACTTACAACTCTTGTAATAATAAATTCTATGCGATATTGAAGTCTTTATGGATGCTGACTTGAAAGGAACGGAAAAATGAATTGATCTAGATAGCAGATGTTCAAAGTTGCTACATTTACTTTTTGGTTCAACGGTCTAATTACTCTAGAAAATTGTACAAATGATCTGTCAATTCCTGAATGTGAATTTGTATTATATTGTATTAATATATAGTACAGTATATTTGGATTAACTAATTTCGCTTCGAAATATAATAGGGGAAGAAATTATTGCCCAAAGTTCTGTTGAGAGAGATTCTTTGGTCAAATCCGAAAATCAGTGTAACCTTATGTTTGAATTATGATCTTTAAGTATTTCTTTCTTTCTGTAATTTTATGTAATTTATTAAAAAAAAAAAAAAAAAAAAAAAAAAAAAAAAAAAAAAAAAAAAAACACTGAACAGAAATGAACGGGTTAAAATTTTAAGATTACTCTTCTATCGTACACACTTCATTTGATTATATTTTGTGTACGCTTGTCAAGTATTTATAGTATTATTTAAAAAAAAAAAACAGTTAAAATAACTTTGTATTTACATGTCAAGATCCTTAGTTTACTGTATACAGGGTTGCCGCTGTGGTTCAGTGGTAGAGCATTCCTCTATTGAGTGAGGTCGCTAGTTCGATCTCAGCTCGCGACAAGTGAGCTTCGTGGTGGATAAGCACCCATGCGTAGGTTCTCCTGTTTCCTCCTATTTTCTTTATTCCACCATTTCATTTATTCTCATCATCACCATCTCCTTCAGCCTACACGCCATAACCGTGGAACGTGAAACAAAGATTTCACTTCGTTTAATAAGTCAGCAACGTTACAATACCTTCTTTGGTCGAGCACCATATAAGCGTTAGTACATATTGTCTTGCGTTTGATTTAAGATGAGAATACATTAAATTGTATTTGTCACAATGCCCCTTAGTCTATATTGCACAATTTTTACAGTAACTCTACTACTCTCTGTATCCCTTTACTGCTCTTTCGTTATTTCACGCATTCACATATTGAGGATCACCGGTTGATGCGAGGCGAATTGCAGGATAATGTTATTTGCAAACTAAAAATAAAAAGCCACTTTTTTGAAAATTGTCGTTGTGATAATTATCAATATTAAATGTGATGGAAACTATAATTTATTACATTTTACACTTCAAACTTAATTTTTTTTCGGTGCTCTCTTCTTTTCTATTTTATTCGAACCAAAGAATCTTTTCTACAAAATATGACGGCAGTTTTCTTCCTATGTGGTGTATAACTGGAACTAGAATTGTCATCAAATGGTAACGTCACGACAAAAAGCGTTTTCCTTGCTCCAGATTTTCCTGTATTAATGCTATTGCAAAGAAAACGGTATTCTTTAATTTACGAAACGGCTAATAAATTTAAAGAAAAGAAAAAACATATTTATAATCACTTATACGAGAAGGAAGACACTTTTTGATCTACGTATACAGGGCAACGTATCTTTGGCCTTTATTGGCCATATATATATATCTCAGGTTTTCATTTCTTAGAGAAGTAGTTTATGTGGCGTTCAATTGAAATTATAATCTATATTATGTCTTTATTTTATTTATACGTCTACGAAGATAGTGGTTTTCGTGAGGCAGTATGCATGTGTGATAATCATGTGTTATATTACATATGAATGTAGTCTCACTTTAAGTGCGTGTGAAAGTGTTTGTTTACAGGTGAGAACAATAGTGCAAAATATGATCCCCATTTCTTATCACTTATTGTATATATTTTTAAATATAAATGTTTTATTCTGAATTTTAACAAATTGTTTTATTTGTATTTTATTCTATTTCAAAAATTACACCTTTAGCAGAATTTTGAGGTTGAGTGTTGTGTAAAATAAACACAAGGAAAAAGGAAATTTCCTATGACAATTGAGCAAGAAAATAGGGTACACAAAACTGAATGGACTTGAATAAAATGTTTTTAAAAACAAGTAACAGTGTCACGTGTACGCTACATAAAGGAGTCTGGTTTGTATTGCGTCATATTTTCTCAATATTGAAACCGGATTTGGTTTCAGTAGAGATTAGAGTGGAGATGGAATATATTCTTAGAACGCTTATTCGATTTAAGAAAACCGCTTCTCGCTATCTATTACCGCATAGTAATCAATGTGAAAACCGGAAACGGTTATTTCTACCACTTCCAGCTTAAAAATCGCCTCCATCAGCGAATTCGATTCCTAAATTTTCGTCCCTCTACAATCCTCACTAAACTTGGTGGTGGCTCATGTGGTACTTGCTGATTACTCCGAACATCATACGCTAACGGAATATCCTTCTTCATTTGCCGTTATCTTAAGATTTTTTGTCTTCCGGATGAACCGGGCAAATTCCTTTAAAATTGTCATAGTTTACGCACTATTTATTTACATTCATACAACTTGAATAAATCCCTTGTTTGGTTGGTTTAGAATGAATCCTCATGAATTTTACAATCATATCTCTTTATTAAGTGTACAATTTTGCTTCTGCCGTTTTCCAGTAGATAGTTCTAGTGGTAAGTGGTGGTGGAAATACACCATACAAGAAGTTTGGGCATTTGTCGAACATAACTCCATCGAAACAGTCGATTTGTGTCCGCATTGTAAATTTATTCCCGATTGAAAATGTCAGTTTGCGAGCCAAATTCTAGTCATTTGCGGGAGGTTTTAATTTTCTGCTTCAATAAAAGAAATCTGCAGTGGAGGCTATCGAATGTTCTCAAATATGCATGACGAGATCGCTTTAGTGAAAGACCGTGTCTTGAGTGGTTTCAATGCTTCAAGAACGGTGATTTTGACATCGAAGACCGGCATGGCAGTGGAAGAGAGGTTTTCAGATGCAGAATTGGAGGCATTACTTCTTAAAGACTCGTGCCAAATGCAAAAAGAATTGGTATGTTCATTAGGAGTGATCCATTTCAAAACGTCTCAGAGCCATAGGAATGATTCAGAAACAAGGAAATTGGGTGTCGTACGAGTTGAAACAGAGGGATGTTAAACGGCGTTTGTTTGCTTGTGAACAGCTCTTTGAAAGTCAAAGACGGAAGGAATTTCTGCATCGCATTGTGACTGGGGACGAAAAATGGCTTCATTAAGATAATCCCAAGCGCAGAGAATCATGGGAACTTCCCGGCCTTGCTTCCACGTCGACGGTTAAACCGAATATTCACAGTTCCAAGGTCATGCTCTGTATTTGGTGGGACCAGCTCGGCGTAGTATATTATGAGCTGCTGAAACCGACTGAAACAATCACAAGTGATCTGTATCGAAAGCAAGTAATGTGTTTAAGCCGAGCATTGAAAGAAAAATGACCGCAATACAACGAGAGACACGATAAAGTGATTGTGCAGCATGACAATGTTCAATCCCATGTCGCAAAGTCGGTCAAAACACACTTGGAAACGTTGAAATGGGAAGTCCTACCCCACCCGCCGTATTCTGTGTAAAGGGAAATCCAGTACGGAAGCAGACAGTGATTGCCCGTGAGATGAACATCTCCAAGTGAACGATGTCCAGGCTACTCAGAGACGATTTTAGTATCCGAGCCTACTGACGGTCAACGGGACACTTCCTGACGCTGTGTCTGATGGAACAAAGAAAGCGTTAATGTAAATGCCTGCTTCAGCGGTACGCGCAAAATCAGCACAGACAGATTCTGTTCACTGATGAGTTGTTGTTTAGTATGAAAAAGTTTCAATCGCCAAAATGATAAGGTGTATGCGTCATCAGCTCAGGAAGCCAGGGACAAAGTTCCGAAAATCTAGAGAGCCCATCATCCCGCATCCGTCATGATGTAGTAGTGAGTGAGCTATGCTGGCACCACATGTCTTGTGTTTTGTGAGAAAGGAGTGAAAACTAGTGCCTGGGTGTGCCGAAACACTGTGCTGGAGCCGACAGTAAGGACTTGACCCCAACCTCTTCAGAACACCCACATGGATTTTCCAGCACGACTCGCCTTCTGCTCATCACAAGGCAAAATCAATGCACGAGTGGCTAGCGCACAATGTGCCTAACATCATATCCTCTGAAGACTGGCTGTCTAGCAGCGCTGACCTTAATCCCCTGGGTTACAAACTATGGACAGTGCTTGAGAATATTGCCTGCAAGAAGCGTTATTCCAGTGTCCAGTTTGAAGCACTCTTTACTGGCTGCAGTGGCGTGAATTCCCCTGGAGACAGTGCGTGCTAACGGCGGACATTTTGAAATATGATTGGTGCAAACTGTTATCAGACCATGTGTGCTTCACAATATTATATGCATATTAGATTCCCTTTTCTCTTATTGCTGATATTGAGTTCTTTTTTCTTTGTAAAATATTTATGGCTAGACCAGGCATATTCATTTAAAACATCTGGAATACATAATGTTTTTTTCTTTGCAAAATATGTATGGCTAGACTAGGCATATTCATTTAAAAGAAAAGATGATTACCAATAGGAAGCACCCGTCCCTCCTATCTTTCCAATGTATTTTAGTAGAGAGAGAGAAACAAGATTTGCAACAAATTAATCAAAATCAAGTGATTGAGTTCGAAACTCTGACCAAAATCAAACTAAATAAAAAATCAGAGTATAATTCGTGCAGTTTTTTCGTATGTTGCTTCTGTAATTATTGGGAGCATGTTTCTGAAGAGGAAAATTAAATGCTTTCTACAACAAATTATATATATACAGATGGTGATCAGAAAAATGGAAACACCTGTACGAAATTGCAACTTACCAGATTAATATGGTGTCGGGCCACCTTTCGCCTTCAGAACAGCCTTGATGCGACGTGGGATGAAGGCATAGAGGTCGTGAATGGTAGCAAGTGGAATTTTACACCATTCCTCGTGCATTGCATCGGCCAGTTCTGTGAGAGAGGATGGAGGTGGAAATCGTCGCCGGAGTCGTGTTTCCAAGACGGACCACAAATGTTCAATTATGTTGAGATCTGGGGATTGGGCGGGCCAGGGGAGGTGTTGAACTTCATCCCGATGTTCCTCAAACCACGCTGCAACAACGCCAGATGTATGAATGGGTGCATTATGATTCTGGAAGATGTGTCATTGTCCGGAAACAACATCCGGAACATAGGATGCAAGTGGTCTCCTAAAATTGCGACATAATCGTTGGCAGTGATTCGTCCGCTAAGTGTGACCACAGGACCCAATGAAAACCATGATATTGCGGCCCACAGCATCACCGAGCCGCCGCCATGTTTCACAGTTGGGCGGAGACACTGCAGATCGTAAGCTTCTTTGGGCGTTCTCCACACATAAACACGGCCCGTGGTTGGGAATAGGGTGAAGGATGATTCATCCGACCATATCACACGTTTCCAGTCCTCAACGATCCAAGTTGCACGGTCGCGGTACCATTTGCGGCATGCGAAAGCGTTATGGTCCCTGATGAGCGGTTTGGCCCGTGCAACACGACCCCGTAAGTTCATGTCATGTAATTCGCGGGGGACTGTGATTGTCGAAACAGGGTGGGGGAGGTGCTGATTGAGTTCCTCCGTCACTTGCTCCGTAGTGGCACGACGGTTCTGCGTGACAATGCGCTTTAATACCCGGCGTGACCTGTCACTCATGATTTTCTTCCGCCCACTGTTCCGCTTCGCCGATGTGGTTTTCCCGTGTGTTGTGTAGGCCGTCGTCACCTTCGACACTGTCCCACGCGACACAACTAACACAGTAGCCACTGCCGTCACACTCACTCCACATAACCGCGCACCAGCAATTTGCCCTCTTTGAAAATCTGAGGTGTCTCCCATTTTACACTACCTCCGTCTGCTGCAGCCTCTGGACACTGCTGTTCCACTGCGCCTGACGTAGTATGGAGACCGACCTAACACACCACCACCAGCGGTCCGGCGCTGTGGACGCCACAACACCACTGCCAACCCATACATCTGACATGTTGCCAACTACAGGTGTTTCCATTTTCTGATCACCATTTGTATATAGGGCTATATAGGATAATTTAAAAAACGGGAAATTTTGAAAATGAAATAATTTCATGAAAACTCATTTAACAGTAAAAATAATGCCATTTTATAATATATACAGTACAATTTATTTTTTGAAGATAACATGTTGCAGGTGAACTTCTCTACGCAAACATTCCTGCATTCTCTTCGTTACATTGTTCATGGTTTGACGTAACATCTCAACTGGAATTTCGGCAATTGCTTCTCGGATTTTGGCTTTCAATTCTTCCATTGTGTAGCAGATCGCCTAAGAAACGCTTTGCCTTTAAATGACTCCATAGAAAGAAATCACAAGCTGACAAATCATAGGATCTGGGAGGCCATTGAATGTTACCATTTTTCGAAATTACACGTTCCCCAAACAATTTGCGTACAGTCGTGTTGTGTGGGACGTTGATCCATCTTGCTGCAACCAGGCTGTCAATAATGTGTGGAAATCTCGGTAGTTGTTGCACAACAAAGGTTTAATCATGGCGAAGTAACGATTCGATATGACTGTAATCACATGGCCATTCTCGTCCTCAATAAAAAATAAGGGCCCATCGCACCGTATGATGACAACACATCACAGAATATCTTTGTTACTGGGCAATGGATGCTGGTGTAGCTCAAGGGCGCCAATCCTGAGGGCCGAGGGAGCCCGGGCCCCCCGAAGCTCATGTGGGTCTCCTCATTTTATTTATGAATATACAATATTTGGCATAATTTGCATTCAATTTGTCGTAAAATCCTCATATATGCCTTCTGCATTTGAATGCCCCCCCCCCCCAGTTACAGAGAAATTGGCGCCCTTGGTGTAGCTCCATAGCAATGTCTTGTGCCTAATATCGAAACTTTTTCTAAGCATTCATGATAACTAAATGGCAGTGTGTCGTTGACAGGCTGGCGTACGTTAGTAGTGTTACCAAACACCCATTGTTGCTAACACAATTTTCAAAATTTTCCGTTTGAATCACCCTGTATATTGCACGAATTATCCTCGGAATATATATCTAATTTGTTTTTGGACAACGTTTGAATATTCATCTCTCGAGTATTTTGAATATAGACTGAAATAGTGATTACGTCATTTCCTCCCCTTTACCATGGTGACCGCCATTTTGTTTTCTACACATACGTGATTTGAAGTATGAGGTGCTGTGTAGTTTCATGTGCATACGAACAATGGCTGTGAAATTATTTAGAATTTTCAAATATTTTGAGGACGAAATGAAGTTGGTGGAACAAGAAACAACTAGCCGAGAGTGGTTCTGCACAAATTTTTAAAAACTTGTTACAACAGTAATTCTTCGTGCTTGGAATACTGTATATAATGTCAATACCACCGAAAGAAAAATTTAAACTTACAGTGAATAAGGGGGATACACTTTGATAGATATTGTAAATATCAAAATGAAAAAAATAAAAGTGCGATATGAAAAAGAGCATTTCATACAGAATGTAAACTTACGCTGATTTCATTTTAATACTTGTCAATATAGGCCTATAATTTTCTCTCTCTATGAAACTAAATATTACCTAATTGTTTTTTCCATCTCCTTTTTCCTGCTTCATTTATGGGAAATGTAAAGAAAAATTACAAGCGTCCCTATCGCTATAATGTTTACAATCAGGTACATAACACATAACCATTTTTGCGTTATTTCTCAGTCCCCGCTTGTGTTTGTATAGAAAATAAAATTGCGATCACCATAGCAACGAAAAGAATGTGACGTCACACTATTTCAGTCTATTACCGCTCCTTACGAAATACACTGACAATTTGGAATTCAAAATGTTTCAACACTGAGACCGTATGATACATGAATCCAGTTAAATGTTGGATGTGAATAAGGAAACAAACATCGTGCGCTCATATTGTCACATCAGACTTGACTTGACCACATATCCCAAAAATATGTGTGCCAAAAGCCAGGTGGTCAGCACTGGCCCTTCTAGGGCTGTTGCGCCAGGATTTTATAGAAGTTTTATGTTTATTTCTATACAGCACTGGTGTTAATGAAAGGTAAGTACATGTTTACTAGATAATTCCTTCAAGGAATTATTCATTTTCAGAACAGCTTAACATTTTAAATTAACCTTATCTCGCTATACCTTTGAATATAAATAACTAGTTCCTGATTAATCTATTCTGTGATGAATTTACTACACTACACGTCTGCAGTACAGAGTTTGAATTGCAATACGTCTTATCGTTAGAAGATAATAATTGCAGTGAGTTATTCAACTTCGCACTAAGACTTGTAATTAGACCCATCTTTCTCTATGCAATATTAATTTAATTTGGAAGATAAATTCTTGAAAAAGAACTCAGAAATAAATTAACATTGAAACTGTTCAAGTTGTCTTATCTTGGTGTCAGGAATCACCTCCCAAACGTCGTCGGTGTTGTTTTGAAACACCCTGTATATTACTTTATTTCTACATGTTTATCTTCGAGTTATGTAGAGATGCTACGTGTTAAGATCTTATACGAGCCTATTCTACGATTCCACCCCAAGTTGGATTTAATTTTAAACGCTGTTCTCACATAGTTACGAAGAGAAGTAAGAAAATGCCATAATTAAATAAATAAATGAATAAACTCATGGATTTCAAGTTTTCTTTGAAGATATACAGAGGTACATTTAGTTTTAGTTTCCCTTACGTGTTCGTTTTTCCTCTGTTCATTTCAGATCCAAAATTATTTTCCGAAAAAAAAAAAACTGAAGGTATCCCCGGTTAGTAAATTCTTCTGCACAATTACAATTGTTCCTCCTAATGAAATACTGGACAAGAGCACCCGTGGATATAGAGGGAGTTATAACAAAAAAAAAAAAAAAAAACTCGCACAATCAGTTGTTCGGGCCAGTAGTTGGTCGTATAGCTGAATATCTCTCGGGTAGGGTATCCAGCGGTCACTGTAGATATTGCGAAGCTGGCACTTAGTTGTTATGGAAGTCCAGCAAGCGGTCAGGTGCTGTCCCTCCGTGTCTTCTTCGTGCTCGATAAGGCTTAGATCCGGAGACTTGGGAGGCCAGGGTAGAATAAAAAATATGTAGAATAGAGCACGCTGGGTTGCCCTGGCAGTATAAGGACGCACCTCATCATGCTGGAAAAGGGTCCTGTGAAGTATCTAGATCAAGTCGTAGAGCAAGATTAATGATATCAGGAATGCACGACGCCTAGTCATAGTCACCTTGAATGAAAACTAGAGGTAAACGGGACGTATAGTTTATTACTCTCCATGGAATAACGAAAGTATGGGACTCCCATGGCGAGGTGCAATACTGTGTTCTCATCACTGAATACCAAAGCCTTACATTCAATTTGGAATACCACCGAAGACGTTCTCGGTGATAAACAGATGCTAGGGAAGCGTGGAAACAGACCTACTTCTAACACTAGATGGTTTAGTGTTTGTGCACCAGTACAATAAGTGGGTGGCTCTGATTACACTGGCAGTCACCGCTTTTCCGATCTTACCTTCTATCTAGACTCATCAGAGCGTCACGAGAGCATATCTGTAATAGAAACCCTCTGCTTCGTATCTTATATACCACCGATGGACCATTAACAATGTCATGGGCCGAGTGAGCGACAATGCTGCGGAACGACTACTTTGCCTGTGGTAGCTCCACTATACGACCACACTCGGAAGTCACTTAATTGCACAATAGACGTTT
Source organism: Thermobia domestica (assembly GCF_964235325.1). Lineage (NCBI taxonomy): Eukaryota > Metazoa > Arthropoda > Insecta > Zygentoma > Lepismatidae > Thermobia > Thermobia domestica. The sequence goes on from NC_137461.1 coordinate 260,216,653, forward strand.
GCTGGGTCGTCCTAGTATTGCCGACAAACTGATCCACACACAACGGATTCCGGATTCTCAGACAACTATTCCTACCTGACGACCTTCAAACTAAGACCAGCATGTCCTCTAGAAACACATTCTGTAGTGCGAATTTTAAACGAACGATAAAATTTGTATGTAATTGGAATTTTCTGTACTTTAAAAAAATGTTTCTAGTAAAAATTATCTTATTTTCAACAAGTCAAGCCTTCCTTTTCATTAAACAAGAGACACTTGAGATTTTTTTTAATCTCAGAAAAAGTGGCGGCTCTTGAAGAAAGAGATGTTAGTAGAAATTTAAATTGTACCTCTATAAGCTAAGGAAACACAGGTTCAGAAAGCTGTACGCAAGAATTAACACACTGGGTAAGCTTTCTTCACTTGCTTATAGTGATACTGATATGACTTCCTCACGAGCCGCCATTGTTCAATAAACCTTTTTCGTTTTCCTCAATTATCCATATTACGTCCAGAACTCATTAATACGGGTAACTTGAGTTTCACTGTATAAGAAAAATATCAATTAAGAGTTAAGATTCATATGTAAGATAGAAAGTCACAGTCCAACCATTATTTCTCCAAGCCGCACTCGATTGACAATAGGCTCTTCAGTACTTCAGACAAGGTGTTCAAGTAGTGTTCTATCGCAATGTGTGTGTGTTCAGTTCTTCTCCTTGGATGTTTCTAGTGCATAATTCTATTTTAACCACCGTGACTAAATAATCCGAACCAAGTTGTGGGGATGTTTTGATAAAAGCAATGAGATTTTTAACGTTCTTTATTTTTCGACATAGTGCCCTCGAATTTCAAGTCACTTGCCCCAACGTTTCTGCAGATTGGCAATTTCTTCGCGGAAATACGTTTCTTCGAGGCTTTCATAATGTTAGTTGACTTCCTGTAAGGCCCCTTCAATTTGACTCAAATTTTCGTCCTCCTAGGAAAGTTTCAGCAATAGTTGATAGTCGGAGGAAGCTAATCTGATGAATAGGCAGGATGCGAAAGTAGTTCAAATCGAAGCTTGGCCAATTTTTGCGCAGCGACACGACGTTTTCCTCTGCTTTGGAATGAGTAAACGCGACATTCACCTCAGTTTTTTCATGTGCAATTGATTATGTAAAATGAAGTGAACCCGCTCAGTGATGTTTATGGGCTTCTTTTAAACTCGTGCACTTTTACTCCTCTGTCAGCTAAAACCAAATCATGGACTTCATTGACGATTTTAGAACTCCAGGACATGATGCATCTTCAATGCTTGTTTTGCTACGATTAAATTCATTTACCCAAAGTCGAGCTGTTTCATAAAAAGGGTATTATTATTAAGTATTCTGCCTTTTGGCAGGTCCTGGGACTAATGAGAATTTTTTTCTTTTATTTTTAATTTTCAGTTTGGGCCTCGGAATGTTTTTTTTTTCCTTCTTTCTCGATTTTCAGCTTCCTCTTGCAACTCCTAATATTTTCTTCTATTTTCCAAATCATCGATTAGTTGTGTTCTTTTTTCTATTCCTCGCTCTCCTTCTATGGCGGTATGAAGACAGTTTCTTCGCAAGATGTGCCTAATCCAATTGGCTTTTCTACGAAGGATGGTGGGTAGAAGCGTCCTCTTCTCTCCTACCCGTTTTAACACATCTTCGTTTGTTACTCTTTCCGTCCATTTTATCTTCTCCATCTTCCTCCAACACCACATTTCGAAGCTCTCTAAATAAGTCACCCAAATGTAGGTAAAATCCTCCCATGAATTTCTCTTCCAGAAAATATAATAATAATAATAATAATAATAATAATAATAATAATAATAATAATAACTCTATGGCCTATGGAACCCGGAGGTTCAGTGCCGCGTTCACAAAAGCTCTCCACTGACTTCTATCCTTAGCTAATTGCATCCAGTTTCTACTTTGTATTCCTATCTCTGCGAGATCCATCTTAATATTATCCTCCCATCTGCGCCTAGGTCTTCCTAATGGTCGTTTTCCTATGGGTCTACCAGTCAAGACTTTGAAAGCGTTTCTACTTTCTTCCATTCTAGCTACATGACCTGCCCACCTAAGCCTCTTAGACTTGACGACCCTAACAATGTTGGGTAAACCGTATAAACTATGTAGTTCCTCGTTATGAAGCTTCCGCCATTCCCCATTCTCGTTCCTCTTGGGTCCGAATATTCTTCTCAGGATCCTGTTCTCAAATACTTTCAGTCTATGTTCTTCCCTCAGAGTAAGCGACCATGTTTCGCAACCATACAGAACAACAGGCATGATTATCGTTTTATATATTTTAAGCTTCAAATTCCTCGACAGAATTCGCGACGACAAGAGATTTTGAACCGAATAGTAACACGAATTCCCTGCTTTTAGTCGACATTTAATTTCTTCGTGAATATGATTTTCGCCTGTTAATATTGATCCTAAATATTTGAAAGTATCCACTTTATCAAAAGTATTATTATTTAATATTTTAACGCCTCCACACTTTGCCGTATTACGGTCTCGACGCACTTCCATGTATTTAGTTTTCTCTGCATTTACTTCTAAACCCATGTCCCTGCAAGCGTTTAATAATATATCTGCATTTATTTCTACTGTTCTCCTATCATCCCCTATTAAATTTACATCATCAGAATATGCCATAACCTGGTGAATGCCGTTCAACTCTAGGCCCTGGTTGCTATCTTTGATTTTCCTTATGGCGTATTCCAGCACAAAGTTAAATAATAATGGCGACAACGCATCTCCTTGTTTCAGGCCATTTTCGATGTGGACAAAAAATTTCCTACCCGGACTTTACTTTGGGAAACATATCTTAATTAATCTAATTAGCTTTCTCGGTATTCCAAGCTCTGTAAGAACGTTGTATAATGTTTCTCTCCTAACCGAGTCGTACGCCTTTTTAAAATCAATAAATAGTTGATGTACCGGGGTATTGTATTCCCACTTCTTTTCGAGTATTTGGCGAATGGTAAATATTTGGTCGATAGTTGATCGATTTCGTCTAAATCCGCACTGATAATCTCCAATAATTTTATCTGCGTATGGAGTCAATCTTGCTAACAGAATATTTGAAAGGATTTTATAGGATGTTGACAGAAGAGAAATGCCTCGATAATTATTACAGTCAGTTTTGTCGCCTTTCTTGTGGATTGGAACAATGATTGACTCTTTCCACTCTTGTGGCAATTCTTCCTTGTTCCAGATAAGGAGAATGAGTTTGTGTATCTTGTTCCACAATTTTTCGCCTCCAGCTAAAATTAACTCAGCCGGAATTTCATCTACACCCGGAGATTTGTGTTTCTTTAATTTCTTTATAGCGGCTTCCACTTCTATTCGATTGGGTTCTGGAATATACGGTTCTGCGGTGTGTATCTCCTTTTCTCCACGCACATTAGTTTTTGGCTGCGTGTTCAGCAAATCGTCAAAGAAATCTTTCCATCTATTTAAGAGGCTATCCATATCAGTGAGAACACGTTCCGTCAGATTTCTTTAATATATAAGCACGAGGTTGATAGCCTTTCTTAAATTCGCTGATCCCCTTATACATGTCCCGAATATTTTTATTTTTACTATTATCTTCAAGTTCCTTAATTTTAGCTTTCAAAAAATCCCGTTTCTTTGTTCTAAAAGTTTTGGAAGTTTCCCGCCTGATATCTGCGAAATTTTGTGTAGTTATTTCATTCGGATTTTGTAGCCACCGTAATTTTGCCTGTTTTCTCTTCTCTACTAATTTAATGCATTCTTGGTCGAACCATGGTTTGTTCCTACGTATTTCCGCGTGTCCCAATTTTTCTATTGCTGAACTTTTAATGCTATCTCTAATTTCAATCCAAGTATCCTCAACACTAGTGCACTCCGAGTCTTCTAAAACCGAGAATCTATTCGAAACTTCAATCTGGTATTCCTCTCTTACCTGGCTCTCTTCTAATTTCTTTAAATTAAATCTCTCCGTTTTCGGACATTGAGTATTACCTTTATTCAACGATAATCTCTCCCGTATTATCGCTGCTACCAGGTAGTGATCAGTGTCACAATCAGCCCCTCTAAACGACCGGACGTCAATTATGCTAGATTGTCTTCTTCTATCTACTAAAACGTGATCAATTTGATTATGTGTTTTTCCGTCTCGTGATGTCCAAGTGTATTTATGAACGTCGCGCTATGGGAATTTTGTACTCTTCACGATTAGGTTTTTGGATGTTGCAAAGTTCACGAGTCTAACACCGTTGTCATTACTTTCCTTATGCAAACTTTCGTTCCCTATAATCGGTTTGAAAATATCCTCTCGTCCTACCTTCGCATTGAAATCCCCTAATAGAATCTTCATATGGTATCGCGGGAGTTGTTCAAATATCCGTTCCACTTCTTCGTAAAAACTATCTTTTATATCGTCACTCTTATCTTCAGTTGGAGCATGTACATTTAAAACAATAATATCACACCACCGCCCCTTAAGAGTAATAAAAGAAAGTCTGTCAGTAACAAATTCAACCCGTTTAATTGCTGGTAATATTCGTTTGTGAACGAAAAACCCTGTTCCTAACTGGTGATTTTTATTTCCTTCCCCGTAAAAGAACGTAAAATTTCCGGAATTCTCAGATCCATTTCCTTCCCACCTAACTTCCTGAACTCCTACTAAGTCCATCCTGTATTTCTCTAACTCACTCGTTACAGATTTTAACGCGCCTGCCCTATAAAGACTTCTAATATTCCATGTTCCAAATCTCATGTCCATTTTCTTTTGCTGATGTCGTGCCAAGTTATCAGTCCTTGTCCGAGGCTTTTGTGAATGTTTCTGAACAAGTACCTTTTTTTTACAGGATGAGGGTGTTAGCCTTACCCAAACCCCCAAGCTGGAGGACCACTCCTAGTCGTCTGTCCGCGACTGCTTATTCAGTATATTCGCAGCTAACCTCTATATCTAGAGGCCTTCTCCTCGATCCGCAACCTGAGGACGCGCCATGCCGTGGTGACAGGAACCCACGAATAATAATAATAATACACTCCGAATTTCAATTTTATCTATTTTTCACTGTTACGCGAAACATTTGTTTAACCCTTTACTGTTCACTATGACTTACAGTTGACCAAAAAATCTCAAACTTGTACAGGATGATATATAGGCACTCTATATCATCTCTACTGATTTTGAAAATTTTCCCGCCAAAACTCTCCCAGTTATGAATTGTTACCATATGGTTACATTGTACAATATGCCTGTATTCATAGTTGTAACCATATGGTAACATTGGTCAATATGGTGTGCTTGTTATGTAAAAACCATTTCTACTAGAGCAGTACGATAGTAAATTGATATGAGTCCAGTTGCAAAATACTGAATATATTTTAAACCGTGTTCAATTACAAACAATACTTTTGTGTTTCAGCTCCTAAATAGTCATGTTATCAAATATCTGGGGCATATAATTACAACTAACAGCCACTTGTCAAGAAATGATGGTGACTTTTTAGCGTGCAAGTTAGTATAAAAATGACAGTGTATTTATTTGGACTAAATAAATTACAAATAATGGTTATGGAATTGGATGTTTTCTTGCACTGTAATGTAGTGCTTATGGACATATTTCTTTACCATATAATAAAATTTTTAGAGCAGTATAGTTAGTTTCTACGAATGGAATACCAGAAAGCAGTTTTTGTTTTTATTTCAGTAAAAGACAACATTGCATCACATTTCATGCACGTAATTCGACTAGTACCATATTTCTAAACCGGCACCTTCATTTAGACGTATGGATAGGCCAGTGGGGTATATTATCTGTTGTAGTATCATCACTCGGGCGAAGTTTTCAGTGGTTGACCTGTCTTTCCTTGCGGTTCTATTGTCGATTCTACAGAGGATCATCCTCTCTTTGGTTTCCCACACGTAGCAAGTGCGTAGGTAATATCAGAACGATATACCTTCAACCGTATATGTAATTCTCTAACCATTTTACGGTCTCTCCTGCATATCAGTCAGCTTTTACTACAGCCAAGTCTAGGGTGTAGCCGAAGATTTTGAGGTACCAATGTTTGGCTTTCATTGTACGATAAATTATAGTTAGCATATTTGATTTATCCACTGCCCCTATATGTTTGTTTTATCGTTTGATAATGGCTAGGCACTAAACATGCATTTTTTCTTTGAAACTTCAGAGTCAGCATCAGAATCGGTTATGTCATCCGGTAGAGATGTAAGACCTTTCGGAATGCTATTATTCTGAAAAAAGAAACAAAGGTAAAATTATTTTAAATCAGATATTTTTCGATGTTTTTTTTATGAAGTAAAACCTTCAAACATGAAATAGATTTTGGTGATTATCTGGATTCAAAGAACGTGATTTAAAATTGTATTATGTTACATAGAATTTACTGAAAATACCAGTAGCAAGTTATAGATATTACGCCAAAGGACAAGAATAGTGAAAATGTAGGAAACAAAAAGGGAAGGGTTTTTATCCAATTTCTTTATACTAGTAGTTTTGAAATGTATATTCAATATCAAGCATATAATATGCTAAAATTTAGCAGCAACACAAAGAAAATTTGCAACAGCAGAATACTTCTACGAGATGCATAAACATATATAGGTGCTAAATGATTCAACATACCTCACTGTCAGGTACATAATCTTGATCTTGAGGAACTTAGGTCTTCATCGGATTCCGACGAATCAATGTCAGGCAACTGCGATGAATCGGATATAACAGCTGTTGCTCCGTAAGACTTTTTCGTAAAATACATTGACCGAGATACCATCCCCATCCATTTTGAGCGACGACGAACTGAACTCTGAAATGAACAAACTAAAAAAATATAATAAGTCAGTAAGCTATAAATTTATTTCTCATAGATCAGCGTTCAGGATAGATCTGGGTAAAAGAAAAAGGGGTACACAAATTGTACCTAAAACACATTTACATTTAACGATATCCTATAAAAAAGTATTATTAGAAATGGTGTAATACCAACAAAACCTTTACTGACAACGCCCCTGATCACAGTTCACTAGATTTACGAAGTCCGAAAATGAAAATGGACACGCCTTAATGAAACAAATTGATAAACCAAAATGTAATATGGAAAATTTCACAGAGTAAAGACACATAAAGCATTTCTTTCATGTATGAATATAAACAATTCAGTAAATACACTTGTACATAAAATCGCGAAGAATACAGTTCAATAAATAATATAATTTTATTCCCTCATTGAACAATGTAACCATATGGTTACGCGAGGTTTAACAACCCTAAACGTACTCATAAATTGATATAATTGATAAAATTAAATTTAAAATCTTTCAATTAGGCTTTATAAACAACTACAAGTCAACAAAACAAAATTACTGTTACTTACCTAACAACCAGGAATATTTCCTCTTCACCCTCTGTGAATTCTGGCTTCTACTAACAAACACAACACATCTTTCCCACATAAAGATACCCGAACCCACTACAAGGTGTCAGAACGAGTCAGCGTACGAAGCGGAAAGGTGCAGCCATATGGTAACAATGACCAACAACGGAATATTGAATTAGCGTTCACGTTAGACAAGTTCGATTATGTTGTAACCATATGGTAACAAAAAACAGTAAAGGGTTAAGCAACTGCAACTGAGGAACAACGAATTACTGTTAAAATGAACTACGACTATAGATTTATTCATAGAAAGGAAACTTATTTAAGAGTACATACACAGATGGCGTTAGCGCCATCTACTAGTATGCGAATCAAGTTACTTATCAAACCGCCCTCATAAAAGCTACATAGAGCAAACCTCATAGAATAGAGCAAGCTACATAGAATCTTCATTATTCAATTAAAAAAAGTACGAATAAGGCTTTTTACTTCGTTTTCTTCAAGACAGGAGGCATTTTAGAACACGTAACATATGCTTTAACGCCTTTCTACGTTGAGGCATAGTGTGTGATGACGTCATAAATTTAAAAAGGTATTTTTTGTCATGCGTATAATTATATTTTTTTGCGTATAATTATTATTTTGCATTCACAAGACTGAAATTTTGCACACTCGTTCAGTGCACCCCTTAATAATTTTCGGATGTTTTCAGATATCTGCGTGGAAACAGCTGGGTCCAGAGGGGAAAAAATGTGTACAAAAAAAGGATATTTTTAACAAAAAATAGTTTTTTTCGTGATTTTCCCGCCTCAGATGGAGACATATGAATGGTACCGTTTGAAAGACTGTTCTATTCTGAAGAAAATGATGCACGTACTATGTTCCTAGGATAAATAGGGATGTCTCAGGAAACTGTTACCTGAGATCCTGTTTTATACAGGAATCTGGGGTATTTGAGGAATATTATTTTTCGCGGGCTTACTTTTGAAGGTACAAGATTGAAATTTTGCACATTTACTCAGTGCACCCCTCAGTATTTTTCAGATTTGTTTCAGATCTCTGCCTTAAAACAGGAGGAGGGGCCCACAGAGGTAAAATTCACAAAAAAAAAGATATTTTT